>NW_012110297.1:694159-696508 GCF_000951045.1 Mandrillus leucophaeus | reverse complement strand
GCATATCTTTTTTGAGAATTGTCTATTCATGTCCTTAACTCATTTTTTGATGGGATTATTTGTTTTTTCTTGCTGATTTGTTTGAGTTCCTTGTAGATTCTGGATATTAGTCCTTTGTCAGATGCATAGCTTGTGAAGATTTTCTCCCACTTTGTGGGTTGTCTGTTTACTTTGCTGATTATTTCTTTTGCTGTGTGGAAGCTTCTTTGTTTAATGAGGTCCCATCTATTTATCTTTGTTTTTGTTGTATTTGCTTTTGGGTCCTTAGTCATGAATTCTTCGCCTAAGCCAGTGTCTAGAAGGGTATTTCTGATGTTATCTTCTAGAATTTTAATGGTTTCATGTCTTAGATTTGAGTCTTTGATCTTTTTTTTTTTTTTTTTTTTTTTGAGAGACAGGGTCTCACTCTGTCATCCAGACTAGAGTGCAGTGGTGTGATCTTGGCTCACTGCAACCTCTGCCTCTGGGTTCAAGGAATTCTCCCACCTGAGTCTCCTGAGTAGCAGGGACCACAGGCGTGCACCACCATGCCTGGCTAATTTTTGTATTTTTTGGTACAGACAGGATTTTGTCATGTTGGCCAGACTGGCTGGTCTTGAACTCTTGACCTCAAGTGATCTGTCCACCTTGGCCTTCCAAAGTGCTGGGATTACAGGTATGAACCATCACACCCGGCCTTTTGATCCATCTTGAGTTCACTTTTGTATAAAGGGAGAAATGAAGATCCAGTTTCATTCTTCTACTTGTGGCTTGCCAGTTACCCAGAACAATTTGTTTGATAGGGTGTCCTTTCCTTACTTCATGATTTTGTTTGCTTTGTCTAAGATCAGTTGGCTCTAAGTTGGCTTTATTTCTGCATTCTCTATTCTGTTCCATTGGTCTGTGTACTTATTTCTATACCAGTATCACGCTGTTTTGGTGAGTATAGTCTTATAGTATAGTTTGAAGTTGGGTCATGTGATGCCTCCAGATTTGTTCTTTTTGCTTAGCCTTACTTTGGCTATGTGGGCTTTTTTTTTTTTTTTTTGATCCATATGAATTTAAGGATTGTTTTTTCTAGTTCTGTGAAAATTTATGATGGTATTTTCATGGGAATTACATTGAATTTGTAGATTGCTTTTGGATGTGTGGTCATTTTCACAATATTGATTCTACCCATTCATGAGCATGGGATGTATCTCCATTTGTGTCATCTATAATACTTTCAGCAGTGTTTTGTAGTTTTGCTTGTAGAAGTCTTACACCTCCTTGGTTAGATATATTCTTAAGTATTTTATGTGTCTGTGTGTGTGCAACTATTGTAAAAGCGATTGAGTTCTTGACTTGAGTCTCAGCTTTGTCATCATTGGTGTCTAACAGTGCTACTGATTTGTGTACATTGATTTTGTATCCTGAAACTTTACTTAATTCATTTATCAAATCTAGGAGCTTTTTGGATGAGTCTTTAGGGTTTTCTAGATGTACGATCATATCATCAGTGAACAGTGACAGTTTGACTTCCTTTTTACCAATTTGGATGCCCTTTATTTTTTCTCTTGTCTGATTGCTCTGGCTAGTACTTCCAGAACTATGTCAACTAGAAGTGGTAAAAGTGGGCATCCTTGTCTTGTTCCAGTTCTCAGGAGGAATGCTTTCAACTTTTCCTTGTTCAGTATAATGTTGGCTGTTGTTTGTCGTAGATGGCCTTTATTATTTTAAGGTATGTCCCTTCTATGTTGATTTTTCTGAAGGTTTTAGTCTTTATGATTCTTGATTTCGTCAAATGCGTTTTCTGCATCTCTTGAGATGATCGTGTGGTTTTTGTTTTTGATTCTGTTTATCTGGTGTATCACATCTATTGACTTGTGTGTATTAAACCATCCCTACATCACTGGTATGAAATCCACCTCGTCATGGTAAATCCACCTGGTCATGGTGAATCCACCTGTGCTGTTGGATTCAGCTAGCTAGTATTTTGTTGAGGATTTTTGCATCTATGTTCATCAGGGATATTAGTTGTAGTTTTTATTACTGTTGTTTTTATATCCTTTCCTGGTTTTGTTATTAGGGTGATACTGGCTACATAGAATGATTTAGGGAGGATTCCCTCTTTCTCCATTATTTGGAATAGTTTCAATTCCAAAAGATAGAGAAATACCAATTCTTATTTGAATGTCTGATAGAATTCAGCTGTGAATCCATGTGGTCCTGGACTTTTTTTTGTTGGTATTTTATTTTATTTAAATTTTGTTTTATTTCCACAGGTTATTGGGTAACAGGTGGTGTTTGGCTACATAAGTTCCTTTTTTTTTGAGATGGAGTCTCGCTCTGTCACCCAGACTGGAGTGCAGTGGCTCAGTCTTGGCTCAC
>NW_012110297.1:689923-691817 GCF_000951045.1 Mandrillus leucophaeus | reverse complement strand
TTTTTTTTTTTTTTTTTTTTTTTAATCATGGGAAGATGTTGAATTTTATCAAATGGTTTTTCTGCTTCTATTGAAATGGTCATATGGTTTTTGTCCTTTGTTCTGTTGATATGTTGTACATTTATTGATTTGTATATGTTGAACCATTATTGCATTCCTGGAATAAATCTCACTTGACCACAGTGAATGATCTTTGTAATGTGCTGCTGAATTAATTTTGCTAGTATTTTTTTGAAGGTAGAAGAAATAATTAATAATGTTGGTTTTGCTGATTAACATTAGGGAAAGAATAACTTTCTTTATTCTTGTAAAATACCTTTACATGAATAAAGAATTTAAATGTAAGCTCCAACCATGAAAATATAATTATAGACACTCATGTAGTTGATAGTTTAGTACATCTGGAAAGTTTGAAGAAGAAAGACTTCCTAAGTAGTATTTATGTGATTTTTAACAATTAGAAATGACAATAAACAGATATGATAGAAAAAGATTTTAAATACCTACACCACAAGAAGCATTACTAACAAAAGGAAAACATAAAATAAATGTGATATAGAGGGATTGATATTTTTGGCACACAAAAGTTATTACTTTGAATGTCTTTAGAATTCTTGAGGAGAGGGGAAGAAGGTTAACACAATTTGCAATAAATGCTAAGACCTGAGTAAATAAACCAGAAGATAACAAGATAATAAAATTTATAAACATAAAATAACACTGTCAATTATAAAAATAATGCAAATTAAACAAACACTAGTGTACATATCGTACGTATTAACAAAACAAAAGTTGAATGGTAATTTATTTGCTAGTGATGGTGTATCAAAAATGTTGTCACCTACATTGCATATAGCATTTTATTTTATTTATTGTTTTATTTCAATAGGTTTTTGGGGAACAGGTGGTGTTTAGTTACATGGATAAATTCTTCAGTGGTGAATTCTGAGATTTTTGTGTATCCATCACCCACCCGAGCAGTGTGCACTGTACCCAATATGCAGTCTTTTATTCCTAAGCCCCCTCCTACCCTTCCCCCCCGAGTCCCCAAAGTCCATTATATCATTCTTACGCCTTTGTGTCCCCATAGCTTAGCTCTCACTTATAAATGAGAACATATGATGTTTGTTTTTCTATTCCTGAATTCCTGAGTTACTTCACTTAGAATAACGATCTCCAACTCCATCTAGGTTGCTGCAAATGCCATTATGTCATTCTTTTTTATGGATGAGTAATGTTCCATGGTGTGTGTATATATATATATTTTAATATATTTATATTATATATGTATATTTACCACATTTTATCTACTCATTGATTGGCATTTGGGCTAGTCCCATATTTTGCAATTGTGAATTGTGCTGCTATATACATACATATGCAAGTGTCTTTTTCATATAAATACTTCTTTTCCTCTGGGTGGATACCCAGTAGTGGCATTGCTGGATCAAATAATCGATCTACTTTTAGTTCTTTAAGGAATATTCATACTGTTTTTCATAAAGGTTGGACTAGTTTACATTCCCACCAGCAGTGTAAAATTGTTCCCTTTTCACCACATCTATGCCAACATCTATTTTTTTTTTATTTTTAAATTACAGCCATTCTTGTAGGAGTAAGGTGGTATTGCACTGTGGTTTTGATTTGCATTTCCCTGATAATAGTGATGTTGAGCATTTTTTATGTTTGTTGACCATTTGCATATCTTTTTTGAGAATTGTCTATTCATGTCCTTAACTCATTTTTTGATGGGATTATTTGTTTTTTCTTGCTGATTTGTTTGAGTTCCTTGTAGATTCTGGATATTAGTCCTTTGTCAGATGCATAGCTTGTGAAGATTTTCTCCCACTTTGTGGGTTGTCTGTTTACTTTGCTGATTATTTCTTTTGCTGTG
>NW_012110297.1:670541-687593 GCF_000951045.1 Mandrillus leucophaeus | reverse complement strand
CAAAGTGCTGGGATTACAGGCGTGAGTCACCACGCCCGGCTGTGAGTAAGTTCTTTAGTGGTGATTTATGAGATTTTGGTGTACCATCACCCGAGTAGTATACACTGTACCCACTTGATAGTCTTTTATCCCCGACCCCTTCTCACTCTTTTCCCCTGAGTCCCCAAAGTCCACCATGTCATTCTTATGCCTTTGCATCCTCATAGCTTAGCTCCCACTTAGGAGTAAGGACGTACAATTTTTGGTTTTCCATTCCTGAGTTACTTCACTTAGAATAATAGTCTCCAATCTCATCCAGGTTGCTGTGAATGCTAATAACTTATTACTTTTTATGGCTGAGTAGTATTCCATCGCATATATATACACCAGTTTTTTTATACACTCATTGACTGATGGGCATTTGGGTTGGTTCCACATTTTTGCAATTAGGAATTGTGCTGTTATAAACATGAGTGTGCAAGTATGTTTTTTGTATAATGACTTCTTTTCCTCTGGGTATATATCCTGTAGTGGGATTGCCAGATCAAATGGTAGTTCTACTTTTAGTTCTTCAAGGAATCTCTACGTTGTTTTCCATAGTGGTTGTACTAGTTTACATTTTCCACCAGCAGTGTAGAAGTGTTCCCTGTTCACCACATCCATGCCACCATCTATTATTTATTTATTTTTGGATTATGGCCATTCTTTCAGGAGTAAGGTGGTATCACACTGTGGTTTTGATTTGCATTTCCCTGATCATTGGTGATGTTGAACATTTTTTCATATGTTTGTTGGCCATTTGTTTATCTTGTTTTGAGAATTATCTATTCATGTCCTTAGCCCACTTTTTGATGGGATTGTTTGTTTTTTTCTTGCTAATTTATTTGTGTTCATTGTAGATTCTGGATATTAATCTTTTGTCAGATGTATAGATTGTGAAGATTTTCTCCCACTTTGTGGGTTATCTGTTTACTCTGCTGACTGCTCCTTTGCTGTGCAAAAGCTCTTTAGTTTAATGAAGTCCCATCTATTTATCTTTGTTTTTATTGAATTTTCTTTTGGGTACTTGGTCATGAAATCCTTGTCTAAGCTAATGTCTACAAGAGTTCTTCCAATGTTATCTTCTAGAATTTTTATAGTTTCAGGTCTTAGATGTAAGCCCTTGACCCATCTTGAGTTGATTTTTGTATAAGGTGACTGATAAAGATCCAGATTTATTCTCCTAAATGTGGCTTGCCAATTATCCCAGCATCATTCGTTGAATAGAGTGTCCTTTCCCCATTTGATGTTTTTGTTTGCTTTGTCAAAGATCAGTTGACTGTAGGTATTTGGGTTTATTTCTGGGTTTTGAAAAAATTACCATTTCTATCTCTCTGCTTGTTATTGGTCTGTTCAGAGTTTCTGTTTCTTCCTGGTTTAATCTAGGAAGGTTGTATATGCCCAAAAATTTTTCAGTCTCCTCTAAGTTTTCTAGTTTATGCACACAAAGGTATTCATAGTAGCCTTGAATGATCTTTTGTATGTCTATGGTATTGGTTATAATATCTCCCATTTTGTTTCTAATTGAGCTTATTTGGATCTTCTGTCTTCTTTTCTTGGTTAATCTTGCTAATGGCCTATCAATATTGTTCATCTTTTCAAAGAACAAGCTTTTTGTTTTATTTATCTTTTGTATTTTTTGTTTCAATTTTATTTAATTCTGTTCTGTTCTTTGTTATTTCTTTTCTTCTGCTGGGTTTGGGTTGGTTTCTTCTTGTTTCTCTATTTCCTTGAGATGCGACCTTAGGTCTATTTGTGCCCCTTTAGGCTTTTTGATGTAGGCATTTAATGCTATGAACTTTCCTCTTAACACTGCTTTTGCTGTATCCCAGAGGTTTTGATAAATTGTGTTACTATCATTCAGTTCAAGGAATTTTTAAATTTTCATCTTGGTTTCATTGTTGACCCACTGATCATTCAGGAGCAGATTATTTAATTTTCATGTATTTGCATGGTTTTGAGGGTTTCTTTTGGAATTAATTTCCAATTTTATTCCACAGTGGTCTGAGAGCACTTGATATAATTTTGATTTTCTTAACTTAGTTGTGACTTGTTTTGTGGTCTATCATACAGTCTATCTTGAAGAATGTTCCATATGCTGATGAATATAATATATATTCTGCAGCTGGTGGGTAGAGTGTTCTGTAAATATCTGTTGGTCCATTTGTTCTAGGGTGTAGTTTAAGTCCATTGTGTCTGTGTTGACTTTCTGTCTTGATGACCTGTTTAGTGCTGTCAATGGAGTATTGAAGTCCCCCACTATTATTGTGTTGCTGTCTATCTCATTTTTTAGGTCTAGTAGTAATTGTTTTATAAATTTGAGAGCTCCAGTGTCAGGTGGATGTATATTTAGGATTGTGATATTTTCCTGTTGGATTCGTCCTTTTATCATTATATAATGTCCCTCTTTTTCCTTTAAACTATTGTTGCTTTAAAGCCTGTTTTGTCTGTTAGGTTTTGAAGGGAACATGAGGGTTACAGAAAAATACACACACACACAGAGGGCAGCTTAACAGCAAGTGCAGGCTTTATGTCCAGCATAAGACCTATAGAGATGGGAGACCAGCTTAACGTCAGTGCCCATCCCTGCTTACAGGCTGGGGCCATCTGTAGGCCTGGGCAGGAGGGATTTGGGGAGACATGGCCTGCTGTCTGGGAAAATACTGATAACATGTTCCCAGGATGAGGCAGTTCTGGCCTGTTGTGGTGGAATGTGGTGTTCCTTGTACTTTCTCCCAGCAGAATATGATAAGAGGCAGGCTGTTTCTCATGGCCTGAATCCCTGTGGAATATTTCACTTTGAGCAAGGTCTGTGAAATGGCGGGGGACTTACAAAATGGTGCAGTTTGGACTTTCTTGTCTTCTACTTTAATATAAAAGGAAAAGGGGAGTTGTTGATTATCTGGCTGTTTCCTGTTGAATTAGGGGCACTGTAACTAGGGTTTGGGTTTTGAAGTAGTGGGTGTTCGACTTTAGAGTTGAACTGGACTTGGTGGAGGAGAAGGGATGGTATCAGTGTGTTTCCGGATGGCTGCCTGGACAAGGGAGTTCAGCTTTTGGGAGACTGACTGGGCTATGAAGATGAGTATATATAGGCCAATTGTTAGTTAAGAGGAGGACGATTAAGGGCCCTAAGAAAGGGATAACCTGCTATCCCGGTTTTGAGTGCAGCAGAGATGTTTAGTCTGAAACAAGAAAGGTTCCCTTGTACTCCTCGCAGGGTGTGCGATGGGATTGTGACTGCTTCTTCAGTGCCCTGCTGCTCAAACCTCTAGGGGAGAATACAGATGGGCAGGCTGTGGGGCTCCGACCCCACGACAGTGTCTAGGGGTGAGTGTTTACAGCTGAGGCCCCAGTGGGCATGTGTTACAGTGTGCTCTTTTAGTTTAGCCATTTATGGGTGACTTGTGTTAACCAGTTCAATTAGACCCTCTACCTTGTTCCAAGGACAGACGGCTTTCTGTATCCTGGATTCTTGCCTTGGGGTACCACAAGAATTGGATCACACATGGGCTTGGAGAATGAATGCAAGATTTTATTGAGTGGAAGCTCTCAGCAGATGTGGGAGCCAGAAGGGAGATGGTTTTCCTCTGGAGTAAGGCCGCTTGGCACCCTGGGCTCTCCTCTAACTGCTCCCGCCAAACTCCATGTCCTCAGGCCGGTCGGTGGCCTGCCAGCATGCTATTGCCTGTTGGTGCATTCCTGTTGGTGCATTCCTCTGGACGTCCAGCCACCCGTGTGTTCCTCCACTGCTATGCGTCTCTCAACTTGCAGCTGCCTGTGTGTTCTTCCGCTGATCTGCTCCTCTCGACGTCCAGCCGCTTGTGTGTCTGCCTGCTAGCGTCTCGGGTTTTTACAGGCACAGGATGGGGGCCTGGCAGGCCAGGGTGGTCTTGGGAAATGCAACATTTGGGCAGCAAATGCCTGTCCTCACCTAGGTTTATGGGGATGGAGCCCTACCAGGGGCCATGCACTCCTCTATGCAGCACTTCTCTTCCCCACTTCCGTATCATTTAAAGGGACCACAGTCTTCTGTTCCCAGCACTTACGTATCAGTCCTGCTAACAGAGGAATGATGTGTATAGTTAGTGTGGGGTGTGTGGAGGAGGAGGAAATAGAGATTAGGAAAAGAACATGAGTAGTTTGGTTGTTAGGCAAAATGTTAATGTCTGGTGATTGAAACACCAGTGTGTATGTTCCTGACCAACTTGCCGGCAGGCAAAGATAAGAGTTTGTGCTACACAGAAAGAAAACAATAGGGGTGGACAGACAAAAGTTGTAGGTTATGGTGGCAAACCGTGAGAAGGTGGGGGTTGAATCCTGGATAAAGTTTTTGTTCCAACTTTTTTTTTTTAAAGTTGAATAGTTGTTGAAAGGGGCCAGCCCCTCCACACCTGTGGGTATTTCTTGTCAGGTGGGAAGAGAGACAGAAAAGAAATAAGACACAGACACAAAGTATAGAGAGAGAACAGTGGGCCCAGGGGACCGGCGCTGAGCATACAGAGGACCCGCACGGGCACTGGTCTCTGAGTTCCCTCAGTATTTATTGATCACTATCTCTACTATCTCGATAAAGGGGATGTGGCAGGACTATAGGGTAATGGTGGCGAGAGAGTCAGCAGAGAAACGTGTAAGCAAAGGTCTCTGTGTCATAAATAAATTTAAGGAAAGGTGCTGTGCCTTGATGTGCACGTAGGCCAGATTTACCTTTGACTTCACATAAGCATCTCAGTGCATTAAAGAGCAGTACTGCCACCAGCATGTCTCACTTTCAGCCATAAGGCAGTTTTCTCCTATCTCAGTAAATAGAATGTGTGATCGGGTTTTACACTGAGATGTTCCATTCCCAGGGATGAGCAGGAGACAGATGCCTTCCTCTTATCTCAATTGCAAAGAGGCCTTCCTCTTTCACTAATCCTCCTCAGCACAGACCATTTATGGGTTTCGGGCTAGGGGATGGTCAAGTCTTTCCCTTCCCATGAGGCCATAGCTCAGGCTGTCTCAGTGAGGAGAAACCTTGGACAATACCCAGGCTTTCTTGGGCAGAGGTCCCTGCGGCCTTCTGCAGTGCATCGTGTCCCTGGGTACTCGAGACTGGAAAATGGCGATGACTTTTCCCAAGCATACTGCCTTCAAACACATTTTTAACAAAGCACATCCTGCACAACCTTAAATCCTTTAAACTTTGAGTCAACACAGCACATGTTTCTGTGAGCACAGGGTTGGGGCTAAAGTTACAGATGAACAGCATCTCAAGGCAGAGGAATTTGTCTTAGTACAAAACAAAATGGAGTTTCTTATGTCTTCTTCTTTCTACATAGACACAGTAACAGTCTGAACTCTCTTTCTTTCCCCCACAGTTGTTAGTAAGGGTTGCCCCTGTGAAGGCTTGATAGGGAATGTTGGTCAGGGAGGAGACGAAGGCTGTTTGGTTTTGGGGGGAGAGAGAGAGAGAGAGAGAGAGAGAGATAGAGAGATGGGCTTTTGTAATTAATAGCCATTGTGGTTCTGATAGGGCCGAAGGATATAGGTTGCAGTCCAGAGAATGGATTGGCTGACTAGGTGAGAGGTAGGTTTAGTTTGGACGGGGTTTATGTGGTTAGATTAACAGGAAGAGCTGTGAACTGCTGGATTTGTGTGGACAAACAAATCTAACAGTTGAAAGAAACTGGGGAGTATGACTGATATAAGAGGTAATGTATGAGGTTGACAAAGGGGGCCCTACTGCCAGAGGCTGGGGGCGGGGACTTAGAGTATCTCACAAAGAAGACAAAAGGAGATTTGAGTGGTAGTGAAATTTTGGAAGATACCCTGCAGCCATAGCTCCTGGATTAGTGTAGGAAATTGGAGTGGACTATCCAGGGACGTGGGGAAGGAATACCAGGAAAGATCTGAAACAATGTACAAGAGAAAAGATTTGAAATTGGAGGTGGAGAGTGTTATGGACCAGGACCTTCTGGATTGGCAACTTCTGGAATTTTTGTTAAGTGCAACTAGGTTAGTCCTGTAAGGAAGGAATAATTTTTTTTTTTTTGGTGGGGGAGGGAATTTCTGGATGTAAATTTGGTGCTCTTTTTAGTTTGGAATGGTGTATCCGGTGTGGAAAGGATGTTAGCTTTCCTGATGTGGGAGTAGTTAGGATAACCTGGCGAGTACTCTTCCACTTAGGTTGGAGAGGGGAGGAGGAGAAGTCTGTGATCCAGATCCAGTCCACTGGTTGTAGGGACAGGGAGGAGTGTTTTGATGATGGATTTTTAGGCTGGGGCAGTTAAGTGTTGGGGTACTGTCTTATTAGATGTTGAGTGAGGTGTCATGCAGGCCAAGTATCCAGTATAGAAGTGGGAGGAGATACAGGGAGATTCTGGAGGATAAAGGGGCATTGTACATGAGTTTAAATGGGCTTAGGCTGAGGGGCTTTTAGGGCATGACTCAAACCATGAGGGCCAATGAGAGAAGTGAAGTTCACACCATCTTAACCTCTAGGGACTGTTTGGTTACTTGTTGTTTTAAAAGGGCATTGGTCTGTTTAATTTTACCTGAAGATTGGTGGCAATAAGGAATATGGAATGCCCAGTTAATGCTTAGAGTCTTTGCTAGCTGTTGGTTAACCTGTGAAACAAATGCTGGCCTGTTGTCTGACTGGATGGAAGAGGGGAGTCCAAACGGGAGAATAATGCGGGTAATACAGAGAATAGAAGTGACGGTGCATGTGTTTTCTTGGTGGTGGTAGGAAAAGTTTCCATCCATCCAGAGAATGTATCTATTATTGTCAGAAGGTGTTGGACTCGTTTTATGGGGGGTCATGTGGGTGAAGTTGATTTGCCAATCATTCTTGCCCTGGCAGGTGTCCTCAGGCCTGGTGTGTGGGGAAAGGAGGTGGTTTGATAGCTCCCTGAGGGGGAATTTGAGTGCAAAGGGGACATGCCTTAGTAATACCTTTGAGATTGGCAGTCATGGCAGGAAAATGCATATAAGAGTTGGCGTAGGGGGCGGTAACCAGTATGGAAATGGTTGTGTACGTGTGAAAGTACAGAAGGTTCCTGGGACTTGGGCAAGACAATTTTATTACTGAGGTAAAACCATCCTCCTTTCTGAACAGCATCAGCCTGGACGAGTGAGGTTTGTTGTTCCTGGGTATATCAGGGTGTATGTTGGGAAAAATGGGCAGTAATGATGGGGTTTTAAGGGCTGCCTGCCAGGTTGCCGAATTTGCTAAGATGTTTTCCTTGGTTATGGCATTTGTAGACTTTCAGTGTTCCTTGCAATAGATAATGGTGGCCTTTAGTGGTGGTTTAGCCACCTCCAACAGTTTGTGTATGAGTTTGCCATTTCCTATGGGGATTCCTTTTTGTAGTTAGAAACCCTTTTTCTGTTAGATTAAGGCGTGAGAGTGTAGGATATGGTGTGCATATTTGGAATTGGTGTAAATTGGTTAACACTTTCCTTTTTCCCTTTGCTAGGATGGGCAACTAGCTTCTTTTGTTGAGAGGTAGTTCTACCTGTTGAGAGGTAGTATGGGGTGGGAGAGCATTGGATTCTAGGAGTTTGTTTTTGGCAATGATGACATAGCCAGCTGCTGGACATGGCTCCCTAAAAGAACTTCTGTTAATGAACCATGTAGGTGTTCGCTGCAAAAGGGCTTGCAAAATGTGTTGGAAGCAGGAGGAGAGGGAGTCTAAGAGGTCCAGGCAGGCATGAGAGAGCTCAGGTGTTTACAGAGAGGAGGGTGGCTTTAATCTCTGGAAAGTGACTAGAGGGTTACCTATGAATAAGACATAAACCTGCTGTAAGCAAGATGGCAGGAGGGATAGAAGGAATTGATGGCTTATGAGGTCCTGTAGGTTATGGGAAGATGCAATAGTAATTTGTTGGTTAGAGCGTGAGTTTCTGTGCCTCTGAGGCCAGCAATGTGGTCACACCCAAGGTTCTTAGGCAGAGTTGCAAGCCTTGGATGACAGAGTCCAGTTGTTTTGAGAGGTATGCAATGGTTTGTGGGGGTGTTGCTGTATGTTTGGCAGAGTAGTCCAAGAGCAAGGCCTTGGTTAGAATGTACCTACAGAGTAAAGGGCTTGGGGGGTTGGGCAGTCCCAGTGCTAGGGTCATTAAAAGGGCATTTTGTTTTGTTTTTAAAGAGGTAGTTGATGGGGTGAGCTGGGTTCAGGGGTTCTAGGATTGGCCTTGTGAGATACTTCTGGCTGTGAATTCATGTAGAGCAGCTTGGCCAGCAAGCTGAAGTTGGGAATTCACAGTTGGAAGTATCCCACAAGGCCCAAGAAGGAGAGGAAGCCCTTCTTTGTGTGGGGAAGGGGTTTGTCCCTAATTAGCTCCTTTTGTTGGGTTGGGATGGCCAAAGAATTAAGGGTTAGAGCAATCCCAAGGTAAGTGACCTGGGTTTAGGCTACCTGAGACTTTGTGGGTGAGACCTGATATCTTCAACTATGGAGGAAGTTTAAAAGCTGAGTGGTGTGTTGGATGGACAGGTCAAAGGGGGGCTACAGAGAAGGAGGTTATTGATGTATTGGAGGAGGGTGTTAGGAGCAAGGGGAAGTTCAGCTAGGTCCTTGGTGAAGGCCTGTTCGAATAGGAAGGGGCTATTCCGGAACCCCTGTGGAAGTCCATATTAGTTGGGTGGACGTGTGAGTATCAGGATCTGACCCAGTGAAAGTAAAAAACTTTGGGAAGCCAGATCCAAGGGAACAGCAAAAAAAGGCATTCTTTGGATCCAATACAGAGAAGTGTGTGGTAGATAGGGGAATATGGGAGAGTAGAGTATGTGGGCTGGGGACCAGTGGATGGATTGAAACCACTGCCTGGTTATTAACTCAGAGATCCTGGACCAAGTGATAAGACCCATCTGGTTTTCTTGACAGCCAGGATAGGGGTGTTTTGGGGAGAGTTGACAGGCTTGAGAACTTGAGCTTGTAAAAGTTTACAGAGTAGGTTTGAGGTCCCTGAGGCCGGCTGGGTTAAGGGGATATTGAGACTGATGAAAGGAGGAAAAGGGAGGTTCACCCACTAATTGGAGACAAGTGTTGGATGTGTTGTCCAGCAAAGGGGTTGATCCTTGCCAGAGTCACCCAGAAAGAGGAAGGAAGGAAAAAGAGGATGGAGAGTTTGATCAGGATCTGGAGGTCAGCCCAGGGCTGGAGAGGAAGAGAGAATGAGGGAAGGGGGCTGGGAACAGGGAGTCCACTCAGGATCTGGAAGCAGGCCTGGGTCTAGTTTTTGCTGCTTACTGCTTTCCAGATTGCAGGAGAAGACTTACCAATTTAGAAAATCCCTGTTCCAGGTTTTGGCACCCAAAATGTTAGGCTTTGAAGGGTAAGTGAGGGTTAAAGAAAGACACAGAAAGAGAGAGAGAGAGCAGCTTAACAGCAAATCCAGGCTTTATGTCCAGAATGTGACCTATAGAGATGGGAGACCAACTTAATGCCAGTTCCCACCACTACTTACAGGCTGGGGCAATTGATAGGCCTGGGTGGGAGGGGTGTTGCGGGGCATGGCCTGCTGCCTGGGAAAATGTTGATAACGTGTTCCCAGGATGAGACAGTTCTGGCCCTTTTCCGGCAGAATGTGGTGTTCCTTGCATTTTCTCCCAGCAGAATATAAGAGACAGGCTGTTTCTCACAGCCTGAACCTCTGTGGAATGTTTCACTTTGACCAAGGTCTGCAAAATAGTGGGCATCTTACAAAATGGTGCAGTTTGGACTAACAATCTGATGTAAGAATAGCTACTCCTGCTTGCTTTTGGTGTCCATTTTCATGGAATATCTTTTTCCACCCCCATACCTTAAGTTTATGTGAGTCCTTATGTATTAGATGAGTTTCTTGAAGACAGCAGATACTTGGTTGGTGAATTCTTATCTATTCTGCCATTCTGTATCTTTTAAGTAGAGCATATAGGTCATTTAAACATTCAATGTGAGTACTGAGATGTGAGGTATTATTCAGTTTATTGTGCTAGTTGTTGCCTGAATACCTTGTTTTTGTTTTGTTTTTTTATTTCATGGTGTTACCGTTTTATAGGTCCTGTGGGATTTATGCTTTAAGAAGGTTGCATTTTGGTGTATTTCAAGCTTTTGTTTGAAGATTTAGAACTCCTTTTTTGTAGTTCTTGTAGTGCTGGCTTGGTAGTGGCGAATTCTCTCAGCATTTGTTTGTCTGAAAAGGACTTTATCTTTCTTTCATTTCTGAAGCTTAGTTTTGCTGGATACAAGATTCTTGGTTGATAATTGTTTAGTTTAAAGAGACTAAAGATACAACCCCAATCGCTTCTAGCTTATAGGGTTTCTGCTGAGAAATCTGCTGTTAATCTGATAGGTTTTCCTTTATAGGTTACCTGACACCTTTGCTTCACAGCTCTTAAGATTCTTTCCTTTGTCTTGACTTTAGATAACCTGATAACTATGTGTCTAGGTGATGATCTTTTTGTGATGAATTTCCTGGGTGTTCTTTGAGCTTTTTGTATTTGGATGTCTAGATCGCTAGCAAGGTCAGAGAATTTTTCCTCAATTATTTCCTAAAATACATTTTCCAAACTTTTAGATTTCTTCTTTGGGAACACCAATTGTTCATTCTTATATTTGGTCATTTAACATAATTTCAAACTTATTGGAGGCTTTGTTCATTTTTTTTAAATTCTTTTTTCTTTTCTGCTTGTCAGATTGGATTAATTAGAAAGCCTTGTTTTCAAGCTCTGAAGTTATTTCTTCTACTTGTTTTCTTTTATTGTTGAAACTTTCCAGTGTATTTTGCATTTCTGTGTGTCTTTTATTTCCTGAAGTTGCAATTGTTTTTCTATTTATGCTCTCTATTTCTCTAGAGACTTCTTTGTCCATATCCTGTATTCTTTTTAAAATTTTTTTTTTTTTTTTTTTTTGTTTGAGACAGAGTTTTGCTCTTGTTGCCCAGGCTGGAGTGCAATGGCATGATCTTGACTCACTGCAACCTCTGCCTCCTGGGTTCAAGTGATTTTCCTGCCTCAGCTTCTGGAGTACCTGGAATTACAGGCACGTACCACCATGCCTGGCTAATTTTGTGTTTTTAGTAGAGATGAGGTTTCTCCATGTTGGTCAGGCTGGTCTTGAACTCCCAACCTCAGATGATCTGCCTGCTTTGGCCTCCCAAAGTGCTGGGATTACAGGTGTGAGCCACCGCATCTGACCTTTTAAAAATTTCTTTAAGTTGGTTTTCACCTTTCTCTGGTGCCTCCTTGAGTAGCTTAATAATTGACCTTCTGAATTATTTCTCTGGCAATCCAGAGATTTCTTCTTGGTTTGGATTCATTGCTGGTGAGCTAGTGTGATCTTATGGGGTTGTTAAAGAACCTTGTTCTGTCTTATTACCAGAATTGTTTTTTTTTTTTTTGGTTCCTTCTCATTTGAGTAGACTGTGTCAGAGGAAAGATCTGGGGTTTAAGGGCTGCTATTCAGATTCTTTTGTTCCATGGAGTGATCCCTTGATGTGGTGCTCTCTCCCTCCTTTTAGGGATGGGGCTTCCTGACAGCTGGACTGCAGTGATCATTATTGTTCTTCTGGGTCTAGCCACCCAGCAGAGCTACTGGCCTCTGGACTGGTACTGGGGAATGCCTTCAAAGAGTCCTGTGATGTGATCTGTCTTCAGGTCTCTCAGCCATGGATACCAGCACCTGCTTCAGTGGAGGTAGCAGGGAAGTGAAGAGGACTCTGTGAGGTTCCTTGGTTGTCGTTTTATTTGGTGTGCTGGTTTTCTTGAATGCTGGTTGTGCTAGCAGTGAAATTGTCACATGGACAGACTCAGGACCTCTAGTTGGCCAGGATGTTACAGGCAGTGGAATTAGTTGTTGTTTTCTCCTTTCTTGGAGCAGGGTTGTACTGTTATGAGTTGCTGTAATGGCTTGCATTGGCTGGCCTCCAGCTAGCGGCTGATGCTTTCAAGAGACTATCAGCTGTGGTAGTATGGGGGAATACAAGTTTGCCCTAAGGTTGCCTAAGTAAGTATTCAGGTTTTTCAGGCAATGGGCGGGATCATAGAGCTCCCAAGAGATTATGTTTTTTGTCTTTGGCTGCCAGGGCTGGTAGAGATGGACCATCAGGTGTGAGTGGGGTTAGGCATGTCTGAGCTCAGATTCTCCTTGGATGGGGCTTGCTGCAGTGGCTGTGGGGGATAGGGATGTGGTTCTCAGGCCAATGACATTATGTTCTCAGGGCTGCTTTTGCTGTGTCATACAGGTCACCAGGGAAGTAGGGGAAAGCTGGCAATGACAGGCTTCACCCAGTTCCCATGCAGCCAGCAAGACTAGTCTCATTCCCACTGTGCTCCATCATCAGCACTGAGTTTATATCCAGGCAGCTGGAGAGCAGGAAAGGAAAGTGGAAGATAAACCAAGTGTATAATTTCTAAGAAATTGACCTTTTGTTTTAAATGTGGGGACATGAACAGTGGACTTTATAGTCTTTGGTGCTTCTTACTGAGAAATTTCCTTTAGCACCTATTTTTATTAGTTTTTAGACCAAAGAAAGTCAAACACCATTTTATATTTAATAATGCTTCTTGTATGATTTTTATACCAGAAAAGCTAAATTTCACCTTTATATTAGTGTGTTATTAATGTTAAACTTACATTTCATAAAACCTTGTAGACATATTTATCCAATTTTTAATGTCTGACCATAAGGTACGATTTCTATAGAGTCTTTTTAACCTTTTTAAATAAGTTTTGTTAAAGAGCAGGTTAGTGCTTTAAGAAAAACCTGCTGTGCTTTGATTTTAATGTTCAGTTCACAGAAAACCTGGATGATACTCCTTTAACTTTAGCCAATATGCTTACACATAGAATTTCCTTTACAATTAATGTTTTAAAACTTGCTTAAATGTTTAAAACAATTTTTTAACCTTTTAATGTAAAAATTCACATTCTTATGCCTCCTTATAATCCTTTTACCAGAGGTATATTTGACTTTCCTTATACACCTTGCACATACACTGTTTCTTCAATAGTTTTACATTCAGGTGGGCTAATTACTTTTAAATTATACAACATTTCTTGCATAAATTCTTTTTTTATAACTTTTTTTCTCTTTCACAACTTTCACAGACAGTTCTTTGACATACCTCGATTTTCTGACTTATTACAAACATTTCTTTCTTTAAACAACCAGTTAATTTATTTCAGAACAAGAATTCACCATATAACATTTTTTTTTACATAAATTTCCCTGCCCCCTTTTCTCTCTCTCTCTTTTTTTTGAAGATGATAACCATTTTTTCAAAAGCAAATTTCCTTTATATCTGTGGACTAGACTGTCTAGAGCCACAAGATTAGAAGTTACTATATGTTACACTATTAACTTTTAGCAAAGTTTATTTTTGTTAAAAACCTTGTAAATTTGGGATTTCAATTATCCTTTGCTATTAATAAGACCTGTTTAGTCCAAATTAACTTAGAATTGGTATAGATGGCTTTTTTTCTCCCTTCAATTACCCAGGAGGAAGCATCCACAATCCTGTCCTGAAGGGAGTTCCTCCCATACAAAGTTGGACCTTTGTATGGTAATTAAGATTTAGATCCCCTGTTAGGAAACCTGCTGGGTTAAGAGAATTTTCAGTGGTTAATGTTAAATCATCTTTTTTTTTTTCCCTTAGGATACTTCTGAACTGGTAAGATGTGCTCACAATGAGGTTTCCTCTGAAAGTTATTTTTCTACTTTCTTCTGTTAGTAAAGCAATTGCCACTAAAGATTGAAGGGTTAAGGATTTTTGATAGGAAGGCCTCAGTGCTTTTGGGATATGCCCTTGTTTACACTGACAACAAAGTGGTATTGGAGTGTTATAGGGTTACGGAGAATACCTTTAATTATCAATTATAGGTTTTAAATTTACCTTGGCTTTTAAAGGAATAGGGTACACTGTGTTTTCCTTAACTCCTAGTTTATCTCCCTCTTTCTTTCTCTCTTTGACTTTCTGTCTTTCTTTCTCTCTTTGACTTTCTGTCTCTCTCTCTTTGACTTTCTTTTTGCCTCTGTCTCTTCCTCTCTCTCTCTGCCTCTCTCTCTCCTTGACTCCCTCTTTGTCTCTCTACCTCTTTCTCTCTGTCTCTTCCTCTCTCTCTTTGCCTCTTTTTCTCTCTGTCTCTTTCCTCTCTCTCTCTCTCTGCTAGTCTTTCCCTGCCTCTGCTAGCCACTTATACTGCTGTTCTCTCAACCACTGTAGGGCGGGGTGGGGGTGGGGGTTCTAAAACCAGCTGTAACCAAGTGTCTATGTACGGGAACTGGTCTGGGTGCCCTGGCTTACAGGTTACCTTCTGCCATACCTTTGAAACAAGAGACCTGTCCAGGCTTCCTTCTGATGGCTAACTCACCTCTAATGCTGGCCAGTCTATTTCACACAAAGTTCTAAGTTTTCCTGGTGTCATAGTAACACCGTAATCTCCCTTAAATCCTTTCTTGAAATTTTTCAACATAGTTCCTAGTGGGGTGGCCTTCCTTTGTGTCTAACCCATGCTTCCTCGAGATAAAACACCATGCTCACATCACACGCACACCACAGATCAAAGAATGGGCAAAAAGGGCACACATACACTTTTACAGTTTATGCAAAACCGGAATCAAAACCACAATCAGAATATCAAGAAATCCAAGCTAGGTTGAAACCAAAACCAATGTATCAAGCAATCCAAGTCAGGTCAAAAACAAAACCAAAGTGCCGGTACAGGCATGCTGTGGGTGATCAGGCCACGCTTCTACTCAAATGGAGTGGGCAAGTTCCAAAGACCAGTCTTACCAAGTTTCAGATGTCCAGACCCCAAGTGCCAGTTCCTTCCTGGTGTTCAGCCACCACATTGATCCTCCATGGAGGCCTGCCACATGCTGCTCTGGTGAGGCATCCCACCAGGGCAATTGCCTAGCCGGGAGTGCTCTTTGGATCTGCATCACTCAGACTGGTTGGAGTCCCCTGCAGGGATGCTCCACAGGGCAAGCCTAAGTTGCTTAAGGGGCTGCCTAGACCATCCACCAATTACCTGGCTTTCCAGTCAGGGAACCAAGAAATGTAGCAGAAAAAGCCACAGACAAAATTCCTCAGACACTGAGTTAAAGAAGGAAGGAGCTTTATTTGGCAAGGAACTTTGGCAGACTTAAGTCTCAAAAGCCAAGCTCCCCAAGTGAACAATTTCTGTCCCTTTTAAGGGCTTACAACTCTAAAGGGGTCCACATGAGAGGGCAGTGATGATTGAGCAAGCTGAGAGTATGTGACTAGAGGCTGCATTCACCAGTAATCAGAATGGAACAGAAGAGGACAGGGGTTTTTCACTGTGCTTTTCCATACAATGTCTAGAATCTATAGATAACATAACCAGTTATATCAGGGGTCGGTCTTTAACTACCAGGCCCAGGGTGGAGTGCCAGGCTGTCTGCCTGTGGATTTCACTTCTGCCTTTTAGTTTTTACTTCTTTCTTTGGAGGCAGATATTGAACATAAGACAATATGAGAGGTGGTCTCCTCCCTTACTTCGAGCAGAATTAGGGGCAGTGTGGGAACCTAGAGTGGGAGAGATTAAGCGGAAGGAAGATTTTGCGGTAAGGGGTGGTGGTATTGTGGGGTTGTTAGAAGGAATAGTTGTCATATAGAATGATTGGTGATGGCCTGAATATGGTTTTGTATAGTTGAGAAACTAAACAGAAGACACAAGGTCCAAATAAGAGAAGGAGAAAAACAGGTATTATAGGACTAAGAATTGGGGGGACCAGGTCCATCCAATTAGAGAGTGTCTAAGCGGGCTCAGTGTAATTATTTGCTTGGTTGGCGAGTTTTTGGGTTCTAACCTTGAGCTTTTTTATATTGTCATATACCAGGCCAGATTGATTTGGGTAAAAACAACACTCTTTATTTAAAAATATATGGAGGTTTTTTTTTTTTTTTAAGTAAATGAAGGCCTTGGTGATTTTGGAGGAAAGAGAAATGCAAAGCCAGCAATTGTTTGTTAAAGAAGGATTAAAAATAACTAGGAGAGAGTGAGTGAGATTGATAGTATAGTGGAGATAGCTGGGGAGAGGTGGAGGGTGGCATAAGAATGGGAATGAGAATGCGAGTAAATATAAAAGTAAAGAATATGACTTCATCAAGGTGAAAGAACTGGAGTGTACCTTTCCACTGAAGATCTTCTATCCACTTTAAGAGAGACTTAAGGGTGGTGGTTTGAGGTAAAATCAGGAGATACCAGTTAAGATGGTTTGGAGGAAAAGTGTAAACCAGCAGTGTAAACAAGGGCAGGGCATTTATGAGTAGTTGAGAATGGTGAAGGAGTATGACTAGACAGAAGATGGTAGGGATGACAAATTTTTGGGGTGCAGTCCAAGTTGGGCTGGTGTCTGGAATGAGACTGGGGCCTAATAAAAAGGGGTGTTTATACAGGAGCTCAAATGGGCTGTACCCTGTAGCATCCTGAGAACAGGCCTGAATTCTGAGAAGCGCAAGTGGTAAAAGTACTGTCCAGATTTTTTTAAGTTGGTGGCTGAGCTTGGTGAGGTGTGTTTCTAAAAGACTATTAGTCTGTTTTACCTTTCCTGAAGATTGAAGATGATAAGGGGTATGAAGGTTCCACTGAATACCAAGAGCCTGAAAAACTGCTTGGGTGATTTGACTGATAAAGGCCGGTCTGTTATCAGACTGTATAGAGGTGGGAAGGCCAAACAGAGGAATTATGTCTGACAGAAGGGAAGAAATGACCGTGGTGGCCTTCTCAGACTTTGTGGGAAAGACCTCTACCCATCCAGTAAAAGTGTCTACCTAGACCAAGAGATATTTTAGTTTCCTGACTTGGGGCATGTGAGTAAAGTCAATTTGCCAGTCCTGGGCAGAGGCAAATCCCTGAGCTTGATGTGTAGGGAAGGGAGGGGGCCTGAACAATCCCTGAGGAGTAGTAGAATAGCAGATGGAACACTGAGAAGTGATTTCCTTGGGGATAGATTTCCATGATGGAAAGGAAATAAGAAGTTCTAAGAGATGGGCTAGCGGCTTGTAACATACATGGAAGAGGTTATGAAATGACGACACAA
>NW_012110297.1:666763-669286 GCF_000951045.1 Mandrillus leucophaeus | reverse complement strand
GAGATAGGTAATGGATGAGGAAGAAATTTGGGCTTTGGAGAGGGATACGTGATATTCTTTTGACAACAGATGTTGGAGGAGCAGGAGGGTATCCTGTTGGGAAGATGCATAGGAGAGGCTATAAAGTAGAAGCTTGTCAAAATATTCAATAAGGTGAGAAGCAGATGGATAGAAAGAAAGTAAATCATGAGAAAGGGGCTTGACTGAAGTAATGGGGGCTGTTCCTGAAGCCTTGTGGCAGTACAGCCTAGGTAAGTTGCTGAGACTGATGGGTGTCAGGGTCAGCCCAAGTAAAAGCAAAGAGAGGCTGGGATGAGGGGTGCAGGGGAATAATGGAAAAAGCATCTTTAAGATCAAGAATGGAATAGTGAGTTGTGGAGGGTGGCATTGAGGACAAAAGAGTGTACCGGTTGGGCACCATGGGGTGTATAGGCAAAACAATTTGGTTGATAAGGTGCAGATCCTGAACTAATGTGTAAGACTTGTCCAGTTTTTGGAGAGGTAAAATGGGGAATTGTAAGGAGAGTTTATAGGCTTTAGAAGGCCATGCTGTAACAGGCGAGTGATAACAGGTTTTAATCATTTTAAAGCCTGCTGTGGGATGGGATATTGGCTTTGAGTGGGGTAAGGGTGATTAGGTTTTAATGGGATAGTAATGGGTGTGTGATCAGTTGCCAGGGAGGAAGTAGAGGTGTCCCATACCTGTGGGTTAAGGTAGGGGGATATGAGAGGAAGATGCGAAGGAGGCTTTGGGTTGGGAAGAAGGGCAGCAAGGAGCTGTGGCTGTAGTCCAGAATTAGTCAGGGAAGTAGATAATTTGGTTAAAATGTCTCAGCCTAATAAGGGAACTGGGCAGGTGGGGATAACTAAAAAAGAGTGCATAAAAGGAGGTTGTCTAAGTTGGCACCAGAGTGGGGGAGTTTTAAGGGGTTTTGAAGCTTGGCTGTCATAACCCATGAGAGTTATGGAGGCAAGGGAAACAGGCCCTTGAAAAGAAGATAATGTGGAGTGGGTAGCCCCCCTATCGATTAAACAGGGGATGGACTTACCCTCCACTGTGAGAGTTACCCAAAGCTCGGTGTCTGTGATGGTTCAGGGGGCTTCCGAGGTGATCGGGCATTGTCAGTCTTCAGCCACTAAGCTGAGCAGATCTGGGAAGGAGTCAATCAGAGAGCCTTGGGCCGGAGTGTTAGGGGCTCCAGGAGTGGCTGCCAGGCAAGCTGGGCAGTGTGATTTCTAGTGGGTCCCTGCACAGATCGGACATGGCTTGGGAGGACTCCTGGACTGTGGGCATTCCTTGGCCCAGTGGCCAGATTTCTGGCACTTGAAGCAAGATCCTGATGGAGGAGGTCCTGTAGGAATGCTTGACCACTGTGGCTTAGGCATGTGCAGCTTAGGCATTTTGAAGTTCTTGTGTGGTGGAGGTGTGGCTGGGTTTTGTCTCACAGCAGAGGCAAGTAATTGTAACTCAGAAACACGTTGCTGTCTGGCTGCCTTCTCTCTATTATTGCACACCTTGAAGGCAAGGTTGATTAATTCCTGTTGTAGGGTTTGAGGGCCAGATTCTAATTTTTGAAGCTTTATTTAATGTCTGGAGCAGATTAGGTAATAAAATATATATTGAGAATAAGACGGCCTTCTGGTACCTCTGGGTCCAAGGCTGTAAAATGTCTAAGGGTTGTTGCCAAACAAGCCATGGACTGGGCTGGGTCTTTATAGTTGATAAAAAAGAGCCTAAATGCTAACTGATTTAGGAGAGGTTAGATAAAGAAAAAGGAGCATTAACCTTGACTATGCCTTTAGCTCCAGCCACCTCTTTAAGAGGAAATTGTTGGGTAAGTGGAGGAGGGCTAGTCATGGAATGAAACTGAAAGCCAGACTGGGTGTGAGGAGGGGAGTTGATAGAAGGATTATAGGGTGGAGGAGCAGAGGCTGAGGAAGAATTGGAGCCTGATTCAGCCTGACGGGGAGCGACCTGAGGAGGAGCAGTCTGGGGAGGAGGGGAGAGGTCAGATGGGTTGGTAGAAAAGGAAGATTGAAACGACTCAGCAAAGCTTGGGGTTGGGACTGAGGGGACAGGTGGGAGGGAAAGAAGGAGGATTTGGGATGAGTTGCATTGGGAACAGAGACTAAGGGGGGACCAATGTGTAAAAGAATGCCTAGACATCAGGCATTTCAGACCATTTGCCCATTTTATGACAAGAATTATCTAGAACTTGTAGGATGGAGAAATTGAAAGTGCCATTTTCTGGCTATTTAGAACCACTGTCAAGTTTGTATTGGGGTCAAGCAGTATTGCAGAAGAAAATAAGGCATATAAGGCATCTAGGTGTTCTTTTGTTTTTTGTTTGCTTGTTTGTTTTTGTTTTTGTTTTTTTTTTTTTGAGATGGAGTCTCGCTCTGTTGCCCAGGCTGGAGTGTGTAGTGACGCAATCTCGGCTCACTGCAAACTCTGCTTCCTGGGTTCACATCATTCTCCTGCCTCAGCCTTCTGAATAGCTGGGACTACAGGCACCCACCACC
>NW_012110297.1:662459-664793 GCF_000951045.1 Mandrillus leucophaeus | reverse complement strand
AGTAGTAGAATAGCAGATGGAACACTGAGAAGTGATTTCCTTGGGGATAGATTTCCATGATGGAAAGGAAATAAGAAGTTCTAAGAGATGGGCTAGCGGCTTGTAACATACATGGAAGAGGTTATGAAATGACGACACAATAGAATGGGCCTGTGAGGCTGGAAGGAGATATTTTCCTTGGTCTAAGAACCATTTGCCTTGTGTGGGAAGTGATTGATAGGTGGAAGTTTCAGTGGGGGAGTAGGTGGGAGTGACTGATGAGAATGAGAAAACCTGGAAGTGAGGGACAGAAATTGGAATGCTAGCTGCTTCTTTAGCTACCTTATCAGCATAAGTGTTGCCCTGAGTGATGGGATCTGATGCCTTTTGATGGCCCTTGCAGTGAATGACTCCATCTTCCTTTGGAAATAAAGTGGCCTTGAGAAGAGTTTTTATTAAAGAGGCATTAAAGATAGAAGACCCTTGCATAGTGAGGAAACTTCTTTCAGCCCATATAACAGCATGGTGGTATAGGATATGGAAGGCATATTTAGAGTCAGTATAAATATTGACATGTAGTCCTTTTGCAAGAGTGAGGGCCTGAGTTAAGGCAATGAGTTCGGCTTGCTGAGAGGTAGTGGAGGGGGGCAGAATGGTAGCCTTAATGATAGATGTGAAAGATACTATAGCATAGCCTGCCTTTGCTGGTGAGTGGTGATTAGGCCTGGTGGAACTGCCATTAGTAAACCAAGTGTGATCAGGGTGAGGAACAGGAAAGAAGGAAATATGTGGAAATGGAGTGAATGTCAGGTGGATCAGAGAGATACAGTCATGGGGGTCAGGTGTGGTATTAGGAATAATGTGGGGCCAGCCTAAAACAGTAAGGTCAAGTTGTTCGGGCAGAAAGGCTACACGATGTGGTCCTGGCTCTTGTGTAAGAATTTTGACCTCACAGCCCTGTAGGTTGACTGTGTGTAATGAAAAGGGTAGGGATGAGTTAAGGAGAGCTAGCGTGGGAGCAGATTTTAGGGCTGTTTTTAAGGAATGGAAAGAGGAGCAGTGAAGGGATTTGGGATCTATGGGGTCAGCTAGGTTTGCTTTTGTGAGTTTATATAATGGTTTAGTCAGGATGGCAAAACTGGGTATCCAAAGGCAAAAATACCTAACTATGCGTAGGAAGGAAAGGAGTTGTTACTTTGTAGAAGGGGTTGGGGTTTGGGAGATTAGCCAGACATGATCAGCAGGGAGAGCGTGTGTGTTTTTATTAAGAATTATGCTGAGATAGGTAATGGATGAGGAAGAAATTTGGGCTTTGGAGAGGGATACGTGATATTCTTTTGACAACAGATGTTGGAGGAGCAGGAGGGTATCCTGTTGGGAAGATGCATAGGAGAGGCTATAAAGTAGAAGCTTGTCAAAATATTCAATAAGGTGAGAAGCAGATGGATAGAAAGAAAGTAAATCATGAGAAAGGGGCTTGACTGAAGTAATGGGGGCTGTTCCTGAAGCCTTGTGGCAGTACAGCCCAGGTAAGTTGCTGAGACTGATGGGTGTCAGGGTCAGCCCAAGTAAAAGCAAAGAGAGGCTGGGATGAGGGGTGCAGGGGAATAATGGAAAAAGCATCTTTAAGATCAAGAATGGAATAGTGAGTTGTGGAGGGTGGCATTGAGGACAAAAGAGTGTACCGGTTGGGCACCATGGGGTGTATAGGCAAAACAATTTGGTTGATAAGGTGCAGATCCTGAACTAATGTGTAAGACTTGTCCAGTTTTTGGAGAGGTAAAATGGGGAATTGTAAGGAGAGTTTATAGGCTTTAGAAGGCCATGCTGTAACAGGCGAGTGATAACAGGTTTTAATCATTTTAAAGCCTGCTGTGGGATGGGATATTGGCTTTGAGTGGGGTAAGGGTGATTAGGTTTTAATGGGATAGTAATGGGTGTGTGATCAGTTGCCAGGGAGGAAGTAGAGGTGTCCCATACCTGTGGGTTAAGGTAGGGGGATATGAGAGGAAGATGCGAAGGAGGCTTTGGGTTGGGAAGAAGGGCAGCAAGGAGCTGTGGCTGTAGTCCAGAATTAGTCAGGGAAGTAGATAATTTGGTTAAAATGTCTCAGCCTAATAAGGGAACTGGGCAGGTGGGGATAACTAAAAAAGAGTGCATAAAAGGAGGTTGTCTAAGTTGGCACCAGAGTGGGGGAGTTTTAAGGGGTTTTGAAGCTTGGCTGTCATAACCCATGAGAGTTATGGAGGCAAGGGAAACAGGCCCTTGAAAAGAAGATAATGTGGAGTGGGTAGCCCCCCTATCGATTAAACAGGGGATGGACTTACCCTCCACTGTGAGAGTTACCCAAAGCTC
>NW_012110297.1:626654-660867 GCF_000951045.1 Mandrillus leucophaeus | reverse complement strand
TGCCCGGCTAATTTTTTGTATTTTTAGTAGAGACGGGGTTTCACTGTGTTAGCCAGGATGGTCTCGATCTCCTGACCTCATGATCCACCCACCTCAGCCTCCCAAAGTGCTGGGATTACAGGCATGAGCCACCATGTCTGGCCGGCATTTAGGTTTTAGGTCAGGTGTGAGCTGAAGAGGTTTTAAGTTCTTGAGAACACAGGCTAAGGGAAAAGAAGAAGGAATGGAGGGTGGAAGGTTGCCCATAGTGAAGGAGGCAAGCCCAGAGAAAAGAGAGGGTAGAGACACAGAGAGAAGGGTTGGGGGCTTACTTGCCCCCCTCAGGGAGGTGGTGCTTGCCACCAAGGTGAAAGGTCAAGGCAGGCATCCCCGCAGTGATCAGACACCTCTGAAACATGGGTGAATAATCAGGCAGTCATCCCCGCAGTGATTAAACACCAAGGGAAGACTGTCTTCCCGAGTCTGTGACCGGCGCTGGAGTTTTGGGTTCATGGATAAAACATGTCTCCTCTGTCTCTACCAGAAAAGGAATGGAACTGAAATTAAGAGAAGGGAGAGGTTGAAGGGTGGTGCCAAAATTGAAAGGAGAAGGAGGTTGAGGGATAGTGAGAGAGGTTGGAGAAGAGTAAAAAAAGGCCACTTACCCGATTTAAAATTGGTGAGATGTTCCTTGGACTGGTTGGTCTGAGGACCAGAGGTCATAGGTGGATCTTTCTCAGGGAGCAAAGAGCAGGAGGATAGGGGATTGATCTCCCAAGGGAGATCCCCCTATCCGAGTCACAGCAGCAAATGTCACGCACCTCCGTGCGCAGGCTGCACCCAGGTGAAATAAACAGCTTTATTGCTCACACAAAACCTGTCTGGTGGTCTCTTCACACTGATGCGCATGACACAGAGAATCCCTGATATCCCAATATTTGGTTGAGATCCGAAGTTTATTTTGCTGTACAACTCCCCCCTCCCCGCCCCCTTTTTTGAGTTTTACTTGCTTCCAACAAGGAAAGCAAGATTTCCTGTTTCCATGATGTCGGAAGGCAGGTAACTCCTTTATGGAATTTGAGCTCACTCCCAGCAGGGAGGATGAGTTTGAGTTTTTTCCTGCTTCTAGGATGGTAGAGGACAGTCTTCAGCCTGAGACCCATCCCTAGGTAAGTAGCTGAATTTGGATTTTGTCTTGTCTAAAGTCTAACAACCAGCTTGTCTCAATTTCTTTTTACCATTAGAGTGCTCAGCGATCATGTTGTTGGTTTTTTTTTGTTGTTGTTTCTTCTGGTCTTTTGCCAATCAGATTTGACCAACTCTACCTGACTTGGTTAAATCCAAGTGAGAATTCCAAATGATGGGTAACAAAACCTCTCTAATTTGGTTAAAATTCCTTGCAACTGCAAAAGAGGAAAACACAAACAAACAAACAAAAAAAGAAATGAAACCACGTGCTTAGTTTCTGTGTTTACTTCCTGTCTTAAAAAAAAAAAAAGTTCTTTTACTTTTTTTCCACCCTACGTCTCCTTCCCTCTCTTGCCATCTGCAACACCAAAAATCTAGAAAAGTCTTCTAATGACTTGAACCCCTTTAAAGAATTCGGAACAAAGGCACCAATCACCCCTTTTGGGATGTTCTTCTTTCTTTGTGGAATTTTGAGAGTCATGGGCAGATTCTTCTTAGGTCTAAACCTCTGTTTTCCTGTATTGAATGACCTGACCTCTTTGGCTTTGGGGATACCAGTGATTACCTTGTACTGTGAGAGGATTTGACCTTGGCATGTGTAATGGCAAATGGGAGCTACAAAGTAGGGGTGGCTGGGCACAGTTTACAGAAAGTGGTCTTGACTGTTGTTTCTTGTTTTCTCCTAGGAAGTTGTTGTTTAAGGACCCTAATTCTAGTTTGGAGATGCATTCTAAAGGGTCTTCTCTGTTTATTTTTTCTCCCAAAATTCATCTTGATTGAGCTTGTCTGTGTGCATTTGTGTGAGGAACTGTTGTTTTCATAGGTAAATGAGAGACTGAGTTTTCTCAGCTCTGAAGAGAAAGGTCATTTTGCTCCTCCCAGCCAAAAGGTGCCCCTGGGTGACCAGGGGCCTTGTGGGAGCATCTGGGGGTTTGGCGCCTGTGATTTACAGCAGCCCTGCGGGGAAATCCTCAACAACAATTAATGTGAAAGAATAAGGCTCATCCAGGAAACTCATATAAGGGCTGATGGCCCAGCGTTTTGAGACCTCTCTGAGGTCATATACCTCTGGAGAGAGAAACTGAGACATGTAAGAGGGTGGAAACAACTCAGTGGTGACACACTGTGGAGTCCTGCCCACAAGCAAGCACACATTGATCCACCACCCAAAAACCCTAGGCCACAACCCAGTTCCTCCTTTTAGGAATTAAAAAAGCGGGAAATAAATGATGTAAGAATGAGGAGCAAACAAAGAGAATGACTCCTCTGTGAGTACTCTGTAAGTTTTATAGTTTTATGGCATCTCTACTTGGGAGAGTTTATGTAAAATGGAAGTAGTATGGTCTTTGTGCACATTTACATTAAGGAAAAAGAGCCATAAGGCCAACCTGCAAAGTATAGAGTTCCTAAGTTCTCTTTTTTCCTCTGTTTTATTTTCTGCCTGCTTTAAATCTGCTGTTATTTTTCTATTAAGATAAAAATCACTGTTTGGATCCAACAGGTTTTTTGTTTGCAAGCTGGTGAATTTGCATTTATCTCATGGCTAAAATTCTGAAGTAAAAGCTATAGGATCTTTGTGTGTGTGTGTCTGTGTGTGTATGTGTACGTGTGTATATATTTAAAAGGCCTTATAATTTCTGTAATTTGATGTTTAATTGGCAATTCAATCCATTTTAATTTCCCTCTAGTTCACTGGACTTTTTCTCTCTGTACCTAATGATGTAAATTTTACTATTTGATTTTCACCTGATTTGTTTTCTTTAATATGCGAATTTAAGACGACTTACCTGACAACTGCCTAGGGTTGCCAATAATTGATACAGGTTATTGAAACAGGTTTTCAAGAATTTTAAAGTCTGAGAGGGGAAAAAAGAGTTTTTTATGACTCTATAAGATGTACTTCTATTGGCATGCCTAATACATCTATCTATTTATGTGTTGTGTACACAGTGTTTCACTACTGAAAATATATAAAAGAGCTCTAATTAATTGGCTTAAGAAAATAAAAGCTCTTGAATCAAATACTTTGTCAGGAAAAAAGAAAAGAGTAGTCAAATGCTTTTTCAGGTTTATGTAACTTAAGTAAAATCTTTAATAAATAAGATAGCTTTAAAATTATTGGTAAAGCGTAATAATATTAGAAATGTCTTAAGAATTTCCAGCATACATTTTTGTTTGCACTTATTAATCAAGAAATTCATACATATCCCTGCAAATACTATAAGGCATCAAAATTTGGAATAGGGATTACAAAACTCTAAACCAAGCCCCAAACAGAATGATCTTTGCTTGTGTAATTTCTAATAAATAAGACATTGATATTTGTTTAATGAAACTAGCTACATCTTGAATTTAGTAAGATTACCATAACTTCTAATCTTGTGGCTTTAGGCAGTCAAGTCCACAGGCAGTAAGGTTTGTTTTGGGAAAGGACTGTTATATCTTTGTTTCAAAGCTAAAGTATAAACTAAGTTCCTCCAAAAGTTAGTTTGGCCTATGCCCAGGTATGGACAAGAAGAGTTTGGAGGTTAAAAACAAGATGGAGTCAGTTAGGTCAGATCTTATTCGCTGTCTCTGTTGTAATTTTGCAATGGTGGTTCCATAACTTTAAATGATGAGTATGACAGTTTTCATAAATAATCTAGATGAATGATTAAAATAAAATAATTAGGTAAATGTAATGGCATAAATACTTGTAGACAAATGTCACAATTTAGAATCTAAAGTTATATTAAATTAAGTAATAGATATTTCATTATTTGGGTATTTTCTAATAAAAATACATTTGTAGGAAAACATTCTTTCTAAAAAAATTGTGTTCTTTTTAAAAAGTTGAACAATTTTTGTCTCATTCCAAGCTTATTTAAAGGTTATATATAAAACAAGGTAAAAGGAATAAGGAAATAAGAGAGGTGGAAAGAAGTTATAAAAATAAAGAGGTTTTTTTTGGCAAAAAAAAATGCTTAGAAAGATAGATAATTTTATATGAGAAAGAATCTTGTATGGTAAATTTAGTCCTAGAATAAAATGACTAGTTATTTAAGAAACAGGGATGTTCAGGACAAACCAGAAAGCTCAGGCATATCATGAATGGTCTGTGTAAGTCACAATAAGAGAATTTATTTTTAAAAAGTTTTTATACAATCAAGTTATCTATAATTAAAGGTACATTATAATGGTCTTTCTAGAGATTGGGCTTGATGTAAAAAAACTTACACACTAAATTGGTTAGAACAATGAAATTTTCTCAAGGAATTGATTTACTCTTAATAAATTATAAGAGCTTTTAATTTTTTTTAACCCTGATATGATTTGGCTCTGTGTCCCCACTCAAATCTCACCTTGAATTGTAATGATCCCCACATGTCATGGAAAGGAGCCAGTGGGAGGTAATTGAATCATGAAGGTGGATTTTTCCCATGCTATTCTCATGATAGTGAATAAGTCTCACAAAATCTGATGGTTTTACAAAGGGAAGTTGCCCTACACATGCTATGCGCTCTTGCCTGGTGACATGTAAGATGTTCCTTTGCTCTTCCTTGGTCTTCTGCCATGATTGTGAGGCCTCCCCAGCCATATGGAAGAGTGAGTCCATTAAACCTCTTTCCTTTATAAATTACCCAGTCTCAGGTATGTCTTTATTGCCAGCATGAGAACAGACAAATACAAACCCAAAGTTCAACTGTTATTACATCTCACCATTTTCAGTTTTCTCTCCTCCTTTAAAGGGCGTGAAGTAGTAACACTCTCCTTTAACTTATTTTCAGCTCATATAAGTTTTCTCCTCAAGTTTTATTTGTTGTGGCCTAATGCTAACAATGTTTTCTTAAAGATCTAAAGGAAATGTTGTCTTCTGACATAATATTCTGTGCAGTGCAGAAGGTCTTTTCTTTTGCCTTTTGGTAACTGGCCTAACAGATTTTATGGTTTATTGAAACAATTCTTATGTCATTGTTATTAAGTTTTGGTTTGCTTAGGAAAAAAACAGAAATAAAAATTTTTTAAAATTAAGATTATTACATTCATGTATCTATCTGTATGTGCTTTTAAAGTATTTGTGACATTGAGTTACATGGCTTTGACTCCTGGGTCTAAAGAGGACACCAAATCCTGCTAGATCTTAAACAGTGTCAGCAATTAAAGCCTCATCTTCAGGCCTGGTAGAAGACACCAATCAAAATAAACTGCATTCTTAGACACAGGGCTAGAAATTAAAGCTATTCAACGCCTTAAGGCCTAGGGGCTATCATGGAAGAGGTGGGCATGTGAGATTGTAAGGGCCAATTTTGAGAGACAAAATTAGTTCAGTTTCTCTATAAGTTAATCATTAATGTCAAATACACACTGACGCAAGACCAGTATATGGGGCCCTGTATCAGATTAATAAGGTTTTCTTGAAGCATTAACTGACTTTTTAATAAAGGTTATAAAAGGCTTATGGAAGTTATATCTTATGGTCAAGATTAACACTTTATAGATTGTTCATAAAATTTTGAAAAACAAATTTATTTGTTTTATTTGGGCTTCATGCTGTTTTATTTGAGCTTATAGTTTGGAAAGTTAAGTCTCCTTTCTCAAAGAATGAAGGTTTTTGCCTTTTTTTGGGAAATAACTTGAGTTATCACTTTGGTCAAATGAATGACTTATTTTACAATGACCTCTGATATCAAGTGTTTTAAATCTTTGATATTTTACAAACTTTCCAAAATCAAATTATAAATTATGTATTTTTCTGACCTAATTAATCCTTTAAGATGTTAGTTTCCCTGAAGTCCAAAGATGACATAATTTGGCTTATTTGGTATAAAAATTATACAGGAAACATTGTCAAATATGAAATAGTGTTTGGTTTTCTTTGGGTTATATTTATGTAAATATGTTATTGGTACGTGTTCCAAAATCATAGAAAATGTCTATAATTCTGATTGACTTAGTGTACATTACCAGTAGTAATTATGTTAATTAGTTATGTTGCGTTAATTAATTATGGTAATTTAACATAATTATGTTAAATTATCGTGTGCCACAGAGGTAACAACTTTCCTTGTCAATTGTGTCTTTGACTATGGCTGCCCTAAACTTTTTGTCATCCACAGACAATTGTCTTGTTTTGGTCCTCTTTAGAAGGTGGTATTATAATCAGTTATGAAACTCTAACAGGTGCTCTTAAATACAAGTTTCTGATAACTTTGGAGATTGTGACATTAGAATAGAAGAAAAACTTTCATGACTCATGGAGAATTGAAATATTCATGAATATGAAGCAGAACAGGAATTAACTACATGGACTGAACTAATAGAAGACTGAAGTAATCTTTTTGACTTTGTGCTTAAAATGTTGCTGATCCTTTGTTTTTCAGAGTCAAGGAAAATTTTCTTTTGAGCTATTAACAGCATTCAACAGTTTAGTATATGCCTATGGAACAAAATTTAGAACATATTTGTTTATCTCCACCTGATTCCTCCAGAATTTGGAAACTATTTGTGAGTATTCATAACTTGTGGCCCTACAATTCATTGCATAAGTGCAATAAGAATCTATTTTCATTTATAACAGGACACAATTGGAGAAACAGATTATTTTACCAAGGCTTTGACTGGAATGGCATGCTTTCTTTTAAGGAATCAAACTTGAGTTATGGAGTCAATACCTTGTCTTACAGTCCCTGTATAGGGTTCCTGACCTGTGCTAAGTAAAGAATGTCACTTTCTGACAGGTCCAGGAGCCCCAAGTTTATCTTGGAACCTCAAGAGGAGAGGAATTCACCCAACTCAGGTATTTGATGGTACAAATATGTCTTGGCTTGGCTTTAACAAAGTTTTATCTGAGATTCCTTCTATGGAACAAAGTTCCACCAAAGCCAATTTAAAAGCCTATGTAAAAAATCATTATTCTTGCTGCACTGTGTACAAATAATCAGTCCAAGTATAATAAAGCAAATCAGTCCTACCACGATTTGTCTTTAGTAAAAATGAGAAGCTGGAGATTGAAAAATTATGTTTCAAAAAAGATAGTACACCTATTGTTAGCTTGGATCAAATTATAATTTTTCTTGGCTACAAGTCTTTCAAATAATATTTTCCATTTTTTTCTTTATTTATTTCCCCATTTTTCCTAATTTGGAGTCACTGAAAACTAAGCTGTGCTTTTGTAAAGCTCTGTGAACTGAAGCTAGACAACTCAAATTTCAGAAGAAAATAACAGCAACCTATTTACATACATAAGCAACTTTCATACCTGCCTACTGATGCATGGACTTCAGAGTAATGTGGCCTATGTCTATTTTCCAGGATTGTTATTTCATTTGTTGTTGTTTTTCTCCTTTCCTCTCCCTATGTTCTCTTCAGAGGACATGAGATTTCACAACCTGCTAAAAATGAACTTTCATAATAACTCTGGGCCTACTCATCTAGGAATCCATGAGTAATCAGAACAAACCTGAGACTAGAGACTCATTTTCTTCTGAATTTCTTTCTCCAAAATATTTAAAAAAAGAAAAAGGGGTAAATGTGAGAGGAAAATAGATCTTGTGGCCTCCAAATCACTAAGCTAAAGGGAAAAGTCAAGCTGGAAAATGCTCAGGGCAAACTTGCCTCCCATTCTGTTCAGTCACCCCTGCTCACTAAGATAAATGCATATCTGATTGCCTCCTTTGGAGAGGCTAATCTGAAACTCAAAAGAATGCAGCCATCTGTCTCTTAACTACCTATGACCTGGAAGTCCCCTCCCAGCTTCGAGTTGTCCCACCTTTTCTTTGAGTTGTCCCACCCTTCTGGACCAAGCCAGTGTTCATCTTACATATGTTGATCGATGTCTCATGTCTCCCTAAAATGTACACAACCAAACTGTGCTCTGACCACCTTGGCCTCATGTCGTCAGGACCTCCTGAGGCTGTGTCATGGGTGTGTATCCTCAATCTTGGCAAAATAAACTTTCTAAATTAACTGAGACCTGTCTCCGATATTCAGGGTTCACAATTCCAAACCTTCCCTTTTTCAATTTATAACTCTTTTATCTGACAGTAATTTTTTTATTTACAATATTTTTACTTATTTGCTCAATTGTAGTACAAATAAAGAAGTTTCAAAACTGATAACCCATACCTCTGTGAGAAAAAATTTTACTAACTAGCATTGTGTACATTTCTTTTTATCTTTAGCCTTATGGTATACCGTCAAAGTACTGTTTTCTGAAGTTATTTAGGTCAGTCTTCTAGTTTTTTTCCTGCCTCACTGAAGTGTGATTATGAAATTTATTTTTCATATAGTTATATTTATTTGTGATTGTATTCTATTTTGGGTTTCATTCACCTCCTAGTTGATTTTAATTATGTATTACTTTGGGGGGGCAGTATGTAAAACTTTCCCTTGTGAAAGATGAGAGTCATACTAAAAGGAATACTCAGAAGAGTGTTGCTTCTCACTTGTCTCTACTATTCTCTCTCCACTTTCTTCTTCTTTCCACCTAATTCCCTTCTCCTCCTGCAGATTTAGTTGTCTTTTGTTAATGGCACCTCTGTGCGGTACCTCTGTTACCATTAATGCCGCAATGTTGACACATTATCAAACAAAGTTCACAGTTTACACTAGGGTTGACTCTTTGTGTTGTATATTCCATGGATTTTGTAAAATGTATATGGATGTGTTTCCACCTTTATCGTACCATACCGTACAAACTAATCTACAGTATTAGTTATCTATTGCCGTGTAATAAGTTTTCAGAAACTTACAATTTAATACAAAACAAGCAGCTTAAAACCACATAGATTTGTTATCTCACGAGACTGCAAACAAGATGTTGTTTGGGCCATGTTCTTATGTAAAGATCATAACCCTCTGCTTGGTCCTCCCCCATGGTCCTCTATGGCCTCAACTCCTAGAGGTCCTCTCCATAGACAGTTACAACAAGACAGCTACCTTCTTCAAGGCCACCAGGAGAATTTCTCAATTCAATCCGCTAAGGCAGAGTCTTCTATAATGTAATATAATCAAGTGACTGACTACCCCACATCCTTTGCTATATTTCATTAGTTAGAAGCAATTCAGAGGTTCTTCCTGTAGTCAAGGAGTAAGGATTATTCAAAGGTGAACTCAGTGGAGGTCCCTCTAGGGTGTGTCTATCATAGTAGCTGCATTTGTTTTTGATTAGTTCTTCCTGAAATTCTTTTGCATAAATGTGTAGATACACATATATTTTCTTTTAGCCTCTTCTTTCTTATATGATGAATAGGAGACGATTGATCATTTTGTACTTTGCTATTTTCACCTAGCAGTAGATGTGGGAAATCATTTCATACAAGCAGATAGAAATCTTTTTTCTTTTTTTTCAAAATATGTTTACTGTTTTCCTCCCAACTTGGAGAGGTCTTTTCTGGTGGCTGTCTCGGTGGGGTCTAAGCCCCTCTTTCATTTTTACAGTCCTTCATTGTTGGGATGTACTATAATTTTTCCAACCATTCTCCCAGGATAGACATTTAGGGTTTCTCCGCTGTTTTGCAATTACAAATATTGCTTTAGTCAGTGACCTGTACATATGTGTTTTCATAATATTGCAGTTGTATCTTCTGGACAGATTCCTAGACATGGGATTACTGGCTTAAAGGTAAGTGCATATGTAGTTTTGTTAAGTGATACCAAATTCCCCTACAGAATGGTTGAACTAGCTCACATTCTCACTAGTGATGTATGAGACTGCCTTTTCCACTATGCCTTCCCCAACAAAATGTTTTATTAGACTTTCCATTTTGCAAGCGTCCCTCTTTTAATGAAAAAATAATTTTTCCAAGTCATTGCTGAAATCCTAATAAAAAATTACTGTTCCTCCAACAAATATTTGTTGAGGACCTACTCAATAATCTAGGTAATATGTGGGAATGCAACTGTGAGCAAAACAAAAACAGTCTCTTCCCTGATGGCATTTCAATCTGGCAACACAGAGAGATGTATGCCAGATGATGAAACCCCACACAGTCACAGAATGTTGCATGCTGGATTGTTTCATGATCCATTCAGTTAATCTGGGAACTGTGTCTCCCAGAATCCTCTTTCCTGTATTGTTCTAGATTAGAGTGGGCCAACAGGTAAATCTGCCCAAGATTTTTAGGGGTGGAAATAAATCAGTGACCTTTATTCTCTGCAAGTCCTTGTAACCAGAATTCTGGATGGACTGGTGCTTGGGTTTCTGGGGTGGTTTCAATTGTTCCCATTCTCCTCTGCTTTGCGCCCAGCTTTTCTTACTGCCCACTGGTCTTGATGACCAACTATAGCTCTGGTCCACTACCTGATGTTAGGCTACAGAACCATAGAGCTGGTAGCTGCACTGGGATAACCCCGTCTAGTAGACCTCTCCAGAAGCTTCTGTTTGCCATCTTACTCTGGCAGTTGGAGACAATTTCTCAGACTTCCCTGCAGATCCAACTTGTCCACCTATCCAGTGCTTTGGGACTAGCAGTGACCCTTCTTTGGTTGTCTTGCTCTCTCTTTTAGACGTTTGCTACCCTAGCTCCTCTTAAAGTTGCAGGAGGTCTATTTCCCATAATAAATCTCTCATTCTTTAATGCTCATAATGTTTCTGCTTCCCTCACTGAACCCTGACCGATACATGCGGTAAGTGCGGTGGAGAACCAAGTGCTATAACAGCATGTTGAACAGAAGGTCTTCAACTAATCTGGGGATCAGATAAAGTTCTCTGGGAAGATGACATTTTGTCTGAGGTCTGCAGGGAGTTTAGGAGTTATCTGGGTATTTGCTGCATCTGGGCTCACTCAACATTTATTCCAGCCGCCTGATATCTCTTCCTGAATTCCAGAGGCTAAAAGGCTAAACACTGCATTTCCTTTTCCCTCTTTCCCCTTCTTTTAAAAGATTTTATTTTTAGAGCCTCTAGGTTCAAAGCAAAATTGAGCTGAAAGTACAAAGGGTTCCCACATACCCTTTCCGCCCCAAATACACATCCTCCTGCATCATCAGCATCCTGCCCCAGTGCAGTGGCTCCCAATGCCTTCCCTCTAAAGATCTACTCAGAGTGTGGCAGTCTTCCCAATGTCCCACTCCCTCAGGGGCAGGTGTTCCTCCTGACTGCATCTAGTCAGCCATCTTGCCCCTCTATCCTAGGTTCAGTCTTTGGAACCCAAAGAAAGTTCCTTTTTATTTCTAGTTTGCTGAGAGTTTTAAATCATGAATAAATGCTGGACTTTGTAAAATGCCTTTTCTGTATCTATTGCTACGATTGTGTTGTTTTTCTTCTTTAGGCTGTTGATATGACAGAATACAATAATTGATTTTAAAATGTTGGATCAGCCTTGTATATGTGGAATAAATCCGACTTGGTTGTGGTATGTAATTCTTTTTATGTATTATTGGATTCAGTTTGCTAATGTTTTGTTGAGGATTTTTGCATTTATGTTTTTAAGATATAGTGGTGTGTAATTCTCCTTTCTTATAATGTCTTTGTCTAGTTTTGGTGTTAGAATAATACTGGCCTCATAGAATGAGTTAGGGAGTATTCCTTCTGCTTCTACCTTCTGGAAGAGATTGTAGAAAATTAATATGATTTTTTCCTTAAATGTTGGTGGAATTTACCAGTGAAACCATCTGGGCCCAATGGTTTCTATTTTAGAAGGTTATTAATTATTGATTCAATTTATTTAATAGATGCTGGCCTATTCAAATGATCTATTTCTTCTTATGTGAGTTTTGGCTAATTGTATCTTTCAAAGAATTGGTCCATTTCATCTAGGCTATCAAATTTCTGAGCACGCAGTTGTTTATAATATTCCTTTTATTCCTTTAATGTCCATGGAATCAGTGGTGATGGCCCCTCATTTATTTATAGTATTAGTTTTTTGTGTATTCTGTCCTTTTTCTTAGTTGCCTGGCTAGAGATTTATTAATTTTGTTGATCTTTTCAAAGAATCAGCTTTTGGTGTCATTGCTTTTCTCCATTGATGTCCTATTTTCAATTTCATTTATTTCTACTCTAATTTTTGTTATTTCTTTTCTTCTGCTTACTTTGGACTTAATTTGCTCTCCTTTTTTTGTTTCCTAAAGTACAAGCTTAGATTATTGATTTTAGGTCCTTTTTTGTTTTTTCTAATGTGTGTGTTCAATGTTATACATTTTCCTTTAAACACTGTTTTAAAGGGGTGGGGTGGCAGGGAGGGGAGACAGAGTCTCACCCTGTCACCCAGGCTGGAGTGCAGTGGCACAATCTTGGCTCACTGCAACCTCCATCTCCTGGGTTCAAGCGATTCTCCTGCCTTAGCCTCCCGAGTAGCTGGAAACACACGTATGTGCCACCACACACAGCTAATTTTTGTATTTTTAGTAGAGATGGTGTTTCACTATGTTGGCTAGGCAGGTCTCAAACTCCTGACCTCAGGTGATTCACCTGCCTTGACCTCTCAAAGTGTGGGGATTACAGACATGAGCCACCGCACCTGACTGCATCTTACAAATGTTGATGTTATATTTTCATTTTCATTTAGTTCAAAATATTTTTAAATTCCTCTTGAGAGTTCTTTTTTGACCCACGTGTTATTTAGAAGTATGTTGTTTAATCTCCAATTATTCTGAGATTTTCTAGCTATCTTATATTATTGATTTCTAGTTTAATTTCGTTGTGGTCTAAAAGCATACATTGTATGATTTCTTTTCTTTTACACTTGTTAAGGTATATTTTATGGACTGGAATATGGTCTATCTTGGTGAGTGTTCCACATGAGCTTGCGAAGAATGTGTATTCTACTGATGTTTGGGAGAAGTATTCTATAAATGTCATTTAGATCCAGCTGTTAGATGGTGCTGTTCAATTCAACTATGTCCTTACTGACTTTCTGCCTGCTGGCTCTGTTCATTGCTGAAAGGGTTGTTATGTCTCCAACTATAATAGTGGCTTTGTCTATTTCACCTGCAGTCCGTTTTTGCTTCACGTGTTTTGACGCTCTGTTGTGAGTGGCATTCACATTAAGGACTGTTACATCTTCTTGAAAAATCGACCCCTTCATCATTATGTAAATGCCCCTCTTTATTCCGGATAATTTTCCTTACTCTGAAATCTGCTTTGCAGAAATTAACATAGCTATTCCAGCTTTCTTTTGATCAGTATTAGCATGGTATATCTTTCTCCTTCCTTTTACTTTTAATCTATATATGTCTTTATATTTAAAGTGAACTTCTTATAGACAACATGCAGCTAGGTTTCTGAATGAGAGTCAGGATTTGTAAATGTGACACAATCATATGAGCCTTGAATTCAGAACTGATTTAACGGCCGAGTGAGTCAAGGCTGGAGGAAGTGGTTTTGCCAGTACGGTGTGTAGGAGGGGTGTTAGATTCTGGAGCTGCAGCTCCAGCAGCAACTTCTCAGTTTGACAAGTTGGTTTCTTGATTGTATCAAGGCCAACAGCTTCCTCTGCAGCCCAGTCATGAGGTTGAAGATATTAGTAGCCTAGTGAGGAATGCCTTTACTAGGGTACGCAAAATTGGTTCAACTAAACTAAATGTTAAAGATGATCACGTGGTCCAGGTGCAGTGGCTCACGCCTGTAATCCCAACACTTTGGGAGGCCCAGGTGGGAGGGTCACTTGAACTCGGTAGTTTAAGACCAGCCTGGTCAACATGGTGAAACCCCGTCTCTACTAAAAATATAAAAATTAGCTAGGCATGGTGGTATGCACCTGTAATCCCAGCTACTCGGGAGACTGAGGTGAGAGAATCACCCAGATTGGGTGACAGAGCGAGACTCTGTCTAAACAACAACAACAACAACAGCAACAACAACAAAGGTGATCACATGGCCGAGTGTGGTGGCTCATGCCTATAATCCTAGCACTTTGAGAGGCCAAGGCAGGAGGATCGCTTGAGCTCAGGAGTTCAACTCAAGCCTGGTCAACACAGCAAGACCTGTTCTCTACTAAAAAATATTAGCTGGGTGTGGTAGCACATGCCTGTAGTGACAGCTACATGGGAAGCTCAGGTGGGAGGATAGCTTGAGCCTAGGAAATCATGGCTGCAGTAAGCCTTGATTGCCTCACTCCAGCCTGGGTGACAGAGTGAGGCCCTGTAAAAAAAAAAAAAGAGAGAGAGAAAGACCATATGACCATATGGCCATTTTGGGGTCTTCATGCTACTGGAAAATAGGCTCAAAGGAGGACCACTTAGTTGGAAGTGAAGTACAAATATGGGAAGAGGGTTATGCATATCAGTCAGATAAATGAAGGGATTACTAATTGTGGAGGTTATCTATGAACTGGCTTGCTCAACACCTATTTCATCTCCTTCTAGTATACCTTTCTACTCTGTAGAGGCTGGAAAGCCAAAAATGATGACTAAGACTTCCTTGCAGGTAAGCTTTCATCCATTTTAAGATTCTGCCTATCAGATATATTTGCTTGGTAATTGAAATCGGAATTGAGTGAGTGGGAAAAGAGGCAGGATGTAAAGCATGGATTTGCGGGTATAGGTTGTCATAGTGGAGGTGTGACTCTGGGGATAGAAGTGGTAACAACAGCTTCATGATTTGATGAGCAACTCCTTGTTGTGGTAGAAGCAGCCATTCCCTTAACAGATCAGTTCTGGGACGTGACTCTGGGAGTCTTTTCTGGAAATTCAGTCTAGGACCTGCTTTTCCGGCACCCCCAAGGATTCTGGAGAATACTGTAACCACTAGGGCTGCACACAAGGAGGAAATGCAATGTTGGAAGAAGTGAGAAAAACCCAGCCCAATGGAGCACAAAGGGTGAAACATAGGTTGGAGGTCAGCAGGGGCCAGATTACTATAGGCCACCGGCCTTCTTGGCTTAACCTATGGCACTATAAAGCCATGCTTTTGAAGGTGGAATACTGTTAATCAGCCCTTATCTTTATCTTCAATCAGTTCACTATTTACTTACTTACTTACCTTCTTTCTTTCTTTCTTTCTTTTTTGAGATGGAGTCTCGCTCTGTCACCCAAGCTGGAGTGCAGTGGTGCAATCTTGGCTCACTGTAACCTCTGCCTCCCGGATTCAAGCGATTCTCCTGCCTCAGCCTCCTAAGTAGCTGGGATTATAGGCACGTGCCACCATGCTCAGCTATTTTTTTGTATTTTTTAGTTAGAGACGGGGTTTCATCATGTTGGCCAGGCTGGTCTCAAACTCCTGATCTCAGGTGATCTACCTACCTCGGCCTCTCAAAATGCTGGGATTACAGGCGTGAGCCACCATGCCCAGCCAGTTCAGTGTTTTCAACAGAAAGACATTACATTGCAGTGGTCAGTTTAGGCTAGATGTGAAGAGCACTTCCTTTTAGCAGGTGGTTTTAAGACCCAAAGGAAACGAGTGGCTAGTGTTATGACTTTTAGGAGGAGACCAACAACCCATTTAGGGGCTACATAGAGCAAGTCTTTCTTTTCTTTTTTGAGATAGAGTTTCAGTCTGGTTGCCCAGGCTGGAGTGCAATGGCGCACCTCTGCCTCCTGGGCTCAAGTGATTCTCCTGCCTCAGCTCCCCGAGTAGCTGAGATTACAGGCATGCGCCACCATGTCCAGTAAATTTTGTATTTTTAGTAGAGACAAGATTTCTCCACGTTGGTCAGCCTGGTCTCGAACTCCTGACCTCAGGTGATCCACCCACCTCAGCCTCCCAAAGTGCTTGGATTATAGGCGTGAGCCACCGCACCCAGCCTAGGGCAAGTCTTTTGTTGCAGCAGGAAACCGGACTGGATGGCCCTTCATGGACCAGGCAGCCTGGTGATTCCGGACCTCCTCCCCAGATTGGCCTCATCTCTCCATTGTGCTCACCTCTCTGTGGGATTTGACCCAGGGATACAAATGAATCCACCTCTTCATCTTTTCCAGAGAGCATACTTCATGCTGTTTTCTACTTTAAGAACTGTTGCTCCAGAATAGCCATCTCACATCCACCCCACCCTGGCCTGACTGCCCCACTCATATTATAAATCTCTCAGCACATACCAGGCGTGGTGGCTCACACCTGTAATCCCAGCACTTTGGGAGGCTGAGGCAGGAGGATCACTTGAGCTCAGGAGTTCAAGATCAGCTTGGGCAACACAGGGAGACCCCATCTGTAGAAAAAATTTTAAAAATAAGCTGGACATAATGGCACACATCTGTAGTCCCAGCTACTCAGGAGGCTGAGGTGGGAGGATTGCTTGAGCCTAGGAGGTTGAGGCTGCATTCAGCTGTGATTGCACCACTGCATTCCAGCCTGGGCAACAGAGTAAGACCCTGTCTCCAAAAAAAAAAAAAAAAAAAAAAAAATCTCTAAGCACGATTATGAAAGCAAATTTCTCCTTTGTGGTTGAATTAAACAGGGCCTACAAGAATCCCTCTTTCCATATATCTTACTCCAAAGAACTTCCCCTGTGGGTAACCCACCTCCTATCCTTCCTTCAGCAATAATCCATCCCTCTGCCTTTTTATAAAGTGTTGTACATCTTTGCGTATTCTTATTTGTGTATCTGATCTGTCCCCCAAACAAGGGGCTTCTCAAAGCCTGGGGGTCTCTAAGGATAGAGGCTAACAGAGTTCGGATGTTTGTCTCCACCTAGATCTCATGTAGAAATGTAATTCCTAATTTTGGAGGTGGAGCCTGGTGGGAGGTGTTTGGATCAAGGAGGCAGATCTCTCATGAATGGCTTGGGCCATCCCTTTGGTGATAGGTAAGCTCTCACTCTGAGATCTCTTGCTTGTTCCTGTTTTCTCCATGTGACGTGCCTGCTCCCTCTCCACTTTCCGCCATGCCTGTAAGCTTCCTGAAGCCTCCCTAGAAGCCGAGCATATGCTGGCACCATGCTTTCTGTAAAGCCTGCAGAACCATGAGGCCGTTCAACCTCTTTTCTTTATAAACTACCCAGTCTCAGGTATTTCCTTAGAGCAGTGCAGGAATGGCCTAATACAGAGGCTGTCTCTTCCTTCAGACTGAGAATCCCTGGAGAATATGAAATGGTCTTTCCCATCAGACAGGAAACTCCCTGCACCTCATACTCCTCTGTCTCTCTCCATCACACGCCGGGAAGATGCAAGAAACTTGTCCTTCAGTTTACAACAAATGGGGAGTTCCCAGACACAGAAGATGAGCAGGGACAGCCTCTGAGAGGAAAACTCTGGTGGCTTTAGGGGGATCAAAGCAAGTCCCTACTCCTCTCCTCTCCTGTGCTGAAAACTCAGAGCAGACTCGGCATGGTAGCTCATGCCTATAATCCTAGTACTTTGGGAGGCCAAAGTGGGAGGATCAGTTGAGCTCAGGAGCTTGACACCAGCCTGGGCAACACAGTGAAACTTCATCTGTATTAAAACAAACAAAACAAAACAAAACAAAACAAAAAAACAAAATTCAGAGGGGACAGGGGAGGTGGCACACTGCTGTCCTTCCTGTTCCCCTGCCATGTAGCACAGGGCCTGTGGAATGAAAGGGGCTCTGTCAATGTGTGCTGAGTGATGGACTGGATGAATAAATGGTACATCTGTGGGCCTAGGGGGCCCATTCCAGACACCAGGTAGTAAGGCAGCCAGATGAGTTCTAGGCCTGGCCTTTGAGAGACTCTGAGCTGATGGACAAGTTGCTTGTCTGGGCCCCAGTCAACTCACCACTGGACAGATCTCTGAGAGATCTGTGGCCTAAAGTTTCCAGAGCCCAAGCCTCACTACTGAGAAGATCCATGGACGTGGGGAAGCACTTACTCATGCTTCCTCAGAGAGTCTGTGTTTGGTTTACATTGAAGCCAGGCATAGTGCCATGTGCCTGTAGTTCTAGCTACTCTGGAGGCTGAGGTGGGAGGATGGGAACCTGGGAGTTCAAGGCTGCAGTGAGCTGTGATCACACCACTGTACTCCAGCCTGGGCAACACAGTGAGACCACCTCCCTAAAAAAATAAAAATGAAGATGAAAACGAAAAAAACTAAAAGAATTTGATTTTCTCACAACAAATAGGTGCCCTGGTTAGTGCTGGCCGCCCATTCCATCATTTTTTCAGTCGATTTTCTGAGACTATCAAACTGCAGTAAAGTCTCCTTTGGCTCTGGGATGCAGCCAGGATCTTCTCTAGTCAAATGTCTCTGAGGCCAGCTGGGGTCAGTGGAAACTGTGGCGAGAGGGATGGGGAGGAGCGGGTTCTATCTTGGCTCACATCCTGGAGTTATTTCTGTCCTGCCCAGGAGAGGCCGCCCACCCTGGAACTGGACTCTTCCTTGGCTTTAAGATGTGAAGTCAGGCAGCTGGAAGGACAGACACCTCATCTGACCACTGTTCTATGGACCAAAGGCAGGATGAGCATGGTCAGTGCAAAGGCTGCAGTTGGAAGCTTGAAACCCTTGCCTGGAAAATGAAGAGCCAGGCTCTGATTTGGAATGAATATGCTTAAAATAAAAATAATTATGCAGAGTTGGAGGAGCTTTTAACACAGGTGGAGTTCAATCATCCCAATGTATTGATGGAGAAACAGGCTCAGCAAGTTCATGGCAGAAATGGGGCTCTAATCCTCTGTAAGGCTTCGCCCAGAGCCATAGCTATCAGGGAACATGAAATCTATCCAGTGCAACCACCTTCTCTCATCATGTCTGCCACCTGCTTAAGACTCTCCTTCAAGTAAGCAGCGTGTTCTTACTGACCACAAAGTAGCCACTGTCAGGGTGACTCTGGCAGTGACCTTGATAGCCTCTAGAATGCAAAATGCACTTGACTTATGCAAATACAAACCCTTGGTGGCCCTTTGACTGCCAGGAAGCATTATGGACCCTTGGTTGAGTTTCACTTGGACATATGAACTTCTGATCTCAACTGACTCATTTAGTTGGAGCAGGGAATCCCAATGCCTTTAGAAATAGAAAATGAATATGACTCAGGATGAAACATCAGTGGAAACAGACCTTTCAAAATTGATTTAAAAAAATATAACTACTGGTTAGCATAGTCATAAAATTAGACAGTTCTTCCTCCTTATTTAGAAAACAGAATACAGACCGGGTGTGGTGGCTCACGCCTATAATCCCAGCACTTTGGGAGGCTGAGGCGGGCGGATGATTTGAGGTCAGGAGTTTGAGACTAGCCTGACCAACATGGTGAAATCCCGTCTCTACTAAAAATACAAAAGATTAGCTGGGCATGGTGGTGCATAGCTGTAGTCCCAGCTACATGGGAGGCTGAGGTAGGTGGATCGCTTGAACCTGGGAGGCGGAGGTTGCAGTGAACTGAGATCGTGCCACTGTACTTTAGCCTAGGTGACAGAGCAAAACTCCATGTCAAAAAAGGAAAAAAAGAGAAAACTGAATACAAGGTCAGGTGTAGTAACTCACACCTGTAATCCCAGCACTTTGGGAGGCCAAGGTGGGAGGATTGCTTGAGGCCAGGAGTTCAAGGCCAGCCTGGCCAACATAGTAAGACACTGTCTCTACAATAAAAGAAAAAGAAAGAAAACAGAGTACAAAGGGTGGAGTCTGGGTCTCCAGTCTTATTTGTCTGTTTGCAGGTCCTGCTATTCCAAGTGTGGTCGTACCTGCCCCATGGGAATCACCAGGGAGCTTGTTAAAAATGTAAAAATCTCAGGCTTTCCACCAGACCTGGTAGATCACAATCTACATCTTAGCAAAATCCCCCAGTTGACTTGTAGACACAGGAAAATTTGAGATGTACTGCCCGAGAGCACCAAAACATGTCAAACAAAAAATGGACCTGAAACAAAGGAAGAAAATAAAGTATTTACCATGCTTGCATTGTAATGAGAATGCATGCAATAACTTCAGGACATTTACGGCAATAGGATTTCTTTTTAAATTAATAGATGGTTCTTTTTAGAACAGCTTTAGATTTACAGAAGAATTGTATAGAGTTCCCATATACCGCCCCCTTATTCCAACACATGCATAGATTTTCCTCCTATTAGCATCATGAATTAGTGTGACACACTTGTTAAAATTAATGATTCAATATTGATATATTATTATTAAAGCCCATAGTGTACATTAAGGTTCACCTTTGTGATGTACAGTTCTATGGGTTTTGACAAATACATAATGTCGTGTATCCACCATCACCATATCCTACAGAACAGTTTCACTGCCCTGAAAATTCTCTGTGCTCTGCCTGTTCATCCCTCTGTCCTCCCAACCCCCTGGCAACCACTGATCTTTCTATTGTCTCTGTAGTTTTGCTTATTCCAGAATGTCATATAGCTGGAGTTATATAGTATATATCCTTTTCAGATTGAATTCATTTATGTCTTTATGTTCCTCCATATCTTTTTGTGATTTGATATCTTATTTCTTTTTGATAGCTTATTTCTTACACTGTTGCTAAATAGCATCCCATTGTATGGCAGTATCACAGTTTGTTTATACATTCACCTATTGAGAAACCTTTTGGTTGCCTGCAGTTTGGGGAAATGATGAATAAGGCTGCTGTAAACATTTGTGTGCAGGTGTTTGAGTGAACATAAGTTTTCAGCTCTATTGGGTAAATAACTTAGGAGTACAATTGCTGGATCGAATGGTAACACTATATTTAGCTTTGTAAGAAACTGTCAGATTGGAGCAGGGTGTGGTGGCATGCACCTGTAGTCCCAGCTACTCAGGAGGCTGAGGCAGGAGGGATTTCTTGGGTTTAGGAGTTTGAGACTGGAGTATGCTATAATCACACTTGTGAATAGCCACTGCACACAGGCAAAAAATAAACTGTCAAACTGTCTTCCAAAGTGGCTGTGCCATTTTGAATTTCCACTGGCATTAAATGAGAGTCCCTGTTCCACATCCTTGGCAGCATTTTGTGGTGTTAACGTTTTAGATCTTAGCCATCCTCATAGGTAGGTCATGGTTATTTTGATTTGCAATTTCTAATGACACATGATGTTGAGTGCTTTTTCATATGCTTACCTGTCCTCTGTGTGTCTTCTTTGGCGAAGTGTCTGTTCAGATCTTTCGCTCATTTTTTAATTGAGTTATTCGTTTTCTTATTTTTGAGTTTTAGGAGTTCACTGTATATTTTGCACACAAGTCCTTTATCATATATGTGTTTTAAAGCATTTCTCTTAGTCTGTGACTTATGTATTGTTCACAAAGCAGAATTTTCATATTTTAATAAAGTCCAACTTAACATTTACTTTCCCAGCTCCACATTTAGTGGTATCATGTTGGTAACTTGGAATAGGCCATATTGGGGGCATTTACACTGAAGAAATTGGCAGACTCTACAAACCAGGGATTTCCCTCTTCCTTACAAGAGGTGATTGTTAAACCATTTTATAGCACACGACTGCCTCCTATGAACTTTCTATTGAATCATTCCTGTTGGTCTGACTATTACTTTAGTTATAGATATCTTTTATGTACCAGAGAAGCTTTTTGTCTTGTGTACATGTGTAAGATATTGGTATTTTATTTTGTTTTATTTTGATTTAATTGCTCTTGGTAAGGCATGGTAGCTCATGCCTGTAATTCCAGCACTTTGGGAGGCAGAGGCAGGAGGACTGCTTGAGGCCAGGAGTTCCAGAGCAGCCAGAGCATCCACAGCAACATAGCAAGACCTCATCACTGAAAAAAAAAAGAAAAAAAATTAGTCAGCTGTGGTGGCATGTGCCTGTAGTCCCAGCTACTTGGGAGGCTTGGGTGCAAGGATCTTTTGAGCCCAGTAGTTTGAGACAGTAGTGAGCCATTATCACACCACTGCATTCCAGCCTGAGTGACGGAGTGAGACCTTGTCTTTTTTTTTTTTTTTTTTTTTGAGACAGGGTCACACTCTTTCACCCAGGCTGGAGTGCAGTAGCATGATCATGGCTCACTGCAGCCTCTACCTGTGAGGCTCAAGCAATCCTCCCACCTTAGCCTCCCAAGTAGCTGGGACTACACGTGCACACCACCATGCCCAAGTAATTTTTGAATTTTGAGTAGAGATGGAGTCTCCCTATGTTGCCCAGGCTAATCTCAAAATCCTGGTCTCAAGTGATCCCACCTCAGTCTCCCAAAGTACTGAAGTATTGAGATTACAGATGTGAGCCATCCCATCCAGCAAGACCTTATCTCTTGGAAAAAAAGAATAATCAAAACATGTCTAAAGAAGAGAGAAGAGGGATTTTCCTTAGTATATATGAAGACTTAAAAAAAATTATAGTAATTAGGCCAGGTGTGGTGGCTCATGCCTGTAATTCCAGCACTTTGGGAGGCCGAGGCGGGCAGATTGCCTAAGCTCAGGAGTTCGAGACCAGTCTGGGCAACATGGTGAAACCCCATCTTTACAAAAATACAAAAAAGTAGCTGGGCATTGTGGTGTACACTTGTAGTCCCAGCTACTTGAGAGGCTGATGCAGGAGAATTCCTTGAACTTGGGAAGTGGAGGTTGCAGTGAGCCGAGATTGCACCATTGCACTCCAGCCTGGGCGATAGAGCGAGACTCTGTTTCAAAAACAAAACCAAAAAAACCAGGTGTGGTGGCTCACGCCTGTAATCCCAGCACTTTGGGAGGCCGAGATGGGTGGATCGCTGAGGTAAGGAGTTCATGACCAGCCAGTAAAGATGAAACCTCATCTTTACTAAAAATGCAAAAATTAGCAGGGCGTGGTGGCAGGCGCCTGTAATCCCAGCTACTCCGGAGGCTGAGGAGGAGAATCGCTTGAAACCGGGAGGTGGAGGTTGCAGTGAACCAAGATCGTGCCATTATACTCCAGCCTGGGCGACAAGAGTGAGACTCCATCTAAAAAAAAAAAAAAAAAAAAAAAAAAAAAAAAATAAAATAAAGTCAGAGGGGAAAAATTGGTCTGTTCAACAAAAGGTGTTGGAATCATTGACTTTCCTTATGGGTCAATAAAACGAAGTTTCAGCCTCATACTACACATGAAAATAAACTCCAAATGGATTAAAGGATTAAAGCCCTAAGTGTAAAACCCCCAAATTTAGAACCAATAGAAGAAAGATATTCAGAAAAATATTGTTAACCTCACAATCAGAGAGTCATGCAGGACTTTGCAAACAAGGTACTAAACATCACAGATTGATAACTCGTATGACATGAAAGTTAAAAGTGGTTGTTTTTTTTTTTTGAGATGGAGTCTCACTCTGTTGCCCAAGCTGGAGTGCAATGGCACGATCTCTGCTCACCGTAACCTCCGCTTCCTGGGTTCAAGTAATTCCCCTGCCTCAGCCTCCTAAGTAGCTGGGATTACAGGCATGTGCCACCACACCCGGCTGATTTTATATTTTTAGTAGAGACGGGGTTTCTCCATGTTGGTCAGGCTGGTCTGGAACTTCCAATCTCAGCTGATCCGCCTACCTCAGCCTTCCAAAGCGCTGGGATTATAGGAGTGAGCCACCAAGCCCAGCCAAAAGTTTTTATGTTATAAAAATGCCATAAATAAAAGACAACTGGCATGCTTACAGCATATATTTGCAACATATGTAGCAAACACTTGTCTTGTCCTCCAGTGTCCTGCCTTCTGGAAGCTGCTGATACAGAAGCCTGAGGGAACACACTCCCCCTACCTCCTTCTCCAACAGAGCAGAGCCAGGAAGGACCCGGATGGAAGTTAGGACAAAGAGGCCCAGAATTGGCACAGATACCAACAGACCATTCGTTGAAGAAGAAATCCAAGTGGCCATAAGGTGTATGTAAAAATGCTCAGTTGCACCAACAGCCAGGGGAAGCAAGTAAAAACAATGATACACAATTTTATACTCATCAGGTAGAGAAGAACCGATAGATGTGATATTATCGAGTGCTGGCTATGGTGCCTCTAGGAGTGTAAACTGGCACATCCATTGAAGAGAGTATTTGGGGAATGACTAGTAAAGTTGAAAATGTGCACGCCCCTCATCTGGCCTATATAGTATTCTTACAAAAAACGTTTAACCTGATAATCATGAGGAAGCAATAGGCAAATCCAAATTGGTGAGTATTCTGCAAGACAAATGGTCTGGATTCAAGAGCATCAATGTCATTTTAAAAAACAGACCAGATTAAGTCTGGGCATGGTGGCTCACCCCTATAATCCCAGCACTTTGGAAGACTGAGGCAGATGGATCACTTGAACTCAGGAGTTTGGGACCAGACTGGGCAACATGGTGAAACCCCGTTTCTACAAAAAATACAAAAAATTAGCCAGGCATGGTGGCATGTGCCTGTGGTCCCAGCTACTGGGAGGATCGTTTAAGCCCAGGAAGCCGAGGCTTCAGTGAGCTGAGATTGCACCACTGCACTCCTGCCTGGGTGACAGAGTGAGACCTCAGCTCAAATAAATAAATAAATAAACAAACAAACAAAGAAACCAGATTAAAGATTAAAGGACTCCAAAGAGCCACAATAATTAGATGCAATGCTTGATTTTTGTTTGGATTCTGGATCGGAAAAAAGTCAATGAATTGGATATAAAAACCATTATTGGGACAATAGGGGAAATTTGCATATTAGATAGTTTTACTGTATACTAGAAACAGTATTGTGTTCATGTTCTTGTCCCCGCCAAGACTGATGAGCTCCCAGGGACTCGGATAGTCAAGATAACTTAGCAGGCTGTCAGAGCCTTAAGAAGGTTCTGAGCCCAGGACTGAGGTAGGGGTTACTTCTGGCTGAGGGGATTAGCAAAGGCTTGTGAAGTGGCTAAAGCCGTGACCTGGATATTTCAGGACTCAAATCCACCCTCATTGGAATTCTCTGGGTGACCGCCCAGCCCCTTTGGCAGGACAGCCAGTCACAGGCCCTGACTGTGCAGGACTTCCTGCCTCTGCAAAGGCAGTGGGGGGCTGAGCGGGGTTCTACCCGGCTGGGTCCGGGCAGAAGTTTTTCCTCCCCTTCTCTGAGTTTGTCCTCCTCATCGGTCACTCCCACTCACAGCTTTAAGATTCTGGAGCCCAAGAACTGATTCTCCCTGGATCCATGGTCTGTGGATCCCAATGTTCCGACTGGAGACGGGGAGCCAGCGAGACCTGGGGCTCCAGGGTCTGCCCAAGGAGGTTGCTCGTGGGGGCAGACCTCTAGAGCAGGATTTGAGGCCAGGCCAAAGAGGTTAGTTACTGATGGGGGCTGCACAAATTGGGAGTTGTGGAGGGACGCCAGCTGGGAGGGAGAGACTGGAGAAGGGGGTGTGTGGAGAGCCCAAGAGGAGGCCCGGGGGAGGTGGACAGGCACAGCCTCTGTTGAAGGAGTCTCTCTAGGGCTGCTGGGTCCTTCACCTGTCATTGTCAGGCCTGGAGAGCTGGCTCTTAAGGAAGCCAGGCCACACCTCAAGGGAAGATGGAGGTTACCGGAAGGTCATACCTAAAATTACGGGCAAAACCAGGGAGAGTTATGAATAGGCTGAGTCAGGGCTTGTGTTTACGCTAATCTGAGGCCTTGCTTGGATTTCTTTTTAACCTAAACCACAGGCAAATATTCCCCTTTAGGGAGAGAACTCGCCAATATCTATTTAACATCCGTTAACTGTTGAGAGCATCCACTGTGTGCCAGACACTTCGGTACACACAGAAAGAAACCCAGAGATGGGTGAGATGCCCTTATAGGGAGATCTTCCTCCTCCCTTCCTCAGTCTCTCTCTCTCTCTCTCGCTCCCCTCTCTGAAGGCGGTTTAGCTTTGAGCTAAGTATACGTGGCCTTGGGAGTCAAACGGATTAGGACAACTCCGAGCTTTGTCACTGACCAGCTCAGTACACGTTCGAGCCATTTCTGTTTTTCAAGCCCGGTGTCCTAATCCGCAAAGCGCATATGATAGTAATATCTACCTCATAGGGCCACCTTAGGGATAAAATGAGAGAAGCCCCATAAAGAACTTAGTGTGGTATCTGGGCTCAATAAGGCATCAGCTATTTTTATTAGCCATTCAACAAACATTTTTTTCCTAGGACACAATCTGTGCCATAGAGAGTGCCAGATGCTGCCAGGGAGAGATAAATGAGACACCCTCAAGGATTCCTAGTCTAGTTTGTTCACTCGTTGATTGATTTCATCAATAAATGTGTGTCATGCCCTACGCTGAGCATTGGAGATGTCAAAGTATTAATGAAAGACACTGCCCCTGTCCACAGGTGGCTCACAGCCTGCTGGGAGAGACACTGCAACACAATATGACTGGTGGTGTGAAGAGAGAGAGCACATGGTACTGGGAGAGCTCAGAGCGGGGGTTGATCCAGTTCAGGGCAGGGCGATGGATTCACAAGACATTTGGGCAAAGCAGACCCAGCTTCCATGTTTCCCAGCTCACAGGTGCGCTCCTACACTGGGGCCTTTGTACTTGCTCTTCCCTCTGCCTGGAGCTTTCTTCCCCTAGGATGTCCCCATAACATGCTCCTTCACCTCCTTCATGGCTTTACTCAAGTGTCACCTCCCCAGCAAGACCTTTCTCGGTCACCCTGTTTAAAGTGGCCACTCGAGGCCAGTGCGGTGGCTCATGCCTGTAATCCCAGCACTTTGGGAGGCCAAGGTGGGTGGATCACTTGAGGCCAGGAGTTCGAGACCAACCTGGCCAACATGGTGAAACCCTGTCTCTACTAAAAATGCAAAACTCAGCTGGGCATGATGGTGCACAGCTGTAGTCCCACCTACTCGGGAGGCTGAGACAGGAGAATTGCTTGAACCCGGGAGGCAGAGGTTGTAGTGAGCTGAGATTGCACCACTGCACTCCAGCCTGGGTGACAGAGCAAAACTGTCTAAATAAATAAAGTGACCACTCCCACCATCAACAGTCCCCGTCCCCATCCCCAAACACACACACTCAGCACTCTACCCTGCTCCCTGCTTTATTTTTCTCCATTGCATCGATCACCACCTAACAAACTGTACATTTTACTTATTCGCTTGTCTATTTCTGTCTTCTCCCTCCAGAATGCAAGCTCTGCCATGAGGGCAGGGTTCTCAGCTGTGTTGCTCTTTGCTGTATCCCCAGGGTCTAGAACAGCATCTGGCACATAATAGGTGCTTGTTAAATAGTTATTGAATGATAAGTATGTTAAGTTTACAAAGATGAGTAGGCGTTGAGTAAGAGAAGAAAGGGAGGGAATAACAGATGAAAAGGGAAGAGGGGGAGGGAGAGAGAGAGAGAGGCAGAGAAAGAGAGAGAGAGAGAGAGAGAGAGATTGAAATTAGTGGGTAGAAGGAACTAAAAGCCTTCACATCTGGCTTCTTCCCAGGAATGTCTTAGGAGTGGTATAAGGCAAGGCTGGAGTAGGTGCGGGACCATGTTCTGTGAGGGGAGACAGGTGCCTCTGACTTGGGCGGATGTGCTATGTGCTGTTACAGAGGTTAGGAAGATTGACCCAGGAAAAAAGGAGGAAGCCATGAACTCTGCTGGGGAGGTATCTGGGAAGGTGTCTCAAAAGAGGAGGCACCTCCTCTTAGGCCCAGGGAAAGAGTTCCAATGTTATTCTAGACGTGACGGACATTCTGAAGGCCTGTTCCCACATCCCCTGTCTTAAGAGACAGAAACTAGGTTAGAAACTCTTTGGTGCTTGCACTGGTGGATTTCACTTTGCATTTGGTCCTCGTAGTGCCTAACGGGACCTCTGCCCACAAAATTGCTCAAGAAACATTTTCTGGGTTGGATTGGGATTGAGACAGGTGGAGTGGCCTTGAATTGCAGATGATTCAGGCTCGTGAGCCTGGAACCTTGGGCACCATCTGTGATCTTGCCAGGCAGAGTGACGGCTTTTCCTAGGGTTTCTCCCTCCTCAGAAAAAGAAGGGACATTACCATGTGGAAAAATAAGTAGGCTTTAACTAGTTAGAAAAAGAGATTGGAGAGCATTTTAGGTGGAGGGAAAACAACAGAAATGAAGACAGAAAGGAAGGTTAGTTCATGGTAGATGTCTTAAGAGTGAACAGTTTAATGGATTACATTTTTCAAAGATAAAACATGTATTTGCTATGAAGTTGGTGTGTGGATTGCCTTCTTAGCCAAAGTTCTGGTGAAAGTTGAAATTGAGCCTGTTATTAACCAACAGCTGTAACATATGTATAAGCTGCATGTGCATCCTAGGCTGACACCCAGATAGAATTAGCTGTGTGTATCTTTACAGGAAGCTGCCAATTTACAACCTGGCTGAAACCCACATGGGGCTGCTTCTACTTCCAGATTTAATTGGTTCATCAATCCCATCATTCTTTTATTCCACAAATAATTATCAGCCACCAGATATACATTAGGGGTTGGGTGTGGTGGCTCACGCCTGTAATCCCAGCATTTTGGGAGGCTGAGGTGGGCGGATCACTTGAGGTCGGGAGTTCGAGACTAGCCTGGCCAACATGGTGAACCCCTGTCTCTATGAAAAATACAAATATTAGCCCAGTGTGGTAATCCTAGCTACTCAGGAGGCTGAGGCAGCAGAATCACTTGAACCTGGGAGGCGGAGGTTGCAGTGAGCCGAGATCACACCACTGCACTCCCTGGGTGACAGAGGGAGACTCCATCTAAAAAATATATATATAAATATATATATATTTATATATAAATATATATTAATAAATAAATTAATATATAAATTAATATATAAATATATATATAAATATTTATATAAAATAAAAATTTATATATATAAATATAAATATTATATATACACATATACACACACACACACATATATAATATATATATTAGGCCCTCTGCTACCTGCTGATAATATCACAAAGAACAAGATGAACATGTTTCCTGCCCTCAGATACCTATATTCTAAGGGAAGGCATAAGGTACATGAGCCATAAACAAGTAAGTTAAAGAGAGTTAAAGATGACGGTCGGTGCTATGAAGGGGAAAAACAGGGTGACCTTGGGTAGGTAGTCAGGGGAGGCCTCCTGGAGAAGGTGGCATTTAAGGCGAGACCTGGAGGATAAAGAATCCAGGACAAAGTATTCTAGGCAGGGGGAGCAGGAAATGCAAAAGCTGTTGCTGGAAAAGCTCAGAGAGTTCAAGAATAAGTCAATTCCAGAGCACAAAATGTCAGACCCCGTGGGCATCCTGGAGCTCATCTGCTTCTCTCATACTGGTCATTGCTCTCGCAACATATCTGCACATGACTCCGACCTGCATAAAATGTTGCGGGGAGGGGGCCCTACAGGGCAGGGAGCACGAAATAGTTGACAGCTGTCTCCATGTTATGGAGCAACTGAAGGGCTCATGAGTTTTCTTTGTTTTTGAACCTTGACAAAATGTAATTTTAAAAACATTTTTTACAGGATGAAACCGAGGCTTCGTAACTGACAAAGCTGACTTCATGAGCTTTGACAGATCTCGTTTGCATTTTGGGTATTTCCAACACTTAAAGATTAAGTTCCTTTTCCTGAGAAGTCGAGCGGGGGCATAGCCCACACACTCAGTGCCCACCTCCCATGCGACATTTCTTTTCCTAAAAAGTGGCAAATAAAAAGTGCCTTCCGGGGAGAGGAAACTCACCACTCCCAAGACAGCTCATTCAATTCCCAGGACACATGAGCTGTTAGAAAAACGTTCTTGCATCGAGCCAAAATCTGACTGCTTAGTGCGTCCGTGCCTGGTGGGTGTTTGTTCCGCAATCTGGAGCCGCATGGGACAGTTCTGATTCCTCCTACTCCCCACAGCCCTTCAGAGATTTGGAGACAGACTGGGTACCCCCAGCCACCTTCCAAACCCAAGTCAGCCCCAATTCCCTCTCTTCTGTCTCCTGTGATCCAGACACCTCCTAAGCCTGCTCACATGCAGGCCCAGGGCCAGGCACATCCCTCTGGGTGTGGGCTGCTAGGAGCCCTTGTTCTGGGCACCACACCATCACCAAAGACGACCACTGCTTCTGTGACGTGACTAGTACTGGGTTTGGGGGTCACGCATGTGATTGCTGAACTGTGTTACCCACCCTCTCCTTGTGCATTTCAGCTTTGGGGGTCTTTGGACACTCTCCTCTTACTGAACTCAGGTTATCTTGCTCTTGATCAAGATCAGGACAAGATCAAGATCCAACCTCCTTAGCCTAACACCCAAGGGCCTTTGTAACCTACCCAGCTCCATCTCTTTGGCCAGTCCTTCCCACCATTCCTGAATTCCTACTAAACACTTGAAGAAAGTTTCCGCGCAGTCACTTGGGGGCATGTCCCACCATCCTGTTAAAAATAATCAACATTTGGCCGGGCGCGGTGACTCAAGCTTGTAATCCCAGCACTATGGGAGGCCGAGACGGGTGGATCGCGAGGTCAGGAAATTGACATCATCCTGGCTAACACGGTGAAACCCCGTCTCTACTAAAAATACACACACACACACACAAAATTAGCCGGGCGTGGTGGCAGGCACCTATAGTCCCAGCTACTTGGGAGGCTGAGACAGGAGAATGGCATGAACCCAGGAGGTGGAGCTTGCAGTGAGCCAACGTGGCACCACTGTACTCCAGCCTGGGCATCTCAAAAAACAAAACAAAACAAAATGAAAAAAAAAAACCCCAACATTTATTGAGACCTTGCTGTGTGCCTAAATACCTGCTGTGTATCGACTCAGAACATAGAGATGAGACAGGCAAAATTATTTACCCTATTATTCATGATGCTGAACTAAGGCACAGGGCAGTTAAGACACTTGCCAAAGGTCACACAGCTAATAAGTGGTGGTTCCAGGGCACCAGCACCATGCATTCAGCCTCAGTCCATGGTGTGCAGCTTGTATTGGTTTATGAAGGCTGACCGAGATTCCTCCAGCAGAGAGCAAAAATTGTGAGGCAGACTGGACCTAAGACTATAAAGAGTGGTTGAGGACTAGGGCAGAGTGAAACACATACCCTGTATATGGGGGCAGCTACTTCTCGGCAATGCCAGTTGTTGCCATGTAGGGGTCCAGACCAAGGATTGCCAGACCTTTTAAAGAGAAGCTGGAAATGGAAATGTGGAAATGTGGGTTTCTTTCTCTCTCTCTCTCTCTTTTTTTTTTTTTTTTTGACACTTACTCTCTCCCCTAAGCTGGTGTGCAGTGGTGCAACCTTGGCTCACTGCAACCTCCGCCTCTCGGGTTCAAGCGATTCTCCTGCCTTAGCCTCCCAAGTAGCTGGGATTACAGGTACTTGCCACCACACCCGGCTAATTTTAGTACTTTTTAGTAGAGACGGGGTTTCACCACATTGGCCAGGCTGGTTTCGAACTCCTGACCTCAATTCAGGCCTGCCTCGGCCTCCCAAAATGCTGGGATTACAGGCGTGAGTCACTGTGCCTGGCCTAGGAATGTGGATTTCTGTCTAAGATCTCTTAGCATTTATACATTGGCAGCTAATTCCATTTTGTCTTTTTAAAGCACCGTGTAGACCAAGCAAAGCATTTCCTAGGGCTGTATGGAGCCCTGGCCTGAAAGTTTAAAACCAAAAATCCAGTTCTACTCATCAGCAATTATTGGAACACTGAACCCACTTAACCAACTGTACCTCAGCTCTCACTTTTCCACCTTGTTTATAAGGAAACCACGTGACACTCTGGTTAGAGGTCTTGTGAAAATCCCAATCATATCCTTATTGGGTCTCAACCCTTTTTTGTAAAGAACATGGATTTGACAGACAGATGGGTCAGGTGTATGATTCTGGGTCCTCCTTTCACTAGCTGTGTGACCTTGGACGAGCTATGTAACATCTACTCCTCTGTTTCCCTGCTCACACACTGGGATCATAATGCCCCATGAGATTTCGTGAGAATTAAGGAATACCATGAATGCTGAACTTGCCTTGCACTTGTGGCATAGCAAATGTTCATTAAAGACTGAGTTCTTCCCTCATTCCTTTCTGAGCTATCAGCCTTGTAATCCCCTCCAACAGGAAATGCCAGAGTGGACAGCATATCAGATGAGTTCTATAACATTCCAGAGACAAGTAAGCTCCCTGTGGAAGGAGGGATCATGGAAGACTTCCTGGAGGAGGAGGACTTGATGTAGACTTTCTGCCAGTGAGCCCTGGATAATCCTGTTCCATGTGCCAACAAACCATTTGACAAGGCCAGGGATATCTCAGCAGCTAGGGCTCTCAGGGTGAGGGAGTGTCCAGGTTTCCATGGCTACCCTTGGCAGGGCTTTAGCCCTGGGGCAAGCCTGCACGTGATAGACCCAGCAAATGACAGAGGACAAGTGTGTTTATGTGATGTTTAATTTGTTCTACAAATACTTCTGGGGATCTATAATGGGTCAGACATTGTTCTAGGTGCTGGGATCAGAAATGGATCAGAGAAGAATTTTGCCCTCAACAGGCTTCCATTCAATTGGAAGTGGAAGTGGCTGGGGCATCTTTAATCACTGAAGTGTGAATGGTTGGATCCATTACCAAGAAAGGGGAACTGGGAAGGACTGAGTTTTGAGGGGACAGTGAGTTTAGTTCTGAGGTTCCCAAGGGTTATTGGGATAGAATATCAGACTCTATCTATCTATCTATCTATCTATCTATCTATCTATCTATCTATCTATCTATCTACCTACCTACCTACCTACCTACCTACCTACCTACCTGTCTATCTATCTGTCCATTTCTGTGTAATCATATTTGACGTGTGGACTGGGCAATGGGGTGAGAAGGGAGCTGGAGCCAGAGGAGTCATGCATTCACTCAGCAAACTCTTACTGAGCACCTACTATGTGCCAAGTGCTGGGTTACAGAGGTGAAGCAGACACAGAGCCTACCCTCATAGAGTTCTCAGTTTACTGGAAAGACATAATCACAATAATATTTATGGTAGTTACAACTTATTGAGCACCTACAGGGTGCCAGGCACTGTCCCGGCCCCTCTGCCTGACTTATCTCATTGAATTATCAGCGTTACTAAGCGAGGCTGGTTCTATGATTATCCTATTTTACTCAGATAAAACTGAGACCCAAAGAGGTGAAAAAGCTGGTTCAGGTGGACACAGGTGGTCACAGCTGAGATGCAGATTTGAATACACGTCTCTCCTACGTTGGATCTTGGATTTGACATTGTGCTTTCTCCTGGTTCCCGTATTCAGTCATTCCTTCATTAAGCATTGCTTGCTGAGTCAAAGCTGGGGCCAGACTGCTCTGTCCAGGACACCCCTGGATGCCTGCATAGAAATAAGAGCTAAATCCCTGAACTCAGATGAGCTCAGCCAGAGAGCGGCTGAGACAGAGAAGGGCAACCTTGTGAAGCCCCGAGGGAGAGAGAGAGTTTTGAGAAGGAGGAGGTGGACTTTGAGATGAGTGCCCTGAGGGACCGAGCGGGTGACCCCCCAAGCTTGGGCTATGCCAGGCTTTGGGGGTCCCTGAGAGCAAGCTCAAGAACGCAGCAGATGCCAGGCAGCGAAGGGTTCAGAGTGGGGGATGATGAAGGGCAGGCTTCTCTGTTTAGAAATGTGGCCTTTTGAGAAAAAAAGAAGTAGAATTGTCACCAGAGGCAAGGGATTAGTTTTTTCCTTTTCATGGCTTGGTTTTGTTTGGTTGAGAATGGCGGGGCAGGTGTGTGTTCATAGGTGGGGGAGGAAACGGGTTGAGAAGGAGAAATGAAAATACAGGACGGGGAGAGGATGCTTCCCCATGGCTCCGATCACCACCAGACACCATCTATGTTCACTTCTGTCTTCACTATCTGTTTCCCACCAGCCACAAGGGCAGCTCTGTAAAGGCACAAGTTCTGTCTCATTCACTGTGGGATCCCAGTGCCTGGCACACAGTAGACACTTCATAAATACTTTTGGTATTAAGTTGAATTCACAGGGTTCTTCTGGGAGCCCAGTTGTTAGTCCTAGGAAGAGAAGGATTCATGGGGGCCTTAAGGAGGGACTTCTCTCTGATGCTACCATGACAAGAGAGAGGGAGAGAAAAAGAATAGAACAGCAAGGAGAGGCAGGAGCCAAAAATCCAAGTCTTTGGCGGGGTACAGTGGCTCATGCCTGTCATCCCAGCACGTTGGGAGGCATGGGTGAGAGGATCACTTGACCCCAGGAATTCGAGACTAGCCTGGGCAACATGGTGGGACCCCAACTCTATAAAAAATGCACAAAGAGACTGGGCGCGGTGGCTCACGCCTGTAATCCCATCACTTTGGGAGGTTGAGGCGGGCAGATCACGAGGTCAGGAGATCGAGACCATCCTGGCTAACATGGTGAAACCCCATCTCTACTAAAAATACAAAAAATTAGCCAGGCATG
>NW_012110297.1:595028-626369 GCF_000951045.1 Mandrillus leucophaeus | reverse complement strand
AAAAAAAAAAAAAAAAAAAAAAAAAAAAAATCCAAGTCTTCTCAAAAAAGTGTGTGTGGGGTGGTGGGGTGAGGGGCGGAATTAAGAGAAGCAGAAAATGGAGAATACTAGTAGGTACCTATGTCTTGTGAAAACACTCTAGAAGGTGAGCTGTCATTGATTTATTAGCATTACTCTGCATTTGCTATGGCTCTAAGCTATACATGTATAAATTCATTTAATCCTAACAACAGCTCTCCGAGGCAGGTGAGCTTCAGTCAGTCCTGAGGCGCTGTGGCCAGTGGTGAGGAAGCCAGGATTTGAACCCAGGACTTGGAGCTGATACAGAACCTGTGATGTTACCCACTGGGCCACACACTTCCCCAACTGATATGAGTTTATATACCTTATTTTTATGTTTATGGATTCATTTATTCATTAATAGAGACAGGGGTTTGCTGTGTTGCTCAGGCTAGAGTGCAGTGGTGTGATCATAGTTCACGGCAACCTTGACCTCCTGGGCTCGGGCCATCCTCCCACCTGAGCCTCCCAGGGTGAGCCGTTGTGCCTGACCCACCTGTGCCTTGTTTTATATGGTACATTCCTCACCAGGAGCCTCTGCGGCTGGAGGGTCTCATAATTCTCACATTTTACATGAAGAGTAGAGAAATGTAGTGACTCGCCCAGGCACACACAGATACTAGGTGGCTGAGCTGGGACTCCAGCTTGCATCTCTCTAACTGCAAGCCTGGCACTTTCCCCTTCCCTGAGGGAGGACCTGTAGGAAGTTGGCACGGAATCAGGTGCCAAAAAAGGGCTACCACCTGGACATGGCAGGCAACGTTCTGTGGTGTTTCTACAGGCATCTCCTGAGTCACCCCAGCTCAGGAACGGGGCAGAAAAAGTTGGGGGTTGGCAAGTTAGGAACAACAGGAAGAGGACGGGGACAAAGCTTCAAGTCCGCGAGTGGGGCTGCCTGTCTTCCCTGGCCGTTCCTGGGTTGAGGCTGAGCGAGACAGGATGAAATCTGAGCAGGAGCCCAGGGCTGGGGGACTTGGCAAAGACCCAGTGTGGTGGGTGGGAGGGAGGCCGTGCCCTGGAGGGGGATTCCAGGGTTCCTGTTCTTGGCGGGGAAGAGCCCTGGATCGTGGGTGGCCCAAGCCCGACTGATCACCATCTCTCCTGATAGCCACCTGGGCACTGTGACCTGCTTCAGAAAACAGCTGCTTCTGTGGCGGTAATCCCAGCACTTCGGGAGGCTGAGGTGCGTGGATCACTTGAGGTCAGGAGTTCGAGACCAGCCTGACCAACATGGTAAAACCCCGTATCTACTAAAAATACAGAAATTAGCCAGGTGTAGTGGCGTGCGCCTGTAATCCTAGATACTTAGGAGGTTGAGGCAGGACAATTGTTTGAACCAGGGAGGCAGAGGCTGCAGTGAGCTGAGATAGGACCACTGCCCTCCAGTCTGGGCGAAAGAGCGAGACTTCGTCTCAAAAAAAAAAAAAAACGATCGAAAGAAACAACTTCTGAGTACGCAGTGGAAAAAATTCCCCAGGGGTTGTGCCAGGGTGAGGGGAAGTAGAGCTTCCTATGCGAGTTACCAGGAATCTTGGAGCTGGCCCACGCAGGAGTGTGGGAGGCAACAGAGAGGTCCTTAAAACCAGGCGGGCCCAGCCCCGGCCTCTTTCGCGGGCCTGAGGACGGAGAAAAGGTCTCACTGGTGAGGAATCTCATCTTTGGGGCTGCTTTGCCTGAGGGAGGTGCAGAGAGCAGGGCCGAGAGAGGGGCTATGAGAGGAAACACCTGTCCCCCTTGGTCAGGGGAGCAGGGCCTGGAGAGGGGTGAACCCCCATCACCTCCCTCACAGACAGCAGGAGGTGTCTGTGCTGTGAGGCTCCGCACTGTGCATTCTTTCCAGCCAGGAGACGTGAACTGGGAGGTCCTGGAGCTGCTGCATGTGGACTTGGGGGACCCATCCCTTGGCGACCTCGCCACGTCCCAGCCTCCACATCTTCCTTTGGGCTGTCCATCTCTATTCTCTCCCCTCTCATTACTGCAACCACTGCCCTCCGAAATTCTCTCGCGGCTATGCACTTCCTCTCTGTGGTGGTTTGATTAAAATAGCTGAGCCCACATCCTCCTCCTGGGGCCCACTTTGGGCTCTACTGAGTGGAGTGGCTGTCCACTCTTCAGGGCAGCCGCTCCACGCCTCTGCCACCACCACCATGAAACTGCTTTTTTTACTCTTTCCAGGGTGTTCTCAAATGCACCTGGGAGGCTGGTTTTCTCCAGGTATGGGGAGGCCAACAGATCAAGAAATGATTGCCATTTAAAAGATAGCTTGTTATTTACAGCTCCCAGAAGAGGGCGTGATCCCCACCCAGGGACACGCAGGAAGTGCCAGGTCGGCAGGTCAGGAGGAGCCGTGGGAAGCATCGCCCAGGGTCTTTGCTGTGATCTTTGGGAAAGGCTGGTAGGGCAGGAGACACAGTTTAGGACTGGCCAGTTTGAATCAGGTCAGCGGGACTCCAGGCTTCCCTAGTTGTCCAGTGTCTGGCCCTGGGGTGATTTAGGGCAGGAGAAACCTTGGCTTAAAGAGTGTGAGGGTAAGGGAAAGGTGGCCTGGGTGTGCCAAGGGACTGGCTGTGTCAGCAGTGGGATGTATCCATACAGGCCTCAGCATCCTCAGTTCTTGCCTCCTCAGAAGAAAGAATTCTCACGCCTGTAATCCCAGCACTTTGGGAGGCCGAGGTGGGTGGATCACGAGGTCAGGAGATCGAGACCATCCTGGCAAACATGGTGAAACCCTGTCTCTAAAAAAATACAAAAAATTAGCTGGGCATGGTGGCGGGCGCCTGTAATCCCAGCTACTTGGGAGGCTGAGGCAGGAGAATCGCTTGAACCCGGGAGGCGGAGGTTGCAGTGAGCTGAGATGGTGCCACTGCACTCCAACCTGGTGATGGAGTGAGACAAAAGAAAGAATTTGACTGAGGGGCATAAGGCAGAAGGAGAGACTGAGGCAAGTTTCACAGCAGAAGTGAAAGCTTATTAAAAAGTTTTAGAGTAGCGATGCAGGGAAGTAAAGTATACTTGGAAGAGGGGCCAACTAGGTGACTTGAGAGATTCAGGGATTCTGTTTGACCTTTGACTTGGGGTTTTATACGTTGGCATACTTCCGGGGTCTTGTTTTCCTTATCCGCCCACCTGCTAGCACTTGGGAGGGAGCATGCGCAGTGTGTTTACTGGCGTTGTACGCGTGTTCCCTTGAGGTGTTCTTCTCTTACCAGCCGAACATCCCTAGGAGGTCATATACCAGTTAAACTCTGCCATTTTGCCTCTTCATGCGCATGTGTGAGCCTACTCACCCAATACCTGAGATCTGACTGGAAGCGACTGACCACCAGCTTCAGGTGTTCCTGTGTATTGGGAGACTGCCTTTCCCTGGTGCTGGCTGTGACCAGTTATTATTTTAGAGAGACGGTTAACAACTGCCTGCCCATCGCCTGATGGTTGCCTGACATTCCTGTCCTGCTCCTGTCTGACCAGCTACCTACTGTCACAGTCGGTCTGCACGTGAAAGGCACGCTCACAGAGGAGCCATGTGAGGTGTCTAGGAATTAACTAGCCCTGGAAGGAGCAGGCTGTCTCTGGCCTCCAAGATGTCAAAGCATCCTAAAATACAGAAAATCGAAAGCATGTTTAGTGCCCAGGGATGCTCAGAGGCAGTGGAGTCTAGAGTCAGTCAAAGAAATAGATTGACAGTCCTGGTCACTTAATCTGCCTGAGCCTCAATTTCCTTATCTGTAAAATCAGCAACTGTTATTCATTCAACAAGTGGCTGTTTAAAAGGACAGACTCCAGGCCTGCCAAGGTCATTGATGGGTTTAGAGAGATAGCGCGTAGTGTTTGGCACACCAGAGATGCCCAGCAAGTGGCAGTTGGTGTCACTGTGCTGCAGGCTCCAGGGAGCGGCAGAGAAAGATAGGTGTGGAATGGTGGTGTCTAGGGCCATTTCTTTGGCTGTTTGGAGCCCTTGGAGCAGAGGCTGTGGGTGGACAGAATCCTCAGGAATGTTCTTGGAACTCAGAGTTGCTACTGGACAAGGGCAGGAGCCCCGGGGAGTCTGAGGCATATTTGGAGGCCAGGTCTTGGGAGGTGCCAGGGGTTCAGGCAGAGCTCTGGCACAAGCGACCATTCAACTCAGGGACTTGAGACAACAGAGCACTGAAGGGGAAAGCCCCGGGCCTGCCCAACTGTGGACAAACAAGGACTTTGGATCCTGGGAGGAAGGGAATCAGGCAGCTGCTGGTAAGGAACCTCTGAGAAGCCAAATTAGAATCAGGTGCTGGCCTGAGACACATGGAATTTCCTGGACTCTAGGCTGGCAATGGCTGTTTTTATCAAAGACAGATTCTAAGGAGTGAAGCCAAGGGCTCTGGCCTGAGAGGTAGAGCACGAGAAGGAACAAGCACAGACCCCTCAAAGGATTCATACCTCTGGGAAGCGAGGTTGTGTGGTGCAGTGAGGGACACAGAAGGACGGGGCTCAAATCCGGCCTCCACTGCTTAATGGCTGTGTGACCTCTGGCAAGGTCCCGGAGCTTTCTGAGCCTCAATTTTCCCAGTGGCAAAATGAAGACAGTGATACCTACCCTGCAGCACTCTCATGAACCCCCAGTGTTGACTTATTCTTTAGGTAGACATAGTGCCTGGGTCCCAGGAGAATGTCTTAATTTTATAAATTCTTTCAAAATCAAGAGGAAAGAAATGAACATAATAATAATGAATATATAATAATAAATCCAGCTTGGATTATGTTTTTCTTTATACCAGCATAGTTGTCAAAAATAATCGTGTGAATATAGAGATAAATATAAAGGTATAGCAGAAAGATACCTGCAAAGGCAGAAGTGCTTGGGGCCCATAAGAGCCATAACCAGGCCCTGAAAGCCACTGGCACATTGTGGGTGCCCAGGCTTCACGGCTGAGCACCTAATCTGGCCAAGGCACTATTCTCAGTGTTAGAATAGAGGGGTGCATCCGCCCAGCCTCTGCCTGCAAAGAACCATCAGGGTAAACATCCTTGAAAACAGTCAACTACAGCACCGTGAGCTAAAAGGAGTATGAGACATAGAATCATCGGCTTTCCTTCTGCCCTCCTGCTGTGGGCGTCAAGTGCTGTCTGTCCAGGAATTTTTTTCTTCCGTCTTGCATCTTTCATCAAAGGCCATGTCTAGGTTATATCAAGTCCTGCTTCTCCACGTATGCCACCAAATCTCCATTTAAGAATCCTGCCTATTCTCTGGTCCCTTTTAGCCATTTTGCCAACAGGGTGAGTATGTCTGGGGTGTTTGTGGCTAAGAGTGCACTGGTAGCAGGGACAGTGTACCCGCAAATGTTTCCATTATCCCCTCTGCCTCCAGGGCCCTCCGTGGACCAATAGGTTTTTTTGCCTCGTCTTTTCTGACTGGACTCACCTTGTTTATTGCCCACCATGATGGGGAGTGGAATAGGCGGGGCCTGGTGGGGAGCCGGGGTGGGATCTGAATGGGCCACGGGGGCATTGCCTGATAGACCTGTCGTGGGATGTGTTTTCTTTTCCAGAACCCTAGAGATGAAGGGCTTCCTCCCACTGGCTTGGTTCCTGGCTTGTAGTAAGTGCTGGCCCCATAACCTCCGAATGAACTTCTACCCCATGGGAGTAACAGAGTGGTGAAAAGGACACCAGCCATTGAGGTTGTAGAGACTTGGGTTTGAATCTTGGCTCTGCACTGACTTCATAGACGTCAGCAGGAACCTTCATGCCTCCGAGCCTCTGCTTCCTCATCAGGCACGGGCTAATGCAGTCCATGCTTAAGGCATAAGGCTGTGGCAGGGTCCTAGGAGATATTGTACCTCAGCTGTGTAAAGGTTGTGGACATGGAGGTTATGTGGCTGGCAAATGTACGAGGCAGATTTTTTCCTTGTATGCAAATAAAATAAGATTTTAAAAATCCCCAAATCAATCCAAATAAAAATCAAAACTCTTATCTAAATGTCCCAGCCTATGATTCCTGGGTCATTCTCAGCTCAGGCTTGTCCAGCTGGGAAGTGACTGTACAGATGGCTTTAGTCCCATCCTGCAGCCCCGTGACCGTATATACAACAACCCCCTGATAGGCTGTCCTGCTCTTTGATGTCTTGCCAGGTCCCTGGAGATGCCAGGAGGAGCTGGAGGCCTGATGCAGGGAGAGCCCTGGGCTCGCTGTGAAACCCTGGACAGGGCACCTTTTCCCTCCATGCCTCAGTTTCCCGTTTGTAAGATGAGGGAACTGGCTTCAGCGATTTTTAAGAGTCCTATCCTGCTTTTAGATTCTCTGCCTTATGTTCTAAAGGGTGTGAGGGGAGGGAGTGGTGGGGAAGAGGGATGTATTGCCAAGAGAGACAGGAAACTCCTGACTGCTGCTTCATGCAGATACATTATGAATTACACCTTATACGTCATGGTCACTTACTTTGTGTCTGCTACCGTGCTCAAAATTTACACACTTAATCTTATTTTAACCCTCATGATAACTCCAAGATGCAGCTGCTAATTTTGGGTCGCCGTTTTCCAGATGATGAAACTGAGGCTCTGACTCCATTCAATACCATACTTTGAATTAGTGGCACAGCCAGGATTTGAACCCAGGTCTGCTCATTTTTCAATTCCAAACTCTGAACCAATTCTCCATACTGCTTGCACCTCCCTTCCCACTAATTGAGAGAATAAAAAAGAGACACACAGGTCCGTCCCTCCAAGCCCTGGGTGGGAGAAAAGGTAGGAGATGTTGGGCAGTGGGCCTAAAGCAGGGCTGGGCTGCCTGGGTGTCACCTGGGGACATGGGCTATCTTCCAGGTGTGCCTGCTGTGCAAGGAGGCTTGCTGGACCTAAAATCGATGATCGAGAAGGTGACAGGGAAGAATGCCCTGACAAACTATGGCTTCTACGGCTGTTACTGTGGCTGGGGCGGCCGAGGAACCCCCAAGGATGGCACTGATAGGTGAGCTGATTGCTATAACTGCCCTTTGGGCTCCAGGCTCTGCACCCATGTTTTCTTGTTCAATTACATATCAGTTCTGGAAGATGAGTATTAAAGTACCATTTTACAAATAAGAAAACTGAGTCTGAAAGAAGTTAGCCGGCAATCCCAAGATCTCAGTGGCCTAAGGTGTCAGTTGGTCGACTGTGGCGTAACAAGTGGTCCTCAATGTAGTAGCTTATGCAGCACTGGTCTTTTACTATGCTTATGAATCTGCCATTTGGGTAGGGCTTGTGGGGGTGGCTTGTCTCAGCTTCAGCTTGGACAACTGGGGCTGGACAATCCACCTTCCAGATGGCTCACTCCTATGGCTGGCAAGTGGTCAGCATCTCCTGGCGTAGGAGCGGGTCAGAGGCCTCAATTCCTGTCACTTAGGCCTCTCCAAGGATGTTCAGGATTCCTCCCAGCATGGTGACTCTTGGGTTGCAAGACTGAGTGTCCCCAAACTGCAAGACCAAAGAGTATGCTGTTTTATGGTCAGCCTCAGAAATCCCATTGTGTCACTTACACTGTCCTCTTGGTCAAGACAGTCACAAAGGCTTTAAGAGGGAGGGGATCTAGAGTCCACCTCTTGATCGGGAAGTGCTAAAGTTCTAGAAGAATGTGTGAAATGGGAGATTTTGTTCCTTGGAAAGCATACCCAGCTGGGTTAACAATTCCGATACTGCTAGACGTATATAAAGGAAAGGGATGATTAAGCAAATGAAGGACAGATGGTTGGGGCCAAGTTTCTCACTGTTGGAGTGGGATAAGCCAGGGCAGGAAGCCAGAATGATCCATGTGCAAAAGGACTAGAGTTGGAGACGTCAGTATGGACTCCTGTTTAGCTTATTGTAGATGCAGATGTTTACATGTGGAAGTATGCATAGGTAGCAGTATGCATAGATAGCGTGGATATATTAGTATCATACTAATATAAGATGTAAGTAATAGGAGAAAATGGTGTTTCCTCTGTTAGATCTTCTCAGTTTTTCTGTAAACCAAGAATACTTTTTATGTGCAATCTGCTACACCTAACATACAGTCATCCCTCGGACTGGTTCCAGGACCCCTGTGAATATCAAAATCTGCAGATGCTCTAGTCCCTGATATAAAATGGCACAGTATGTGCATATAACCTGTGTGATCATATACTTTTTTTTATACACATGGGCAAATAGAAACATTCTTTTGGTATCAGTGGAGAGGGTCTAAAAGAAATGACACCCCAGTAGCAACAAGCACACTTAATGCCTAGATCTAGTTTCCAAAGTCATTCTTCAATAGAAGGCCCCTTCCAAGTCATATATATATATATATATATATAAATATAAATTATATATAATATAAATTTTATATATATACATATTCATATATAGCCAGGGTTCCTTGAAGAAATGGCCAATTCTAGGACCAAGGCAGGAAATATACAAGATGAACCTGGAACTTCTTTTAGTGCCAAAAAGTAAGGAAGTGCTTAAATAAACACAAACAAAATGAAAGCCCACATTGATGGGGATGTGACAAGGGGCACCTGTGCCGACTGAAAGAGCCCCCAGTGGCCAACACTGGAACAATTTAGCAACAAAATAACCCCAAGCTCCAGTCTTATGAGAAAAAAGAATATCAGACAAATCCCAATAGTGGGCATCTTATAAAATATCTAACCAGTACCCCTCAAAACAGTCAAAAACAAGGAAAGTGTGAGGAACTGCCACAAACAAGAGGGGCCTAAAGAGACAAGACAATGGGCCAGGCACGATGGCTCATGCCTGTAATCCCAGCACTTTGGGAGGCCGAGGGGGTTGGATCACCTGATCACCTGAGGTCAGAAGTTCGAGACCAGCTTGACCAATGTGGAAAAACCCCATCTCTACTTAAAATTTACAAAATTATCTGGGCATGGTGGCGCATGCCTGTAATCCCAGCTACTCAGATGGCTGAGGCAGGAGAATTGCTTGAACCTGGGAGGCAGAGGTTGCGGTAGTGAGCTGAGATCACGCCATTGCACTCCAGCCTGGGCAATGAGAGCAAAACTCCATCTCAAAAAAAAAAAAAAAAAAAGAAGGACAAGACAATGAAATGTAACATGGCATCCCCAGTGGTGGGATCCTGGGACAGAAAAACGACATTAGGTAAAAACTAGGGAACTCTGATTACGGCTTTTTTTTTTTTTTTTTTTTTTTTTTTTTTTACAATTAGTAAGATAATAATGATGTACTATTATTTAGTGAATAATTTTCATTAATAATGTATCAATATTGGTTCACTAATTCTAACAAGGGTATCATACTAATATAAGATGTTAGTAATAGGAGGAACTAGGTGTTTCCTCTGTAAGATCTCAGTTTTTCTGTAAACCAAGAAAACCTTTTATATGCAGTCTGCTACACCTAACATACAGTCATCCCGTGGACTGGTTCCAGGATCCATCCCCGTGGATACCAAAATCTGCAGATGCTCTAGTCCCTGATATAAAATGGCATAGTATTTGCATATAACCTATGTGATTGTATCCCCCCAAGCTTTTTTTTTTTTTTCTTTGAGACAGGGTCTCAGTGGTTACCCAGGCTGGAGTGCAATGATGCGATCTCAGCTCACTGCATCCTCGACCTTCTGTGCTCAGGTGATTCTCCCACCTCAGCCTCCTGAGTAGCTGGGACTACAGGCACGTGCCACCATGCCTGGCTGATTTTTTGTATATTTTTAAGTAGAGACAGGGTTTCACCATGTTGCCCAGGCTGATCTCAAACTCCTGGACTTTAGCAGTCTGCCTGCCTTGGCCTCCCAAACTGCTGAGATTATAGGCGTGAGCTACTGCGCCCGGCTGTGATCATATACTTTAAATCATTTCTAGACTACTTGTCATAGCTGATACAATGTAAATGCTATGGAAGTTGTTGTTGTATTGTTTGGGAATAATGACAAGAAAAAAGTATGTACATGTTTAGTACAAACACAAGAAATTAGGCCTGCTTACATTTTCCATCCATATTGGTTGATCCACAGATGCGGGACCTGTGATATGAGAAGTTTATTTCTGGCTCACATAACAGTTCAGTATGAATCACACGTTGGCTCCTCCCATCTTGTAGTTCTGCCATCACCTATGGCCTCAGAATCCTCAGAATGCTGGGTCATCTCCATCCAGCCAAAGGATGGAGGCAGAGGGACAGTGGAGTAAAGTGTGGGAGGTTTGTCTGGGCAGGTCTGGAGGTGGAGTGCATTAATTCCACCTACCTCATCTAGCTGGGACCAAGTCATGTGGCCATACCTACCTGCAAGGGAGGCTGGGAAATGTAGTCTAATCACGAGACCAGGAGGAAAACGAGGGTCCATGACCTGCTGGCTGGAAATGAGGAAAAGGAAATTACTCAGTCACACTACAAGATCCTCTCTGCCACATCGCGTCCACCAAGGTGGCCTCTGCTAAAGTGACATGGTTGAATTTTTGCTTCTATTAGGGACGGGGGTCAGGAGGGCATCCCTCCCACTCGGGATCTAAGTCTCTTGCATGTACAGGTGCTGTTGGGTGCATGACCACTGCTATGGGCGGCTGGAGGAGAAGGGCTGCAACATTCGGACACAGTCCTACAAATACAGATTCGCATGGGGCCTGGTCACCTGCGGTAAGGCTGGGGCTTCCCGTTCAGGCCATTGGAAGAGCACCTGACTTTAAGTTCAGCTGCCCTAGAGGACAGCCAGCCTGTATCTTGTTGAGGGAGGAGGGGTTGGGTACAGAACTGGGATGAGAGGAGCAGGATTACTGCGGCTATATCAGTCCCCCAGGGTAGGGCTGAAACATCTTAGCATCCACCGGGTGCAAATGCTTGACATGCTTCCTTTTCCTTGATTCCCCCCAAATATACCTGTAGAGTAGGTTTAGTCTCCTCCATTTTAGACATCAGGAAACAGAAGCTTGAAGGCCTGCCAGTGCACACAGCACGATTCAGGCTCAAGGCCTCTGAGTTCAAGGCTAAGTCTGGGGATGGTTCTGCTCTGTGAGAATGAGAGTTCCTCCAGAGCAGCAGCTGCCTCCATCATCAGACTGGGAGTGCCCCAGAGGAAGGAAGGTGCTTCCTCTATCAGACTAGGAACTCCCTGAGGGCAGGAACTGTCTCCTGAACTGAAACCTCACCCTGAGCAGCAGCTGCGCCCCTTCCATCAGATTCTCTATTCCCCTGATTTAGGAGCCATGCCTCTTTCATCAGGCTGAAAGCTCCTTGGAGCAGGAAGTCCATGGGGTCTCTGCTGAGACTGGAGCATGCTCTTCCCGCCCTCATTCTGCTCTTGGTGTCCTGTTGCAGAGCCCGGGCCCTTCTGCCATGTGCAGCTCTGTGCCTGTGACCGGAAGCTCGTCTACTGCCTCAAGAGAAACCTATGGAGCTACAACCCGCAGTACCAATACTTTCCCAACATCCTCTGCTCCTAGGCCTCCCCAGCGAGCTCCTCCCAGACCAAGACTTTTGCTCTGTTTTTCTACAACACAGAGTTCCGACTCTGCTGGGTTCCTGAGAGAGGCTCCTAAGTCACAGACCTCAGTCTTTCTCGAAGCTTGGAGGACCCCCAGGGCCACACTGTACCCTCTAGCAAGTCCCAGAGTCAGAGAGTGACTCTGGTCACAGGACTTGGTAGGGTCCCAGGGTCCCTAGGCCTCTACTTCTGAGGGCAGCCCCTCTGGTGCCAAGAGCTCTCCACCAACTCAGGGTTGGCCGTGTCTCTTTTCTTCTCTGAAGACAGCGTCCTGGCTCCAGTTGGAACACTTTCCTGAGATGCACTTACTTCTCAGCTTCTGCGATCAGATTATCACCACCGCCACCCTCCAGAGAATTTTTACACAGGAAGAGCCAAATTGACTCTCTAAATCTGGTGTATGGATATTAAATAAAATTCATTCTCAAGGCTAATAAAAACCACACAGACATTTTCCTCTGCTGTGGGGGATCGCTGGTGCCTCCTTCTCTGCCGCTGGGGTAATAAACCCAAAGTTATCTACGTTATCTCAGAGACAGAAAGGAAGATGAGTAAATGCAGGGTTTTCTGGGATGAGCTTCAGGCTTTCTCTTGGGCTTATTTCCTTAAACCTTGGGGTCCTCTCCAGTGTTGGGTCTCATTCTTCCTCGATGGGGTGGGGGAAAGATAACTGGTGATTATGCCAGCTTCAGCTTCCAGGCCAGAGAGGGTGGCACTGAGATCCCAGTGCTGGTTTCTTCAGCTGTGTGGTCTTGGACCCATTACTGAACCTCTCTGACTTTCAGTCTATTTGAGAAAGAAACCGTCTTGTTCCTTGCAATGTAAAATGAGACTTCTAAAGCCCACCTTGATGCTGATATGGGGGATGCTAAGATTCTAGGATTTCACACAGCAGGAATTTGTTTTAAAGAGGTGTCAGCTATGGGGTTTATTTTTTACAAAGTAAGGACATTTAAAAAACCAACCCATCTATCAATTCATAAAAGAAAGGATGTTTGTTCTGATACCAAGACTGCAAGAAGAAAGGATGTATTCCAAAACAAAGGAACGTCCTTCCAAGAAAGTACCTATGGCTTCTTTATTCAGACATACCCCAAAATAACTGCATGATAAATAGGGTCTATATTTAAAAAGCTCTAGTGTTGAATGTTTTCAAAATAAAATTTAATTTTATAAGATTACCCTGAATGCACCAGTGCTTTAGAAAAGTTTGATTTAGACTCGGTGTCTATATTTGACAATGCCACACAGGGAGGGACTTAAATGCCGAATTTGCTCATGAAATATTTAAAATCAAAGCCATTTCCCAGATCCAATTTTGAATGGGTATGTGGGGGAAATTGAAGGCTTCACTCTAATTCCATTTTCCTTCAATCGTGATATTCTGGATGACAGAGAAGAGAACCCAGTCCAGACCTCTCCCTTCTCCCATGAGAGTCAGGTGGGAGGCAGAGCAGTGTTTTGCTGGTAAGTTCTGCAGGAGGTGGCTGTGGGCAGGCACTTCTCATTGGCACATCCCAGCTCAGAGTCCCAGCATCCACACAGGAGCGGGATGCCACGAGGTTATGAAGGCAACACTATAGGCTGTCATGGGTTTGAGCTGGAAGGAATCATGGAGAACCTTCCTTTATCTACCAAGAAATTGAGGTACAGAAAGGTTAGGAGACTGTCCAAAAGTCACACAGCACATCAACAGCAGAAGTAGGATTCAACCTCAGATCCTAACTTTAAACCCTGAACCCTGGGCTCTGGCCACTATCCCACATTGCCTTCAATCCCAGCCCACAAAAGGAGCAGTTCAGGGACTCATCCACATTAGGGGTTCATCGGGGGAGCCCCTGGATTCCAGCTGAAGACCAGCTCCATGTCTTCTCTGCTCCAACTGCCTCTTTGGATTCTGGAGGCTGTCCCCAGGTGGTCAGTCAGTCTACGGCTCTGGGCTTCATCCTCAGTGGAGGAGATCCCATTGCTGTCTTCCACCTTGGCTGCTGTGAGCAGTTCTGGGGACATGAGAGCTAAGGGAGCCTCGAAACTTGGGGAAAGGCGTTCTCCTTGACTGTTGCATTTGCTGATCCCTTGGCTGGCAGGAGAACCATCAGGGAGGTCATCCCCTTTTAAGAGAGCTAGTGAAACATACAGACCAGATTGCAGTGCCTCCCTAGCTAGATCTTTATACATCCTTAATGGACAGATTGCCCTGAACATACAGATCCTTTACTGTCATCTGAATTGGGCTTCAGTCACAAATGTGAACCTCCAAACATAAGTAAAATGATCTCTATAAGCATATGTACAGAGGGGTTGGGCAGCGGGAGCTCCCTTATAGTTGTTACCAAACTGAAAGGCCTCAAAAGTAAAGCCCACTGATCAGGATGGAAGGGAGGAGGACAGAGCTAAGGTGGGCTGATGAAGTAGGAGGTGTATGGAGTTTCTTCTTCTTCTTTCTTCTTTCTTCTTTCTTCTTCTTTTTTGAGATGGAGTTTTGCTCTTGTCACCCCAGCTAGAGTGCAATGGCATGGTCTTGGCTCACTGCCACCTCCGCCTCCCAGGTTCAAGCGATTCTCCTGCCTCAGCCTCCGTACGATTATAGGAATGCACCACCATGCCCAGCTAATTTTGTGGTTTTGGTGGAGACAGGGTTTCACCATGTTGACCAGGCTGGTCTCGAACTCCTAACAGCAGATAATCTGCCTGCTTCGGCCTCTCAAAGTGCTGAAATTACAGGTTTGAGCCACCGAGCCTGATTGGAGTTTCTTCTTTGTGCGGGACACCATGTAGACATTATTAACTGCCCAGTGAGGCTGCTGTTTTCATTTCCATGTGAGGGGTGGGACCTGACACCCAGGAACGAAGTGTTTTGCTTGAGACCGCACAGGTAATAAGGAAGAGAGGTGGGAAGGAAGCAGTCTGTCGATCTCAAAGACGTGTTTTGTGGTCTTTTTTTTTTTTTTTTTTTTTTTTCCAGGAACAGGATCTCACTTTGTCACCTAAGCTGGAGTGCAGTGGCACGATCATAACTCACTACAGCCACAAACCCCTGGGCTCAAGTGATCCTGCCATCTCAGCCTCCAGAGTTGCTAGGACTACAGGCATGCACCACTACACCTTGCTAATTTTATTTTTTTGTAGAGCTGAGGCTTTTGTTATGTTGCCCCGGCTGGGCTTGAACTCCTGGCCTCAAGCGATCCTCCCACCTCAGCCCAAAACTGTGTTCTTAGTAGAACATCACACAGGGGAAGCTTGGAGCTGGGGCCAGGTCTTGCAACAGGCACCGGGGAAAACATATTTTGTTTTGTTCAGGGTGGGTGTGGCAAGTTTGGATTGTGTAACTTTAGCTAAGCTATGTTTCCCAGAATTCCTTTCCCTGTAGAGTTCTGGGTTAGGTTCTGGTTAGTTGCTGTAGTTTAGAGCCCAAAGAGATGTTTTGTTGAGATTTGGAAGGCAGATGGGAAGTGCAGTCATATTCTCTTTACACTTGGGAGCAGGGCATGGTGTGTTTGTGGCTCAGGCCCATGGATCACGGATCTGCTGGCTCGCCTTACTGGGGCGAGCCTGCTGGATTTCTTTGTTAACTTCTCTGACTCTTGGTCCAGATGTGTGTTTAGCTCTGTAAGTAAGGGAACCAGCTTCCCCTGCAGGGTGCATAGGCAATGAAGCTAGGCTGGAAGGTTTTGAGACCCATCTGGTTCTTGTTTGTTCTTTTGGGTTCCATGCATCCTCCCAGGTTCCAATTTGTCCTTGCTGTCTCCTGCCCCTTCACACCCATCTTCCGTTTCAGACTGTGTGCCTTGCTAACTTCAAGCTGTAGCATCTGGCACAGGAGAAACAGCCTCCTATGAAGGACTAAGCCAGCAGTCCCATCTGTACCAGGTCAAATCTCTACCAAAAAAATATTGTTGTATAAGAGTACTTTTGCCTTTCTGCCTGAACTCCTTAACCTCTTCAGAACTTGGTACTAGGAGAGTTTTCTGAGGAACAGAGCCAGAAGGATGGGCTCTTTGAATTGCTTCTGGGTCATCTGGAATTGGTTTTCTTATTTGATTAGATTTAAAGGCATAAACGACTGGTTTTTAGTGGTAAGGGGAACATTGATTGACCACAGCCTGAAGAGATAAAACAGCTGCTTAAATGATCACCTCTGTACACACCTGTTCAAGGGTGACCAAGTCGTTGATGGCACAGAGTGCTTTAGTGGAAACAGAAAAATTATTATGGGTTGGAGAACTTGGAAAAAGAAAGTGATGGTCTCAGGCTTTAAAATCTCACTCAAGATCCACAGACAGGGCCAGGCATGATGGATTACGTTTATAATCCTCGTGCTTTGGGAGGCTGTAGTGGGAGGATTCATTGAGCCCAGGAGTTTGAGATTAGCCTGGGCAACATAGTGAGGCCCTGCCTCTACAAAATAAAATCGGCATACAGGACATGAATACTTCTTTGTCTACCTGTATGGAAGACAGATGCCTGTTAAAGAAAGCCAGTGGAGTACTGCAAACTCAATCAAGCAATGCCTCCAATCACAGCTGCTGTAGTTTTGTTGCTGCAGCCAATCAACACATCCTCTGGCACCTGTTTTATAATTATTCCACTGCAGAATGACTTTTTCCTTATGCCTATTAGTAAAACTGTCAGAAGCATTTGCTCTCAGCTTGAAGGGACAGCAATACACTTACACTTTCCAACTGCAGGACTACGTTGACTCTTCAGCTCTATGCCATCATCTAGTCCAGAGGGACCTTGATTATCTTTGCATCCCACCGGACGTCAGCATTGGTGATGACATGTATGACAAGTATGTGCCTTAGGGGGGAAAATCCCACAAGAATTCAGGAGCCTGCTACTGCAGTGGCATTTTCCAGGGGGTCCTTCAGTCTGGGGCATGTTGAGATATCCCTTTCAAAAGGTAGGACAAGTCACAGCATCTGGCCCTCCCATCTATTGAGAAGGAAGCACAGTGCCTTGTGGGCACTTCAGATTTTAGAGATATAGCTAATATTTCAGGTTAAAGTACCACTGAAGTACCATTTACCAATGGTACCAATGAAGTACCACTTCAACCCACTTACCAATCGACCTGAACAGTTGCTTGTTTTGAGTGGGGCCTAGAACAAAAAGGTCCAGGCTGCCATGCAAGTGGCTCTGCCACTTGGGTGGTATGACCCAGCAGATGCAATGGTGCTTGACATGTATATGCACATAGAGATGCTACATGGAAGCTCAGAGGGGCCTCTGTGGGTAAAGCATAGGGCAGACCTTAAGGGTTTTGGAGCAAAGCCATGCCATCAACTGCAGAGGACTACTCTTCTTTTGAGAAACAGTATCTGGCTTGTCAGCAGGTCTTGGTAGACACTGAATGCTTGACCTCAGGTTGCCAAGTTATCATGAGTCCTGAGATGCCTATCATGAACTGGGTGTTAACAGGCCCATCAAGACAAAGTTCAGCATGGATAGCAGCAATTGCAAGTCAAATGGAAATGGTCTGTGTGAAATCGGGCTTGAATAGCCTCTGAAGGCCCAAGTAAGTTGTATGAGCATCCCCGTGGCCCCAGTGCCTGCCACAAGCCTCCTCCTTCACCTGTACCTATGAGTTCATGGCAAGTTCCCTGTGGCCAGATGCAGGAGAAGGAAAAAGACCCAGGCCTGTTTTACAGATGGCTCTCCACATATGCTACCATTCCCTGACAGTGGACAGCTGCAGCATTGCAGCCTCATCTGGGGTGCTGCTGTTTACATAGGGTGTATTAGTGTTGTTAACCTTATATCTCAATATTCAGGTCAGAGGATATCAAAAGGTATTGTCACTCAACTAGAATAGAAATGAACATTGCCTAAAGATGGATAAAAGGACTTTGTATCCTCTATCCACTTTGGGGAGAGGTTAGCTTGTTTTAGATTGTATACAGGGAAAATCGCATTATGCTTGGCAGGATGTGGCTATTGCCTCTGTCTGGAAAAGGGGCATATAGGTGCCAAGTCAACAAGGGGTGGACTCTCAGGGGTTTGTATTATTTCACTTAATTAAGCTGAAGTTTCATTTCCTAGAATTACCTTCCCTGCGGAGTTCCAGGTTAGCATGGGTCTCAAGAGATGTCTTGCATAAGATTTGGAAACTGGTATGGAGTAACTTAACTTTTACAATCTCATAGTTGGAACAGGGCATGAAATGCTGTTGCAGCCAATGCATGCTGGCCTTTATGTGCTGGCTCATGGTGTTGGTGCGGGGAAGCACTGGGAGCTGCAGCAACTCCAGGTCCTGGCACAGCATCTTCAGATCCTCTTACTTCGGAACCAGGAGCATACTTGGTTCCATGATGAAGGGCACTGGCTTCCCTTGGAAGACACTGTGTCATCAACATGGAAGACGTGGGGATAGCCAGAGGCTGAAGGGTGTCATTGTCTGTCCTCATGGGGCTCTACTCATCCTTGTAGTTCCACTCTGCCTTGCCACTTGGGACATGGGACTGCAGGCCACATGAAACAGAAACAGCCCCACCCGCACCATTTTACTGGCTCCCATAATCATAGCAAGCTAAATCCCTATAATACATCCCTTATTTTATATATAGGTATCTCCTAGTAGTTCTGTTGCTTATATCAAATCCTGGTTGATACAGGCTTCCCAGTGCCTGTATCAACATGTCAAGATGCTTGGACCATAGCAGGTGCTAGGAAAATGTTTGTTGAATGAATGAGTGACTGAATAAATAAGTAAATGACTGAGACGCAGCTCCTCGGGGAACTCACATACCAGTGTGGAAACAGAGAAAACCAATGAGTCGGGCAGACAACACAGTGATTGTGGGATTTTGACATCTGCAGTGGGCAGTCTGGATGAGAGCTGGGCTCACCGGTGACCTCCCTGTCCCTGAGGTCTCCCTGGGCTGGGCTTGGCTGGGTAAGGGGATGGGCATTGCATTAGGACTGGCATGCTAGGTGGTGTCCTCAGGGGGCTGAGAGTCTTTAACTCAGTCCCCCAGTATCCCACAGGAAACTGTTTTCTTGCCGAAAATGAGCTTCCTGCTGAAAATGAGCTTTCAACCATTGTACGTGTCCAGGTGCTGCTGCACACACGAAGCCAAATTCAGGTCACACTTGTAGATCTGCTTCTGGTACTTGTTCCTGGAACCTGGATCAGCCAGGGAAGAAATCTGGAGTTCTCACTTCTGGCCAGACAGACCATCCCACCTCTACCCTGACCCAGGTGTCAAGACCTTCCCAGGGTGGTGCCAGAGTCCCTTTCCTTGCTGAATTTAGAAAACCCACAACTATACAGTGTCTTCCCTGGCAAGGGTTTGATATTATCAATCAAGGGTCTGCTGACCACCTTCTCTTTCATGAACTCCAGTTGCATCACTCCCTTCCTCTAAGGCCTTCAATGGCTCCCCATTGCCAAGTTCCTCAGCCTGACATTAAGGTTCTTCGCTCTGGCAGCACTGCCTTTCCAGTTTGAATTCCCAATTATTCCCCACCTCTCAAACCTTCACTCTCTGCTCTTGCCCTGGTTTTCCCAACTTTCTGCCCTTGCTCTTGCTGTTTCTTCCCCTTCTGGAATGTTCATCCCCTATCTCTAGCTATTCATTGCATTTTTAAAATCAGTAACAATAATAAGAGCTACCACCTGCTGATTGTCTACCAGGTGCCAGGGACTTTCCTACAGGTTATCTCATTGAATCTTTCCAACAGCCCAACAACTACGTGTAATCACCCCACTTAATGAGGGAGTAACTTTCAATTTGAGGCTGAACGTGTGCCCTAGGCCATGCAATCAGAGATGGGCAGAGTGGGGATTTGAGCCTGGGTCCCTGCAAATCCCAAGGCTGGGCCCACTGGCACAGAGCCTAGGCCTCGGTGCTCTCACCACTCTCCACTCTGCTTGGCACAGGGTCTGGCACAGAGGGAGCATCCAGTAAATGTCCATGAGTTAAATCCCATGCATGCCTCTACATGATGACTGCCATCAGTGGTGCCCAGAGGGCAGGGGTCACAGTTGTGTCTTCTGGGGAACCACACCCAGGAGTCAGATTTCACAACATGAGAGGCAGAAGTCAGTTAGGAACTCAACACAGAAAACCTGGTCTGGGGGAAGACTGGCCCCCAGGACTCCCACTGGGTCTCTTACTGGCCAGAGGCATTTGAAGCACCTTCTGAACTCCCTTAGAAGCACAGAATTAGACCCTCTGTAGCTGTGAGGTCCAGTCCAGTGTCTTGTACCCCAAATTATCCAAGTACCTCATACATACTAAGATGGGCTAACATTCTATTAACCACAGTTTTGGGTAACTAGAAGTATTAGAAACTAAACGCCGGGCTCGGGGCCGGGCACGGTGGCTCACGCCTGTAATCCCAGCACTTTGGGAGGCTGAGGCAGGCAGGTCACGAGGTCAGGAGATCGAGAACATCCTGGCTAACACGGTGAAACCCCATCTTTACTAAAAGCACAAAAAATAACCAGGTGTGGTGGTGGGTGCCTGTAGTCCCAGCTACTCGGGAGGCTGAGGCAGGAGAATGGAGTGGACCGGGGAGGCGGAGCTTGCAATGAGCCGAGATTGTGCCACTGCACTCCAGCCTGGGCAACAGAGCAAGACTCCATCTCAAAAAAAAAAATAATAATAAATAATAAATAATATAAAAAGAAAAGAAAAGTAAAAAGAAACTGAACACCAGGCTCTAGTCATGACTTTGCACATGTACTGACTTTGGGCAGCCTTCTTACCTGTCATGGGCCTTGGCTTTTCATCTTTACAGAAGAATTGATAGATCTTGTTTCAAAAACTGCAGTCCCTGTCCACTAGTGGGTCATGAAATCAGTTTAGACGGTTGCATCCAGTGTGTGTGCACATGTGTGTGTTAATATATCACAAGTAATAAAGGGCTGCTTCAGCACATTATGTGTCTATGCTGGCTGTGTATGTGTGGGTTGACTGGGCCCAGATGTCAATTTTAATACATTTCGTGGGTTGCCTTCAAAAGGATCTGAGACACCCTCATTCCCATAACCTTTCAGGGCCCTTCTGGCTCTGAAGTTGCAGGTGTCTGAGTGACTTTAGTGTCTTAGCTTTAATTAAACAAACCCCCAAAGGCTCCCCTGGGGCTCAGTGTCCCTGGACTCCCCCTCATCCTTCTCTTTTGTCTTCAAACATTAGATCAGAACTGGCCTCTGAGGTTGGGTGTGGTAGCTCACACCTGCAATCCCAGCACTTTGGGAGGCTGAGGCAGGTAGATCACCTGAGGTCAAGAGTTCGAGACCAGCCTAGCCAACATGGTGAAGCCTGGTCTCTACCAAAAATACAAAAATTAGCCAGACATGGTGGTGGGTGCCTGTAGTCCCAGCTACTTGGGAGGCCGAAGCAGTAGAGTCAATTAAACCCAGGAGATGGAGGTTGCAGTGAGCCAAGATTGTGCCACTGCACTACAGCCTGGGTGACAGAGCAAGACTCTGTCTCAAAAAACAAACACACACACACACACAAACCCAAAACAAACAAACAAAACAAACAAACAAACGGAACTGGGCTTCTGGCCTGGAATCTCCAAGACTCCGACAGCATCAGTCCCAAGGCGTTCACTGACCGCCCAGCGCAGGAACTAGCCACACAAGCACAGGTACTGGTTTCTCTGTGGGACAGACATCCAAGCCACTGGGTTTAAATCACATAGAGCTTGTGTTGTAAGGGCCTTAAAATCAGATCAGGGCTCATATCTTGGCTCTGTGTGTTTCCTCACCGTGTGACCTCAGACAGGTGATTCCAATTATCTAAGTCTCAGTGGTCTCTGCTGTCAAGTGGGCTAATGACACTTTCCTCACTAGGTTGCTGGGAGTATTTGATGAGACAGTGCACACAAAGCATCCAGTACAGGGCCCTATATACAGTAGGTGCTCAACCAATGACACCTGTCATGGAAGAGGACCACAAAACCCCAGCCCAAGAGTTTTGACTCCAACCATCGAACCTAAACCCAAGTCCTAGGGGCCAAGGCAGGTGTCTGGGGCAGAAGGTGGCTCCTCATCTCGTCTTCCCAAGCTGCCCCATGAAACACTGACTACACCAGATGTGGCCACCGTGACGCTGGAATTGCATTGTTCCCACTTAAGGGAGCGCTGGTGAGCTGTCAAGAGGGAGTAGCAGCAATCATGGGGGAGACAGCACCTGTGGGGAGATCCAAGCTGGGTCCAGGGCACACAGCCCTGCAGCCCGTCCCAAAGTGGCGCATCTCAACACTTTCAGCCTTTGCCTGGGTGATGCCCTCTGTCTAGAACGCCTGTCCGCCTACTCCACCGGCAAAATCCCTCCCTCCATGGAGGCTGCCTCATGCACTTCCCCCGCTTCCCCAGCAGAGGTCCTCCTTTCTCTTCTGGCTCCCACACCGTCCGGTTCATTCATCTGCTCAAACACCCGCTGTTAGTGCTTCAACACACATTTATTGCACCAGGCTTGGGCTAGGCACTGAGACGACCACATCCCCCACCCCCACTCCCCAACCACCACCACCTGTTAGTCTCCCAGGGACTGACATGCAACAAGCAAGAACTCTACACTGTGATGAGAACAGGAGGCTGGTGAAGGCATTTTGAGTTGAACCAAGAGGCTGTAGTGACTCACACCTGTAATTCCAGCACTGTGGTAGGCCAAAGCGGGCAGATTACTTGAGCCCAGGAGTTTGAGACCAGCCTGGGCAACACAGTGAGATTCCATCTCTACAAAATATTTAAAAATTATCTGGATGTGGTGGTCCACACCTGTAATCCCAGCTACTCAGGAAACTGAGGTGGGAGGATTGCTTGAATCCAGGAGGTTGAGGTTGCAGTGAGCTGTAATCATGCCACTGCACTCCAGCCTGGGTGACAGAGTGAGGACCTGTCTCAAAAACAAAAATGAAAGCAGCTATGTCTAAGCAGGAAGGTAGCAGTTTGCCATGAACCCCTCAGCTCCATCTCCACCAAAGCTAGCAGAGATTGGCATGTGCTGTGTGTAAAGGGTCTGATTTACCATCACTCAGCCTCCTCCTCCCACAGGGGGAACCTCGTGACTCCTGTTCGGTGAGCACCTCTCCCCAGTGGCACAGCACAGCCTCCCCTGAGACAGAAGGAATCCAGGCCTAGGGGAGAGGAGAAAGCTCTGCCCGGCTGGGACCTGGTGGATTCTGAGGCTGTCCCAGGGACTGACAGGTAGAAGGGCTGCATCGGAATGACCAGAGCTCCGAAAGGAATCAGCACAGACGGTCTAGGGCCTGGACATCTGTATCTGCCAACCAGCTCCCCCGTGATGCAACCGATGGTCAGGTGTGGGACACTGGGAAGGGGTGCAAGCCCTAGGGAGCCATATGGGTCACTCACACATGCTATTTTGTTATTTCGCGCCAAGAGATGAGCAAAGCTTACTTGATCTATTCATACATATCCGCAGGTATACCTGATGACATACCCAGAGACTGAGACAAGCTTTGGTCCTGCTACTAATTTTTTAGGTTTCTAAATGTGGGACTGTGCACCACTCAGGGGTAGAGAGGTAGGAGGTGCACCCTCCTAATGAGTAAAGAACAAAACATCACCATCATCAGCCCCCTAACGTGGACATTTTATAGCTTTGTCCTTTAAAAATGTACTGAAGCTCGGCACAGTGGCTCACACCTGCAATCCCAACACTTTGAGAGGCCAAGTGAGGAGAATCACTTAAGGCCAGGAGTTCAAGACTGGCCTGGCCAACATAGTGAGACCCCATCTCTACAAAAAAAGAAATTAAAAATTAGCCAGGCACAGTGGTGTGCACCTGTAGTCCCAGCTATTCTGGAGGCTGCGGTGGGAGGACCTCTTGAGCCCAGGAGATCAAGGCTGCAGTGAGACGTGCACTGCTCTCTAGCCTGGGCAACAGAGGAAGACCTTGCCACATATAAAATAAAATAATAAAAATGTATTTAAAACATTTTTCATCTTTTGATAGAACATTTTCTTTAAATGTGTTATGCACCTCTTTGCCTTTTTGAACTGAATACAACCCCTATAATTTGGTTAACCTTTTAAAAATAATTTGGGATCGTTGTGTTAATGCCCTGGCAGTGACCTATTCCTGGCCCAGCAAAGAGTTGGGGGGATAGTGAGATAAACCTTACAGAAAGAAAAGTTGGAACTCAAGGTAACCTATGCATCAATTCCAAAATGGTCGATTCTGAGAATCAGTGAACAACTCATTCATCAAATCAGGGCAAGTCTGATTCAGAGAACCTGACAATTCTTTAGTTACCATGTCTCTTTGAGTCATCAGTTCTAAACTGTTGATCCAGTAAAATCAGAATGTTGCATAATTGTTTTCCTATAAATCAAAGTGAACCAGCTGCTGGACGCTGAGGTTACTCAGGTTTCAAATAAACTCGTGGGTTGCAAGCAAGTGATTGCTACGTCTTCTGTACGGATTTACAAGCAATGGTCACATGTGATTGTCTTAAGAAACTCTATCTAGAGACAGCTATACTGTCCTCTTGAACATCTAGTTGACGTTCTAAAGACTCAGTTTAACAGACTTGCCTTCTACACAGACCTTTTCACATTTTATGCTTTTCAAAGTGTTTTCAAATCCATGACCCAATTTGCACCTCACAACATCTCATCTTACAGAGTGGAAAACCGAGAGAGAGAAAAGTGTCTCACCTAAGGTTGCCTCCAAGTTAGTAGTGAAGCCAGAACTTGAACCAGGCTCTCAGATCCTGGCATTTGGGGCAGTCCCGCCAGCCTGAGCTGGTTCCCGGTGGCCATGGCACAGAACTTCTCATGGGACGGGAACTGTGGCTCCTCTGTGCGCCCCAGGGTTTTCCTACTGCTGGATACCATTGAGCAGGTCTCAATGTGGACAGTGTCCCAAGGGCCCTTCACGATGCCCTGGCAGTGACCTATTCCTGCGACTCCTGAATTGTCACATTAACCCTATGAGGGAGGTCCTGAGAACACCCCATCCTAGGCATGAAGAGGCTCAGGCACAGAGAGGTTAAGGAGCTTGCCCCAGAGCCATCGCTGGTAAGCTGTATAGAAAGCATTGAACCCTGGATTCTCTGTCCAAGGCAATGTGTGTTGAACCAGCGTGGTTCCCCATGCTCAAAAAGCTGCCCAGGCAAGGCTTCCGTTCAAAGTTCAGCCAGCCTGGCTGCAGTCTCAGAAGGGGAGCGTTACCATTTGGTGACACCGTGGGCTGCCCCAGTCCCCCAAGTCACAGTGACAGCCACAGATGAGGTGACTGAGGACAGGCCACTTGCCCGTGGCTTGTCAGATCATTTCATAGAGCTCTAAGAAGCCGCCCTGGGTGAGGACAAGCCCAGTGGGGAAAGAAGGAAATGTCAGTGAATATTACCGCTGCTGCTAATGGAACCACTCATGACCACCACGACAATGGCAACAGCAGCTGCCCTGAGCTCCCTGGTCCCCGAGCTGCCCAGTACTCTCTTCCTGTCATTCCTTCCTTACAACACTTTGTGAAGACAGCACTAGAATCCCCATTTTATGGGTAAAGAAACTGAGGTTCGGAGAGTTTCAGTGACTTGTACCTAAGATCTCATAGCTGGGAGTCAAGAGACCCCAGAGCTGACAACCCTGGTGTGTGGGACCCTGAGCCCATACTCTTGACTACTACACTAGAGTATTTCTCCTGCCACTTTCCCATGGCACACTTTCCCCAGAGAGTCAAGATGGACAGACTGTTGTGCCTCATGTTTTCTTTTTTTTTTTCTGTCATGTAACCTGAGCTTTTTCACTTTGGTCACTTTGGTGTTGATGGGGAATTGCAGGTCAGTGTCAGGGAGAAAGACTTTTCCTCTACTCTTTTTTCTTTCATTTTTTTTTTCTTTTTTGTGATGGGGTCTCACTCGGTTGCCCAGGCTGGAGTGTGGTGGCACAATCACCGCTCACTACAGCCTTGACCTTCCTGGTTCAAGCAATCCTTCTGCCTCAGCCTCCTGAGTAGCAGGAACTACAGGCGTGGACCACCACAACTGGACTTTATTCTCTTATTTTCCTGCACTGGGGCCCTGTGAATGAAACTAACAAAAGACATATTAGCAGAAGAAAAGGCACTCAATTTCTATTAATATTTAGACACATGAGAGTTCACATAAAATAAGTAAAACTCAAAGAAGTGGTTAGGCTCAGGGCTTCCATACCCTTTTAACAAAGGAAAGTGGGTTTGGGCTTCAAGGGACAATAAATTGTGGGGAAGTCACTAGGAAAGACATGGGGAACTAATGTGAGATAAGGGCTACTACAGTGAGGTCAGTTTATGTGAATTCATCTTCAAGGATAAGAATCATACTTCTGTCCTTGATGCAACGAATGGGGGGCACATTTCTCGAAGGGAAATTATATTTATTTTTATGGTCACCCTCTGTTTACGACAAGTGATACTTGTTTCCCCTATGCAGAGGGATATGAATTTCCTTCTTAAATAAATACATTTAGGCCAGGCGCTATAGCTCATGCCTGTAATCCCAGCACTTTGGGAAGCTGAGGCAGACAGATCACCTGAGGTCAGAAGTTCAAGACCAGCCTGGCCAACATGGCGAAACCTTGTCTTTATTAAAAATACAAAAAGTATCTGAGCATGGTGATGGATGCCTATAATCCCAGCTACTTGGGAGGCTGAGGCAGGAGAATCATTTGGACTTGGGAGGCAGAGGTTGCAGTGAGCCAAGATGGTGCCATTGCACTCCAGGCTGGGCTACAGAGCAAGACTCTGTCTCAAAAAATAAAAATAAAAATAAATAAATAAATAAATTTAGATTAAGGAAAAAAAAAAAAACCCAAAAGCAAATATTCAACCAGACTTCAGGAAGGTGACCTGTGGCAAGCTGAGCTCTGAGCATAGTCCTCCCCTATCTTCTACTTGACAGATGAAGCATCAGAGGCTTGGGTGCAGGTGAGGAATGTGGTCTCCAGTTTGGCAGCCCAGGGAGCTGTGTCTACACAGGATGGACAAACCTTGGTGTGAACAGCTGCTCCGTCACTGGGTTGGCAATGGAGACAGATCTCTGTCTGCTCCAGGTGCTGTGAGTAGGGGAAGTGGGGGTAGTGGGGTTGAGAAAGTAGTGGGGGCCTACACGCCTTTCAGCATGTAATCCCTGGCCAGGTACATCCGGATCTTGGGAAGCACTTGTTAAAAACTGTCAACCAAGGCCGGGTACAGTGGCTCACGCCTGTAATCCCAGCACTTTGGGAGGCCAAACTGGGCAGATCACGAGGCCAGGAGATCGAGACAATCCTGGCTAACACGGTGAAACCCTGTTTCTACTAAAAATACAAAAATTAGCCGGGCATGGTGGCAGGCGCCTGTAGTCCCAGCTACTCAGGAGGCTGAGGCAGGAGAATGGTAGGTGAACCCAGGAGGCGGAGCTTGCAGTGAGCCGAGATCGCGCCATTGCACTCCAGCCTGAGTGACAGAGGGATACTCTGTCTCTAAAAAATAATAATAATAATAATAAAATAAAAATAAAAAAATTGGCAACCAGAACAGTCAAACTCTGCAAAATATTTGAAGGATTTATTCTGAGCCAAACATGAATGACTGGTGGCCCATGACAGAGCCCTCAGGAGATCCTGAGAAAATGCGCCCAAGGTGGTGGGAGTACGGCTTGGTTTTATACATTTTAGGGAGACATAAGACATCAATCAGTCAATACATGTAAGATGTGTATTGGTTCGGTCTGGAAAGGCAGGACAACTGGAAGTGGAGGTGTCAGAGGCATTAGAACAAGACCAACTCCATCTTGAACGAGGGCTGGGTAAAATGAGGCTGAGACCCACCGGGCTGCATTCCTAGACAGCTAGAATGCCTTCATTCTAAGTCACAGGATGAGACAGGAGATAGGCACAAGATACGGGACATAAAGACCTTGCTAATAAAACAGTTTGCAGTAAAGAAGCCAGCTAAAACCCACCAAATGCAAAATGGCTACAAAAGTGGCCTCTGGTTGTCCCCCAGTGCTACACTCCCACCAGCACCATGACAGTTTACAAATGCCATGGCAACATCAGGAAGTTACCCTATATGGTCTCAAAAGGAGAGGCATACATAATCCACTGCTTGTTTAGCATATCATAAAGAAGTAACCATAAAAGTGGCAACCAGCAGTCCTTGGGGCTGCTCTGTCTATGGAGTTGCCATTCTTTTATTCCTTTACTTTTTTAATAAACTTACTTCCACTTTACTCTATGGACTCACCCTGAATTCCTTCTTGCATGAGATCCAAGAACCCTCTTTTAGGGTCTGGATCTGGACCCCTTTCTTATAATAGAGGCTTCCAAGTCATAGGCAGATTCAAAGATTTTCTGATTAGCAATTGGTTGAAAAAGTTATTATCAATAAAAAGGAACATCTGGGTGATGACAAGGGGTTGTAGAGACCAAGGTTTTATCATGTAGATGAAGCCTCCAGATAGCAGGCATTGAAGTTAATAGATTGTAAATGTTTGTTATCAGGCTTAATAGAGTCTGTCTTATGAGCAATTCCAAAAGGGAGGAGGGTTTAATGAGGCATGTCTGGCTTCTCCTTCCCATCATGGCCTGAAAATAGTTTTTCAGGTTAACTTTAGAAAGCCCCTGGCTGAGAGGACAAGGTCCACAGTATGGTCTCGATCTCCTGACCTCGTGATCCGCCTGCCTCGGCCTCCCAAAGTGCTGGGATTACAGATGTGAGCCACTACACCCAGCCCCCTGTGTCTTTTTAATAAGTCCCCCAGCACCACCCAGCAGACTTCCCTGCAGGACAGGCTCCCCTAACCCAGAGGTTACCCAAGACAATAGATGAGACTGCTTGGTTTAGATTCCTTAGGATTTATTTACCCCCAAGAGGGAACAGGATCAATGTCCCTGAGGGGTTGGGTAGCTGATGAAATTTGTGTTGGGTGAGCAAGCCTGGAGCCAGGGACTGTAACCCGCTCTCACTTTGGCCGGGGGCTGAGCTGTGCCTGGGGTGCTCGCATCTGTGACCACCTTATCACCAGGGCAGGCTTGATAAGTAGTAGGTGATCAACAGGGATTTGTTGAACAAATAAATGAATTATGAAAGAATGAATGAATGAATGAATGAATCTCAGACTGGTAAAGACATGGGATTTATTTAGATTAGGAGGCTAGATGCACAGGTGGGACCTCAGGCAGCAGGACTTGGAATGTCCCACGCTGCAAGTTCTTGTCCTGGACCAGCGTTCAATGATTGAAACTGGACGAGAGGCAGCAAGGAAGGAGCAATTCCCAGGGAAGCCTCGGTTCTCCTCCCACCCCTCTCAGTGCTCCTGGATGGCAGAGGCAGCCACTGTGCTTCCTGTTCCCTCTGAGGTTAGACTCTGCCCAGTGTGGGAGGTGGAGTGGACACTGAACACCTGTGGTGCCCATTCATCCCTCCTCCTACCTACCTTGAGGCGCTGGTACTGTTACTGCATTTGACAGCTGTAGAAACTAAAACTCCAAGGGTGAGTCACTGGCTGATAAGTGGCAGAGTTGGGATTCGAACCCAGGTATCTCTGGCTCCAGGGTCATGTCCCACTCTACCTCCTAGCCACACCCAGGGACTACCAGGTGGGGGTGACGTGTGTCAAAGGCAGAAACCTACCCATTGGTGGGTACAAGCCTCAGGCCACCTGGGATGCAGGGTTCCACCTCCAGGGGGCCTAGCGCACGACAAAGTGACAGGGACGACTTCTCCAAGGCCCTGCCTGTCTCCAGCTGAATCCTGCTCCAAATGCCCATGTTCCTTCCCCACATCCTCACCTTGCTGTGATGTGCAGGAGGGGCTGGGCTCCTGCCACCCCCTGGCCACCCTATCTCAGTGTCCCCTTGAGGAGGACTGGGGGGCATTCACACTTGGGGTTCCTGACTGAGCTCAGCCAGAGGGTCATCCTGACCTCAGGGCACCGGGGCAGCTGAATAGCCCATGTCTCCCACTGGGTGACCTGGCTTGTTCTCTAGAGCTCAGAGTCCCCTGTGTATGTGTATGTGTGTGTGTGTGTGTGTGTGTGTGTGTGTGTGTGTGTGTATTTTTTAAATTTAAAATAAAGAAGAGATTTTTAAAGCAGTTTGTAAAAGCTCAAAGCAAGGTCAGAGAAGGCAGGCTGAGGATTCCTTTCTGGTCCCTTTCAGTTTTTGGTTTCCGGCCAAACCCTGTCCACCTTGGGGCCTCTGCTGGGGAAAGCTTCCTCTGGATCCTCCTCTGGCAAGATGGGCTCCTTCTTCACCCAGAGCTCAGCTGAACTGCTTCTCCCTCCGAAAAAATATCCCTGCCCTCCTGACCGAAAGCAACCACCGCCCACCCTTGGTTACTCCCAGTCTCCCTGCTCTGTTTTAATTCTCTGCTTTACACTTTCTGATGGTTTTCTTAATCAGCATTCAGCAATTCACTTCTCTCACCCAACAGTCGGCGAGAATATGACTGCGTTGGACACAGGAAAGACCACAACATTCCCAGCATCAAGAACAATGCTGGGGGCATAGGACGTTTCTGTTGAATGAATGAATGAATGAATGGGGATTGATAGGGAGGCTCCTCCTATTTCTTTCAACTGGGCTGCTTCCCAGCTGTGTGACCTTTGGGCTTGTGGTTTTGTTACAAGAAAGGGGTCCGGATCTAGACCCAAGAGAGGGTTCTGGGATCTCACGCAAGAAGGAATTCAGGGTGACTCCACAGAGTAAACTGAAATCAAGTTTATTAAAAAAATAAAGGAATAAAAGAATGGCTACTCCATAGGCAGAGCAGCCCGAGGGCTGCTGGCTGCCCATTTTTATGGTTATTTTTGATGATATGTTAAACAAGGGGTGGTTTCTTCATGCCTCCCCTTTTTAGACCATATAGGGTAACTTCCTGATGTTGCCGTGGCATTTGTAAACTGTCAGGGTGCTCGTGGGAGTGTAGCAGTGAGGACGGCCACAGGTCACTCTCGTGGCCGCTTTAGTTTTGGTGGGTTTGGCCGGCTTCTTTACTGCAACCTGTTTTATCAGCAAGGTCTTCGTGACTTGTATGTTGTGCTGACCTCCTGTCTCATTCTGTGACTTAGAACACCTTAAGCATCTGGGAATGCAGCCCAGTAGGTTTCAGCCTTATTTTCCCCAGCTTCTGTTCAAGATGGAGTTGCTCTGGTTCACACACCTCTCACAGTTTTACTTCTTAGGCCTTAGAATTTTCTTTTCAGTTTACAAACTACAGGTTCCTTGGCTCCATCCTAGACCTACAGAATCATACTGTTTAGGTGTGGGGCGCAGAGAACCTGCATTTTAAACTTGCTCCCCTGGGTGATTTTAGCCCGCCATAAAGTTTCAGACCTGCTGCTTTTGAAGCCATCCTCGAGAATTCTGGACAGAAATATGGTGATAACGAAGCATTAATCAGGCTGCATGTTGGCTCACTTCCATGTTGCTAAAAGTCACAAAGCACTAGATACTGACCTACTTTCATCTCGTGTTACTATAGATAAGATTCCTGACACTACAATTGATTTGTATTTCCATTGTTCCTATTGATAGGATTTCTGACATTAGAATCACAAGATCGACTTGTTTAAGGATTGCTTAGGGTGCTTTTCAAACCCCAAATTCCAGCCACCAGCTTGAAGCCTCTCACAGAGGAACGAGATCGGCATGAGAATGCGTGTTCTTCCCCTCCTGGTCCTGTGACATCACCCGGCACTCTTCCACCATTCAGTGATCTCCACACTTCATCCCACTCCAAAACCCTTAAAAACCCCAGCCCCACACTTCTCAGGGAGATGGATTTAAGGTTCTCTCCCGTCTCCTTGTTTGGTGACTCTAAGTTTTTTTGTTTTTGTTTTTGTTTTTTTTGAGACAGTCTCGCTTAGTCGCCCCAGGCTGGAGTGCAGTGGCG
>NW_012110297.1:590680-591978 GCF_000951045.1 Mandrillus leucophaeus | reverse complement strand
CTCAGTCAGGAACCCCAAGTGTGAATGCCCCCCAGTCCTCCTCAAGGGGACACTGAGATAGGGTGGGGAGGGGGTGGCAGGAACCCAGCCTCTCCTGCACAGCACAGCAAGGCGAGGATGTGGGGAAGGAACATGGGCATTTGGAAGCAGGATTCAGCTGGAAAGACAGGCAGGGCCTTGGAGAAGTCGTCCCTGTCACTTTGTCGTGCGCTGGGCCCCCTGGAGGTGGAACCCTGCATCCCAGGTGGCCTGAGGCTTGTACCCACCAATGGGTAGGTTTCTGCCTTTGACAAATGTCACCCCCACCTGGTAGTCCCTGGGTGTGGCTAGGAGGTAGAGTGGGACATGGCCCTGGAGCCAGAGATACCTGGGTTCGAATCCCAACCCTGCCACTTATCAGCCAGTGACTCACCCTTGGAGTTTCAGTTTCTACAGCTGTCAAATGCAGTAACAGTACCAGTGCCTCAAGGTAGGTAGGAGGAGGGGTGAATGGGCACCACAGGTGTTCAGTGTCCACTCCACCTCCCACACTAGGCAGAGTCTAACCTCAGAGGGAACAGGAAGCACAGTAGCTGCCTCTGCCATCCAGGAGCACTGAGAGGGGTGGGTGGAGAACCGAGGCTCCCCTGGGAATCGCGCCTTCCTTGCTGCCTCTCGTCCAGTTTCAATCATTGAACGCTGGTCCAGGACAAGAACTTGCAGCGTGGGACATTCCAAGTCCTGCTGCCTGAGGTCCCACCTGTGCATCTAGCCTCCTAATCTAAATAAATCCCATGTCTTTACCAGTCTGAGATTCATTCATTCATTCATTCATTCTTTCATAATTCATTTATTTGTTCAACAAATCCGTATTGATCACCTACTACATATCAAGCCTGCCCTGGTGATAAGGTGGTCAGAAATGGGAGCACCCCAGGCACAGCTCAGCTCCTGGCCAAAGTGAGAGCGGGCTGCAGTCCCTGGCTCCAGGCTTGCTCACCCAACACAAATTTCATCAGCTACCCAACCCCTCAGGGACACTGATCCTGTTCCCTCTTGGGGGTAAATAAATCCTAAGGAATCTAAACCAAGCAGTCTCATCCCACTGTCTTGGGTAACCTCTGGGTTAGGGGAGCCTGTCCTGCAGGGAAGTCTGCTGGGTGGTGCTGGGGGACTTATTAAAAGGACACAGGGGGCTGGGTGCAGTGGCTCACATCTGTAATCCCAGCACTTTGGGAGGCCGAGGCAGGCGGATCATGAGGTCAGGAGATTGAGATCATCCTGGCTAACACGGTGAAACCCCATCTCTACTAAAAATA
>NW_012110297.1:588153-590630 GCF_000951045.1 Mandrillus leucophaeus | reverse complement strand
CCGGCCGATGACCCTAAGTTTAAACCTCCTTCTCTGCTGCAACCTGGTATCTCAGCATATTAACTTGCTGTGTGCACCAGGCAACAGACTTATTACAGTTCTAGCATAGGGAGCACACTACTTGGGGTGGTGAGGGTCGCACCAGGACCCCGGGCTTAACACGGCTTTTGCTTACTTTTGCCCAGCCTCCACCACTTCTCTTTAGGGGCAAGGGGTGGGTGGGGGGGCATCAACTTTTGCTCTGTCACTCAGGCTGGAGTGCAGTGGTGCAATCTTGGCTCACTGCAACCTCTGCCTCCCTGGTTCAAGCACTTCTCCTGTCTCAGCCTCCCAAGTAGCTGGGATTACAGGCAGGTGCTACCACGCCCAGCTAATTTTTATATTTTCACTAGAGATGGGGTTTCACCATGTTGGTCAGGCTGGTCTTGAACTCCTGACCTCAAGTGATCCGCCTGCCTTGGCCTCCCAAAGTGGCCTCCACCACTTCTCCATGAGTGAGTTACCACAGGCAAGAAGTTTAACTCATCAGAACCTGTGTCCTCATCTGTACTATGCGGCCAATCATACCCACCTAAGTTTTTAAAAAAGTCATACCCACCTTGCTGGGTCATGCAGAATGAAGTGTAAGTGTAAGTGAGAAAATGTATATAAGGTTCTTAGCACAGGGGAACCCAGAAATTGGCATTTTCCCGTTCCCTCTCAGGAAACCGGAAGCCACTATGGCTGAATTTCCCTCCCTTCCTTCTGCTCTGCAGTTCCTGGGCTGGTGTTTGGGGCAGGGAGGGATGCTCACCGCAGGGCCAGGGCCGACTGCTGCATCCTCTCGGGGCTTGAATCCTTGAGGAAGGAACAGGGACAGCCTCAGCTTCCTCTCAGCCCAGCCCAGCCCTGGCTCCTGAAAGGGGCTCCGGCAGAGGCAGCTCACCAGCAGAATGCACTTTGACCCCACTTCAATGGCCTCCTGAAATTAGGGGGAATGTTCCTGGCAGAGGGTGAAGGGCTAATTTCTGATCATCCTGAGAGAAGGGCTGGGAGGTGATAGAACGTCCCTCCCTTTCCTACCTGCCCATCCACCCCTTCTACCCTGTCCCAACCTTCTCCCTGGTAGGAGGTTCTCAGTAGGAAAGAGATGAGGGTTTGGTCAAAAATTCCCCTTCAAGGGTGGGTGTTATGGGTTAATTTTACTAATCACAAATTGAGAATCAGAGAAGTAAAACTGTGAGAGGTGTGTGAACCAGAGCAACTCCATCTTGAACAGAAGCTGGGGAAAATAAGGCTGAAACCTACTGGGCTGCATTCCCAGATGCTTAAGGTGTTCTAAGTCACAGAATGAGACAGGAGGTCAGCACAACATACAAGTCACGAAGACCTTGCTGATAAAACAGGTTGCAGTAAAGAAGCCGGCCAAACCCACCAAAACTAAAGCGGCCACGAGAGTGACCTGTGGCCGTCCTCACTGCTACACTCCCACGAGCACCCTGACAGTTTACAAATGCCATGGCAACATCAGGAAGGTACCCTATATGGTCTAAAAAGGGGAGGCATGAAGAAACCACCCCTTGTTTAACATATCATCAAAAATAACCATAAAAATGGGCAACCAGCAGCCCTGAGGCTGCTCTGCCTATGGAGTAGCCATTCTTTTATTCCTTTATTTTTTTAATAAACTTGATTTCACTTTCCTCTATGGAGTTACCCTGAATTCCTTCTTGCGTGAAATCCCAGAACCCTCTCTTGGGTCTAGATCCGGACCCCTTTCTTGTAACAAAACCACAAGCCCAAAGGTCACACAGCTGGGAAGTAGCCCAGCTGAAAGAAATAGGAGGAGCCTCCCTATCAATCCCCATTCATTCATTCATTCATTCATTCAACAGAAACGTCCTACGCCCCCAGCATTGTTCTTGATGCTGAGAATGTTGTGGTCCTTCCTGTGTCCAACGCACTCATATTCTCGCCGACTGTTGGGTGAGAGAAGTGAATTGCTGAATGCTGATTAAGAAAACCATCAGAAAGTATAAAGCAGAAAATTAAACAGCGCAGGGAGACTGGGAGTAACCAAGGGTGGGTGGTGGTTGCTTTCGGTCGGGAGGGCAGGGACATTTTTTCGGAGGGAGAAGCAGTTCAGCTGAGCTCTGGGTGAAGAAGGAGCCCATCTTGCCAAGACCCAGAGGAGGCTTCCCCCAGCAGAGGCCCCAAGGTGGACAGGGTTTGGCCAGAAACCAAAAACTGAAAGGGACCAGAGAGGAATCCTCAGCCTGCCTTCTCTGACCTTGCTTTGAGCTTTTACAAACTGCTTTAAAAATCTCTTCTTTATTTTAAATTTATATATATATATAAAAAATATACATATGGGGGTGTGTGTGTGTATATATATATATGGGACTCTGAGCTCTAGAGAACAAGCCAGGTCACCCAGTGGGAGACATGGGCTATTCAGCTGCCCCGGTGCCCTGAGGTCAGGATGACCCTCTGGCTGA
>NW_012110297.1:554694-586629 GCF_000951045.1 Mandrillus leucophaeus | reverse complement strand
CTCAAAAAAAAAAAAAAAAAAGAAAAAAGAAAAAGAAGACACAGGAAGAGAGGAAGACACAGCGTCTCCTTGGCTGGATGCTGTCACATCCCGCCCTGCAGGCTGGCATCATGGTTGCCAGCTTGGAGCTGTGAGGGGAGTCACCCAGAGGGCAAAGCCAACACACAGAGGGTGGCTTGCCAGGAGCAGGAAGGAAATCAGGCCCTGATGATATCAAGCGCTGAAGAGCCAGACTTGGAACCACCTCCTCTCTGATCGTCTCATCATGTGAGATCATAAATGCCTGCATTGTTTCAGCCCACTGAGTCACAGTTTTTAGCTGGAAGCTTCTTAACCAATACAAACGTGATGTGGCGAGGGAGTGGAGCCAGAAGAGGCTGGGGCGAAGCTGTGGCTCTGCCTTTCTCGGGTTGTGGGACCTCAGGAGGATCCTTAATTATGAAATGGGGATCCTAATGGCTAAGTCAGCCCACATTAATATTAAGAGAGATGTTACTGCAAAGCCATAGGGAGCTATTGGGCCAAATTTGGTAAACCAATAAGAGTCGTCAGCTCCCGATGGAGTCTCTTAAATAAATGGACATTATGCATCCAATGTCCCTGGGAGAAGACTTGGTGGGGAAGGAGGAGGGCACTTTCTCCTCCTGATTTCTCTTGGGGGTGACTTTAGATCTGGTCACTATGAAATAACAACAGTAACCATGCCATTAACATTTAAAGTTAACACCCTGTGCCAGGTGCCTGCTGTGCTAAGAATTTAATCTACACTAATCTTATTTAATTCAAACACAAACACCTTCTTATTTTCTTCTTTTTAAAAAATTTTCAGTCGAGTGCAGTGCCTCAAGACTATAATGCCAACATGTTGGGAGGCCAAGGCAGGAGGATCACTTAAGCCCAGGAATTTGAGGCCAGCCTGGGCAACATAGTGAGGCTCCATCTCTACAAAAAATACACAAATTACCCAGGCGTTCGGGTGCCTGGCTACTCAGGAGGCTGGGGCAGGAGGATCACTGGAGCCATGGAGGTCGAGGCTGCCGTGAGCCACGATCATGCTGCTGCATTCCAGCCTGGGCAACAGAGCAAGACCCTGTCTCAACAACAACAACAACAACAACAACAACAACAACAACAACAAAATTCATATTTTTTGTAGAGATGAGGTCTATGTTGCCCAGGTTGGTCTCTTCTTATTTTCATTTATACTTTACAAGTAGAGAATATTTACTCCTGTAAGGTACATAGCTAGTCACTGATATAAGTGAAATTTTTTTTAAACCTAGACTTTTTATTTTATTTTATTTTTTGAGACACAGTGTCACTCTGTTGCCCAGGCTGGAATGCAGTGTTGCGATCTTGGCTCACTGCAACCTCTGCCTCCCGGGTTCAAGTGATTCTCCTGCCTCAGTCTCCCGAATAGCTGGGATTACAGGAGCCCGCCACGAAGCCTGGCTAATTTTTGTATTTTTAGTAGAGACAAGGTTTTGCCATGTTGGGAAGGCTGGTCTTGAACTCCTGACCTCAGGTGATCCCCCTGCCTCAGCCTCCCTAAGTGCTGGGATTACAGGCATGAGCCATCATGCCCGGCCTAGACTTTATACGGCAGTTTTAGGTTCACAGCAAAATTGAGAAGGTACGGAGATTTCCCTACCCTGTTCCCCTACACAGGCACAGCTGCCCCCACGGGTATCCCCACACAGAGTGGTGCATAGAACTGGAATTTGAACCCGGTGCCCACAGTCCTTCATTCCTATGACACCACCTCACATGAGTCACCACATCTCGGAACTGCTCAGTCAGCTGAGGCACAGGTGGTGCCACCGGCCCAGAGTGTGGGTGAAGGCAGGTGCCTCAGCCCCCTGGCTAGAAACAGCTAACCACACACAAATGGCAGATTGGGAATTCTCACAGGAAAAAGTTGTCCCTCTTCAGTCTCTTTCCTTAGAAGCAGAGCCTTAGACAAGGATTCTTGTGCAAACGCTTTACTAAGGGAGTACTTTCTGGAGAAACCTGTGAGGGAAACAGGAAAACTGAATAGGCCATGGGGTCCGACCAAGCAGAGAGGTGGTTCCAGGAGAGGCCTGGCCTCAGCCCAATCCCAGGAGGAATTCGAGAGTGTCGTTCCGCCCAGACAATCCTCCACAGAGGCAGGGGAGCTGGCAGTTGTACCCTCCATAGTGTCAGACTCTCCTGGCCATGAGTGACAGGTGGCCTCTTGGTGGGAGAGGTGGGGCGGGGGGCAGGCAGCTCCCTGTAGACCAGGGCAACATTTAAGAGAAAGAGGCAGATTGGAGCAGTTGGCTGCCAACACCTGGCCTCACTCAGGGAGAGGGGCCTTGGGCCTGGAGGGGATCTGGGTGGGATACCCACACCATCTGCTGCAACTTCTGTGTATCCATTATGGGCTTGCTCCATTCACAGGCATGAATTGAGCACCCAGTATGTGGGGAAACAGGGGAAAGAGAGATGGTACAGACATGGCCTCCATCCTTCAGGGCTCCAGTTTCGTTGGGGGAGATCAGAGAAGTTCCATTTGCCACTGTAGGCCAAGCTTGGTAAGCGGCAGAGCCGTGAAGCATTGTGGGAGCTTGGAGGAGAGAGCGAGCCTTTGCAGTCAGGGAGGAGGAGTCAGCCCGGGGAGACTTCCAGAAAGTAGCCCTTTGACCCCGAGGAGGTGGGGATCAGTCGTGATGAAAGTAATAGCCATTCAGTAGCCCCTTGTCATTCACCCTGAGCCGATGCCTGGAGTCAGGAGAAAGTACTCAAGGCTCTGGTGCCCGGAGCCATACGAGCTGGCGGCTTTGTCTAGCGCTTCACCCAAGAGGGATTTATGGAGCTCCTTGGTTCTGAGTGCTGCTTTGGGCACCAGGGATGCAACTGAGTTTAAGACAGGCATGGCCTCCACCTGCAGGGACTTCAGAGCTTGCCTGGGGAGAGGGTCACACGGCCCGACAGTGCGGGGTCCCCAACGCCTATGAGAGGCTTTATCTTAGGACAGTGGAGGGCCTTGAGATTTTAAGAGAGAGTCACATGGACAGAAAAATCAATATTGCCCTTTAAAGTGGCTGCTCCGGTTGTAGCTCCGAGACTATACTGGAGGGGGTGAGAAAGGACCGGGGAGACAGCAGGTGGGGGACAGCGGCAGACCTCTCCCCCGATCCCGATGCTTTGGTCCAAACACCATCTCTGAGGGCTCCCTTGCTTGGGCTTCTCCCAAGATTCCCATCCACCCCAGAGGACACAGCTGCTGCCTCAACTGGGAGGATTCGGAAAGCTTCAGAAGGTTAGAAGGCACTGGTAGGGGGTTCCGGGGGAGGCTGGGACTACCTCCCCACGGAGTGTTTGAAAAGCCAGGCTGGTTCAGGTTAGATACTGATGCGGGGATGCCGGAGCTCCATGCTAAGGAACAGGGTAGAGGGTATGGGCTTTAGCACCCAGGGGTCTGCCCCTGGCAGTGGGGCCGCCAGTAGAAACGCAGTCGCTTCTTGTAGGTGTCCAGGTTACGCTTCAGGCAGAAGGCCACCTCCTTGTCACAGGCACACAGCTGCTGCTCACACCAGCTTCCCTTGTCAGCTGTGGGCGGAGGAGCGGGAGCTCTGTGTCTGTCCTTTCCCAAGACAGAGCCAGGTATGGGTCTAGCAGCCTCTGAAGGCAGTGCAGTTCCTACTCAGTCGTGGAGGTACCGGTGCCAGCAGCCTCGATTCTAGCTGCATGACCTTGGCCACGTACCATGACCTCCCTGTGTGCCATTGCACCTTCAATTATTTATCCACCCATTCATTAAATAATTATTGAGCACCTACCGTGTCTTGGCAGGAGAGGACTTAATGATAGGGACATGGGAGGGGGCAGGTGTTAGAGCATCACAGGGAGGAATAAACAACTATGCAAAGTGAAAGTGAGGAATCATGCAGGGCTAGGAGATCAGAAAACAGGGTGGAAGAGCCTTTTGAGCTGAGATCAGAAGGGTCTGCTCTTCCTGGAGGAAGCTGCGGTTGGGGAGTGGGGGTGGTAACAGTCTATGCAAAGACTCCATGCAGGAGGGATCACAGTTTCATTATCTGTGCAGTGGGGATAATAGTAAGAGCTGCCTAGGGGGCTGCTATGAGAGTTAAAGTAAGAAGACAAGGCACTTAGCCTATAGTAAGTGCTCAATAAATGTTGGATATTATTGTTACTATTATTATGAAGCCCTCAATGAACAGCGGCTGCTGTGATGAAACCTTTCGATTCCCAGCCCTGAGGACCTGCTACATTTCTATGCTTGTGATGCTGGAAAGGATGCAGGGGCCAGGTGCCCTGGGTTCCAGCCCAGGCTCTGTCAATTGGAGGCAGACACTTCCCCACTGTAGTTTTGGTTTCCTGGTCTGTACAATGGAGATAATCAGGGTTTTGCTGATCTTCGACAGGCTGCCCGAGTGACTCCATGTGGTGATGAAGAAAGGAACAGCCAATCGGTAGCCCTGTGTGATTTATTGTGGCAAGCATCCTGTGAGGCCCATTCTGTCTGTCTCATTTTAGTTCTTGCAATAACTTAATGGGGGTAGATTACAGATGATGATACTGAGGTTCAGGGAGGTTAAGCAATGTGGTCACCAAGCTGGTTGGTAGTGGGCCTGAATTCCAAGTGCTAAAGGGGTCAAACCTCCCATGGGCCCTCTCCATACCACCATACCCATTCTTGCCTCTTCACAGCCCAACTGCAGCCAGTGGGCCCACGTAAAAAAACAGAGAGGTCAAGTAGCTGTACTGTGAAGGCAGTGGGGGCCAGAACTCGCTTCCTGGGGTCTCCAGCTCCAGCCCTGAGGTCTGGGTACTCACAGCAGTGGATGTCCCCCTGGGAAAAGCTGTATCTGTAATGGTCCGTGTGGATGCAGCATCCGTGGGTCTTCAGGTGGTCGTAGCAGCAGTCATGGGTCTGGCAGCACCTGCAGCAGACGGGGTACACAGCTGCATGGGTCCCCGGCCTACTGGGGTCTCTGGCTGCTCCCCCACCGGAGAAGAACCCGTGTCCCCACCTGGGAAGAGTCAAGGCCTGCAGGGCTGCAGTCTTCCTTAAGATCATGATGACTAACATTTTTTGAGCAATTCCTACGTGCCAGACACTTGCTTTATCTATGCATTCTCTCTTAATCCTTAAAACCACCATGGGATGGAGGTACTCATATTACCCCCTCTTCAGAGATGAAGAAACTGAGACTCGGGGAGGTCAAGACACTTGCCCAAGGTCACACAGCCTGTAAGTGGCAGATCGGGGCAGTGTCCCCAGGCCTGGCTGGCTCTCACCGCTCCTCTAGCTGACTCCCAGGGTGGTTATGAAGATCAAATGAGATAACGGCAAAAAAGGCGGTTGGTGGCGGGGCTTTAAAACCATTGTCCATTGCAGTGGGGAGTGAACGTGGGCATTGCCACTAGAGTAGGGGATGGGAGTGCAAGGGGGTGTCTGGCCTTCAGGGACCCTGGGGAACCTTCCGGAAGGCAAGCTGCAGGAGGGCTTGGACCATATTGGCACTCAGCAGTTTCTAGCACATAGTAGATGCTCAACAAAATGGATTCAACTCAGCTAAATGAATAGGTGGGTGGAGAGAAAAGAAGAGTCCTGGAGTTGGGGGCAGGATAGGATTGCCATCCCTGGGAAAGGAGTTACCAGTCCGTGGCATCTTTGGGCTGGCCTCTGCCACCTGGTCCGCAGTAACAGCCGTAGGGCCAGTAGAAGAAAAGGGGCATTTTCCCAGTCACTTGCTTGACCATCTTGTTCAGGTTCAGGATCCCGCCCTGGATTGGAATCACACCTGCCAAGCAGCCCAGCAACCAGGAGAGGAGAGGAGATGAATTTCAGGGCCACGCCAGTGGGCACAGGACAGCACTCTGCTCTGCCCAGACCAAATGAGTGACCTCAAATAATGATGATAATAAAATGACATCTACTACTGCTATTAAAAATACAGTGACAGGCCAGGCACAGTGGCTCACACCTGTAATCCCAGCACTTTGGGAGACAAAGTCTTGCTCTGTTGCCCAGGCTGGAATGCAGTGGCACGATCTCGGCTTTGAGAGGCCAAGGTGGGCAGATTGCTTGAACCTAGGAGTTTGAGACTAGCTTGGAAAACATGGTGACACCCTGTCTCTACAAAAAATACAAAAATTAACTGGGGGTGGTGGTGGACACCTGTCGTCTCAGCTACATGGGAGGCTGAGGTGGGAGGGTCACCTTAGCTCAGGGAGGTGGAGGCTGCAGTGAGCCGAGACTATACCACTGCACTCCAGCCTGGGCAACAGAGTGAGACTTTGTCTCAAGGGAAAAAATGACAATTACTGAGTGCTTACTATAGGTCTTCTTGTGTATTGATTTCTCGACTCCATCTGGCTAGATAATTACTGTTAAATAAATAAACTTTTTATTTTGGAATAATTCTAGATGTACAGAAAAGTTGCAAAGATAGAAAGTTCCTGTATACCCCTCAGTCAATTTCCTCAAACGTTATCATCTTACTTGTGATTCACTTGTTAAAACCAACATTGGTACAATGAATATTATTTTTAATCCCCATTTTACAGATGAGCGGATTGAGGCTCAGTAACTTGCTCAAAGTCTTAGCGGCTGGTAAATGGAGCCAGAATTCATCACTTAAAACAGTCTGGTTTCATTCTCTGTCTCTGGGCGTTGATTTCCCACTCCACAACAGGAAGGATAATCCCATCTCACCCTTCTTATCTCTAGTTCCTACAAAAATCTGAGTCTGTAATAAAGAGAGTGTGTGGGTCTCCTGGGAGGCAGCATGATTTAGAAATCAATACTTTTCATGGATAATTTTATTTCACTCTAATAAATGCTGGTTAGAATTGATAGGGTAATTTATTTTACTGGAAGAGAGGAATGCATTATGCTGAGTTAGGAGAAATAAAATATATTAAGTCCATGAATTCAAGTGGGAGGTTGGGAGAAACAGATGACAGAAAGGAAGGGAGCTGTGCCTGTGTGCAACTCCAAGAGATGATTCGAGAATGCAGGCAGCACACGTCCAGACGGAGCCCAGAGTCTCAGGGAGACTGGGCTGGGCAGCCAATCTTTGAGTGAGCCTAGTTATGGAACCTGCACCCAACCTCAGGCAAATGAAGTCAATAGTACACTGTGGGTGAGCCCCACATTGGGGGCCGCTGGGGTGGGAAGGGTGGTTGGGAGGCACTCATGCAGTGGACAAAGAGTGAGACTACACACGGTGGTCTTGGGCTGCAACTGAAAGTGACTGGGCCAGTGTGTCCCCTTGATGTGTGGGAGTCCATGTTGCCATGCCTGTTTGACATGGTGGCTCCAGCTGTTAAGACATGTACAAGAGAAGCTTTGCTAAGCTTTGGCTGCACTGGTGAAGGATCCCGGGCCCTCTGGAATGGTACACAATCCATCAGAGATTCCTGGATTCCATGATAAGGAACCCAACTGTAAACAGAGAGTCCACCTTGCAGATCAACCAAAGCCCCGCGTTCAGAATCTTGCCTTTCTTAGGGTATCTCCGTCCTCTTTTTTCCCCCCCCCCCCTAAATCTAGCCCTTTCCATCTGGGCTCAGAAATAGATGAACTGAACTCACGCCTGAATGATGCAGCTCTTTCTTGCCATGTGAGAAATACATTCAGCTTTGAAATACATTCAGAATGCTTTCGGGTGGTCTTACTTGTCATAATTTTAAGGTGAGGAGGGCCCAGCCCGAGAAGCAGGGCTGGAGCTGTGGCTGGGGAGGTGTTGGTGAACTGGCTTCGCTTGTCAGCAGTTCTTGCCTGGGTAGCTTTTCCCACCCTTGGCTGCCACTGACCGGGATGAAGCTCCTTCTCCCAAGGGATGGGCACAGTGGGCAGGCGGAGGTACCACTGCCATCTTTCATGCATGGGCCATGTGTGAAGCTATTATTTACGCTTACTCAACACTTAGTATCTGTTTTCTCATTAGAGTCCTTCTAACAGTCCCACCAAGCAGGTTATGCCCATTTTACAGATGAGGATATTGAAAGGTGGGGCGATTTGGCTAGTCACACTGCCAAGAGATGGCCGGGCCAGCATTTGACTGCAGGTTCATCTGTATATTTGATCTCTACAGTGTCTTCCCTCTTTACATGTGAGAGATGAATTTTTGCAGCTCGATTGCGAATTTCCTAATGGTTTTTGCTGTAATCCTGGAGACATGTTCCTCTAGAGAATTTTGGAGTCCCAAGATAATATAAAACTATATTTTGAAATGCAAGTCCTTTCCAAAATCACAATTTTGAGTTGGATTAAGGACAAAAAAGGCCAATTTGCTAGCAACTGCGTTTAATATTTGGTCTGCTTAAGATCAAACGGATTGGCCGAGCGCGGTGGCTCAAGCCTGTAATCCCAGTACTTTGGGAGGCCGAGGCGGGCGGATCACAAGGTCAGGAGATGGAGACCATCCTGGCTAACACCGTGAAACCCCGTCTCTACTAAAACAAATACAAAAAACTAGCCGGGCGTGGTGGCGGGCGCCTGTAGTCCCAGCTACTTAGGAGGCTGAGGCAGGAGAATGGCGTGAACCCGGGGGGCGGAGCTTGCAGTGAGCCGAGATCGCGCCACTGCACTCCAGCCTGGGGCACAGAGCAAGACTCCGTCTCAAAAAAAAAAAAAAAATCAAATGGAAACTGCCCCACCCTTCACCGAAGGTCCAGGGAACCCTCTTCCCAGGTTCAAGGAAGAGCATGAACATGAAACGGCTCTAAAAACATGGAGTGCTATGCATTTGCACAGGTTGTTCTTATTCAGTGGGAGAGGCAGGGGTGAAGTGACCCGTGTCCAAAGCGTCATCATCACGGGCCCAGCAGACCCCAGTTCTGGATTTCCAGTTTGAACCTTCACAGCAGTCCAGAGACGTGCAGTGCAGCTTGGCCACCCAGAGCTCTCTGGCTGAAGCTACCATGCTAGGAGACTGGCGGCCACTGAAGGCTCTTTGCAGAGAGGCAGAAGGATTGGGGAGTGGGGTCCAGGGTCCTGGGGATCAGAGCAGCAGCCCCCCAATCTAGGAAAGAGAGCACAGGGGTGCACTGTCCTCCCTCCTTCCCTTCCCAGCCTGAGTCCCATCCGCAACTCACCAGCTATCACCACCAGCCCACACAGCAGGGCAAGTTCCATGATCCCAGCACAGAGCAGTGGAGGCAGCTGCTGGAAGTCTCTTGCCATGCGGGCTGCCCCCTTATATCAGATGCACCCCACCCAGGCTTCCCCAGCCCTCCCTCCAACCCTCCCTCCCAGCCCTCATTCTCATGGAGGAAACACATGCTTCTTTCACTTCCACTCTTCTGGCACTAGGGAGATTTTGTGTAACATATTTTTTTCCCTATTTATTTTATTTATTTATTTATATTCATATATATGTATATTTTGAGATAGGGTCTCATTCTGTCGCTCAGGCTGGAGTGCAGTAGGATGATCATAGCTCACTCACTGTAGCCTCGAGCTCCCGGGCTCAGGCAATCCTCCTGCCTCAGCTTTCCAAGTAGCTGAGACCACAGGTGTGTGCCAATACGCCTGGCAATTGTTTTCTTTTTCTTTTCTTTTTTGTTTTTTTAAGACAATACTATGTTGCCCAGGCTGCTCTCGAATTTCTGGCCTCAAGCAATCATCAACCTCCCAAAGTGCTGGGATTACAGGTGTGAGCACCATGCCTTGGCTTCCCTTCCATGCCCTTTTTGATAAAAGAAACATACACTCAGTGTAGAAGATTTGGAAAACCTAAATAATAAACTTAAAATCACCTGTAAACCTATTAAGCACCATTGACACTTTGGTGTACGTCCTTCTGTGGTCCCGTTGCTACCTGTCTCTCTTTCTCTCTCTCTCTCTTTTCATACTTTTCCCTAACCAAATTAGGAAAATGTTATACATGCAGTGCTTCGTAGCCTATTTTTTCATTTGCTGATATAACTTGCACATATTTCTATGTTATTAAATATTCCTCTCTAGTAACATTGTGAAAGGCAGGTTCCTGGCCAGGCACGGTGGCTCATGCCTGTAATCCCAGCACTTTGGGAGCCCGATGCAGGTGGATCACGAGGTCAGGAGTTCAAGACCAGCCTGACCAAGATGGTGAAACCCCATCTCTACTAAAAAATACAAAAATTAGCCCCGCGTGGTGGCAGGCGCCTGTAATCCCAGCTACTCGGGAGGCTGAGGCAGAAACGTACTTGAACTCAGGAGGCAGAAGTTGCAGTGAGCCAAGATTGTGCTACTGCACTCCAGCCTGGGCGACAGAGCAAGACTCCGTCTAAAAAAAAAAAAAAAAAAGGCAGGTTCCTATTTCATTATACTGTTATATATGTTATTATACTGCTATACCATTTATCTAATGAAGCTCCAATGATGGATATATGGTGGCTTCTGATTTTTTTTAATAATCTATACTGTACAGTGAAAGAAGGCCAAATTTCAGTCAGTTCATGTCCAGAATTGCTTCCACAGGATCTACTCCTAATGTGGACTCACTGAGTCAAAGCACACACACAATTTGAAGGCAGGCAATTGATGTGTGTTGACAACTGACCCTGCAGAAGGTCTGCCCCAGTTTACACGTGAGACTCTTAATGAGGCAAATGGGGTGGAGCCAGCCCAAACTGGGTGGAGGAGCTGGTGGGAAGACATGCCCGGCCATGGCACAGAGATGGTCAACCACCAGGGTTCCACTGAGAATCTTGTTCCCACACAGCAGAAACTGTTTTGCTTTGATGCCTGTTAGATGGCTGTCTAAGGACAGAATGCCCAGGCTGACCTCTGCTGCCAGTGTAAAAGCTCATCCGAAAGAATATACTAGCAACAGCCACTGCTAGGAGCTTCCCTCTCTCCCTCTCTCTCTCTCTCTCTCTCTCTCCCGTCTCTTCTCTTCCCTCCCTTTTAAATCTGATTATTGCCTTTGTTCCTTGATTCAGCCAACCAGCTGACCAGCTCATATGTGTATCAACAATCTACATGCAAAATAATTCAACAGCAAGCAACGTAGATGTCTCTGGCACGTTTTTTGATGCACCCCCTCCCACGTAGGCTCAATAGTCCTTCCCTTGTGCACTTACCAGTGTGGTACCTTACGCTATAGACAATCCTCTAGACAGGGACTCTTGGTAGACCATGTGGCTACCTGTCAGAACCCATGCCACCCTCCATCTGGTATGGACGGATGAGAGCAAAAGCAGCTACAAGCCCTTTGTTGATTCCAGAAGGCTTTTCCCTAAAGGGAGAGAAGGCACGACATTGATGCTACAAAGCATCCTCAAAAACCCCATCTTCAGAGTTGTCTCGGACACCTCCAGAAGCCCCAGGGCACATCCAACCTCTGATCCCAAGGTTTAGGATCAGACAGATCTGGTTCAAATCCTGGCCCCTTCTCCTACCAACTGTGGGACCCAGGGCAAATTACTTCACCTCCAGGAGCCTTGGTTTCTTCATCTGAAAAATGGGGTCAGCATCTCCCTTCCCTGATGGCTGTGAGATTTAGAGATAATGTCCATAAAGCACATAGCACCAAGTCTCACCGATCCAGGGAATGCCGTTACAGTAACCACAACACGCCTGGAGGTTAAGAGGACTGGGGAGATGGGATTCAAACCCAGACTGCCTAGGTTAACAGCCTGGCCTCCCTGACATCTGGCTGCTTAACTTGGAGCAAGCTGATGGTTAGCTCCGTGTCTTCCTCTTGCTCCTGTGTAAGACAGGGCTGATGATAGTACTTACTTCACAGGGTTACTGTGAGGATGAAAAGATGAACAGGGTTTGGTCCACAGCTGGAGACCAATAAATGTCAGCTGCAGTGACCCCCATCATTCTCTTCCTCCTCCTCATGATCATCCTCATCATCACTGCTTAAAATAAGTGGAGTAACTAACCTTTTCTTCTGTATTCTCCGATCTGCTGTTCATCCTATCCATTGGTTTTTTCCCATCTCAGTGCATTTAGTCCCTCTATAAATTTGATCTGGGTCTTTTAAGTATTTTCCGTACTTCTACCTAACATGCTTAATTAATCTTTCTTTCTTTTTTTTAATTTTTAAATTTTTTTTTGAGATGGAGTCTTGCTCTGTCACCCAGGCTGGAGTGCAGTGGTGCGATCTCGGCTCACTGCAAACTCCACCTCCCAGGTTCAAGCAATCCTCCTGCCTCAGCCTCCTGAGTAGCTGGGACTATAGGCATGCACCACTATGCCTGGCTAATTTTTGTATTTTTAGTAGAGACGGGGATTTTATTATGTTGGCCAGGCTGATCTCGAACTCCTGACCTCAGGTATTAACCTACCTTGGCCTCCCAAAGTGCTGGGATTACAGGCGTGAGCCACTGTCCCTGGCTTCTTTTATATCCTTAAACATTGAGAATCTACAGTAGTTCCCCCTTATCAGTTTCCTGGCAGTTTCTCTTTCCATGGTTTCAGTGACCTATGGTATACAGGTCACTGAGGTTTTTTTGTGTGTGTGTGTGTGTGTGTGTGTGTGTGTGTGTGTGTGTGTGTGTGTTTGAGACGGAGTCTCTCTCTGTCACCAGGCTGGAGTGCAGTGGTGCAGTCTTGGCTCGCTGCAACTTCCGCGTCCCAGGTTCAAGTGATTCTTCTGCCTCAGTCCCCTGAGTAGCTGGGACTACAGGCACGCGCCACCACATCCAGCTAATTTTTGTATTTTTAGTAGAGACAGGGTCTCACCATGTTGGTCAGGATGGTCTCGAACTCCTGACCTCATGATCTGCCCACCTTGATCTCCCAAAGTGCTGGGATTACAGGCGTGAGCCACCGCACCCAGCCATGACACTGAGATATTTTGAGAGAGAGAAAGAGAGACCACATTCACTTAACTTTTATTATAGCACATTGTCATAATTGTTCTATTTTATCATTAGTCGTTGTTACTAATCTCTTACCATGCCTAATTTATAAATTAAACTTTACCATAGATTCGTATGGCTCACATGTGAAAAAACATAGTCTATATAGGGTTGGGTCCTATCCATTCTTTCAGACAGCCGCTGGGGGTCTTGGAATGTATCCCCCGAAGATAAAGAACAACTGTAGTTATAACTTTCAATGTCCTCCATCTACTAATTCCATAGTTTGTGTCATTACTGGGCATTTTTCTATTGTTTGATGGTTTCTTTAGTATAGATTTCCAGGAGTGAAATTTCTGGGTCAGAAGACATAAAGATTTTTGGAGGCTGGGTGTGGTGGCTCACACCTGTCATCCCAGCACTTTAGGAGGCTGAGATGGGTGGATCTTGAGCCCAGGAGTTCAAGACCAGCCTGGGCAACATGGTGAAACCCCATCTCCACTAAAAATTTAAAAGTTAGCTGGGAGGTCAGACGTGGTGGCTCATGCCTGTATTCCCAGAACTTTGGGAGACCGAGGTGGGCAGATTGTTTGAGACCACGAATTTGAGACCAGCCTGGCCAATATGGTGAAAGCTGTTTCTACAAAAGTACAAAAATTAGCCAGGCATGGTCTTGTGTGCTTGTAATCCCAGCTACTTGAGAGGCTGAGGTAGGTGGATCACTTGAGCCCAGGAGGTCAAGGCTTTAGCGAGCCGAGATCAAATCATTGCACTCCAGCCTAGGTGACAGAGTGAGACCCTATCTCTTAAAAAAAAAAAAGAAGAAGAAGAAGAAGAATGGTGATGTGGGCTTGTAGTCTCAGCTACTCAGGAGGCTAAGGCAGAAGGATTGCTTGATCCCAGGAGTTTGAGGCTGTAGTGAGCCACGATCATGCCACTGCACTTCGTTCAGCCTAGGCGACAGAGCGATACCTTGTCTCAAGAAAAAAAGGCATTATATAATTTGCATTTGAATAATTAACAATGAGGATGAATATATAAAGGTTTTCATGCCTTTTTCTTTCTCTGAAAATCTATGTGAATTTGAAACCCCCTTACTTCTGCCCGTCAGCAGGTCTTAGTATCTATTGGGCCTGGTTGTTTCTTGGGACATCAGCAAGTCTGTGTGTTTTTACTTCCCTGGCAACAGTCAGAAAAACACTGATGATACTGTTAGGCCACAACCTGGCAAGCTCTCAAGGTGGAGGGTGGAAGGGAGCAGGAAGCTATCAGATGCCGGGAGGGGAAACTCTGTTAAAAATAGCTACTGCCGACTGAGTTTCTACTGTGTGTCAGGCCCTGAGTTCTTAGCTCATTTGATTTTCACAGCCACGGAGAAGACACTGCTATTCCCATATTACAGGTGAGGAAGCTGGAGCTCAGAGAGGTTAGCAGGGTCACACAGCAGGTACACGGCAGAGTTTGGGTTAGACCACAGCTCTGCTGGAGCCCGCCTTACTGTATTGGGGGTACTGCCCTAAGAACTCCACATATAATAAATCTAAGTAGGTACTGTCATAATCTCCATTCCACAGATGAGTCACTGTATCTTGGAGCTCTGCCATACGAATTCTCTTACCCGCCCAGCATAGACAGTCGTGGAAGCCAGAAGAGCTGGCAGAGTCTAGAAATCGGCTGCCCCCACTCTCACCGCATACCTGAAGAAAGTGGACCCTCTTTCTCACTTCCTAAGAATACCCCCGCGAGGTGACAGCATATCCTCTCAGCCCGTGGCAGGAGATCTCCCCTACAAAGTCCTGTTGACCAGAAGAGTCCCATTGCGTGGATTCCATCCACCATGACAGCCTGCCAGAGCGTATCTGAAATGAAGCTCCAAATTCCCAAAGGTTTGCAGGATCGGAGGTAAGCAAAGGAGAAGGGCTTCCCCAGGGCAGGGAAGAGGGAGGAGGGAGAGATTAGCTTTTGTCGGAGAGTGACCCACTTTTCTTCATCTGAACCAAAGGAAGTGGGTTAAACAACTGAAATCTCCCCAAACACCTGTCAACAGCAGAATGGAGAGACCCGTGGCGGTAGAGTCATGTCAACAAACCACAGTGACACACGAGGACATGGATGAATCCCACAAGCATAGAACGAAAAATAAAGCCAGACACAAAAGAGCACAGCGTGTGAGAGAGACTCCATTGCCATGACATTCCACAACAGTCAAGCTCATGTGTGATTTCACAAGTCAGGGCAGCAGTTCCCCACAGCTGTACATGCTGATTAGAGGGGGTTACTAGAGGTCTTCCTTCAGGGGGTGCTGCTGATGTTATCTGTTTGGTGTTGGTTACATGGGTGTGTTCACATTGCAATAATTCATCCCGCTGTTCACTAAGGTTTGTGCATTTTCTTGGATGTATGTTACATTTCCATGCATTCGAATGATAATAATGAGGATGATGATGATGGTTTAATTTCTTCTTGTAGTGCCTGTAATCCTAGCACTTTGGGAGGCTGAGGCAGAAGGATCACTTGAGGCCAGGAATTTGAGACCACCCTGGGCAACATAGCCAGACCTTATCTCTATAAAAAATAAAAATTAGCCAGGCAGGGTGGCTTGCACCTGCAGTCCCAGCTACTCAGGAGGCTGAAGCAGGAGGATCCCTGGAGCTCAGGAGTTCGAGGCTGTAGTGAGCTGTGATTGCACCACAGCACCCCAGCCTGGGTGACAGCTGAGACCCTGTCTCTTAAAAAATTAGGTTCAAACTTCAGCAGGAAGTCCTTTGGACACCCTTCCGGATTATCAGATACCCTTCCAGATTATGAACAACCAAGGTCATGTAGTAGAAAGAAAGCCCCAGCTTTGATATCAGAAAGCTCTGTCTTTGGCTTCTAGTTTAATAACTGTGTTACTTTGATCCGAGTGCTTCATCTCTCTGAGCATCAGTTTCCCATCTGGAAAATGGCACCAGTGATGCATCTCCTTTAGGCTTCTTGTCATGATTACAGGTAGCATGATTGTCACATGGTAAGTGGCCAATAATAGGAGGAAAAAGTCTAGGGTTCAAACTCAGGCAAGGGGCAGGGCAAACTGCCCTCTTTCTGCACCTCAAGCCCAGAGAGTCTTGTTTCGGAATAACACAAAGCTGGTCACATGCAATGGGGGGATTCCCGGGCCAGTGGTCACGAGAAGGCACTTTCAAAATCATTTGAAATCCCCATGCCCAGCAGCTTCCAGACGGTCATTGCTGGAAGGTTCTTTCCTGTGTTTAGATCCAGCCCAGCCCCCTGCTGCTTCATAAAGGCCACATCTGGTGGGAGGCCACAGAGTCTGGGCATCCAGAAGGAGGCCTGGGGGTCAGACCTGACGTGGATCCTGACTCCCGCTCTGTTTTGTCATCTGTTACACGGGGCAGGGAAAACTGACAATATCCAGCTAGTTGGATTGTTATGAGGATTCCTAGACGTAGGGCATGCACGGCACTTGGCAATGTGCTTCGTGCCGAAGAAACACTCAATAATGGTGGTGGGTGGTGTTGTTATTAGTATTAGCTCATGGGAGGCAAACAGCACACTTCCAGGAAGCCCCACAGGAGCCCAGCACATGATTCCATTCCACGGACATTCCTGAGCACCTACTCTGTGCCAGTCCTAGCCAGACTCAGCACACTGTGCAGGGAGCAGAGACGAAGGAGCAAGACAAGGCCCTGCCCACCAGGAGCTTACAGTGTCCTCAGAGTGACCAGACACCTTTCCAGCTGGTTGGGACCTGGGCAGTGCAGACAGTCTGTGGCCTGTCCGGTGGGTGCAGGTGAGGGGCTCACACTGATTTGCGTGGAAGTGGGTTGCCCTGCCTGAGGAGTTGGAATGGAGGGCTGACTGTGGACAGCAAGATAATTGTCTGGTGGGTTTGGCCTGAGTGCTGCAGTGAGAAGCCTGTAGAACCTCCTGGCACCCCTCTGGCCACCAAGAGGGGCTATGCAAGGCACAGGTGATAGAGTGTCACTGTGGCGTGGGATGGGACTGGGGGCACGCACCTTTTCCGTGCAGAGCGTGGTATGGCTCTGACGCTGGAAGGCAAGGTAACTTTCCTGGCACCTCAAGAGTCTCCAGCTTTGAGGGAATCTAAGGTCAGCACCCTGCTCTCTTTCTTCTATCTGCTCCCCTCTGGTTGGACCCCAGGTATGCACACACGATCCCTGCAGGACAGAGACCTGCTCGGAGGGACTGGCCTGGTCCTCAGGGAGCCGCCTATAGTCAGGTCTTCCCTGGTTCATGGGGCTGAGACACATGGCTTCCCAGCTTGCTGCCTCAGTTTCCACCTCCATAAAACAACTCCATAACACATAAAATGACATTTGATGCGTCCCTCTCCAGAGTTAACAGCTTAATGATTAGGAAATATTTGGTGAAATGGTCACTATCTAATATTTTTGTTATAAATGTAGAAATTGTTTCTTATAAAAAAATTTTTTTTGTAGATTCACAGTTTTGCAACCATCACCACAATCTAATTTTAGAACTTTTTTCTTTTTTTTTTTGAGACAAGATCTATTGAGGTACAATTTATATAAAATAAAATACATCCATTTGAAGTTTCATGGATTTTTACAAATATATGACATTTGTCAAGCATTTGCATGATAGTGACAGAAACAGACCAGTGACAACTACTGGACAGAAACAGACCAGTGACAACCACTTTAGTCACTGTAGGTGAGTTTTGCCCTCTCCAGAATCTTAAATAGATGGAATCACACAATTTGTAGGATTTTGTATCCGGCTTCTTTTATTTAGCCTAATGCTTTTGAGGTTCATTCGTGTTGCTGCTTGAATTTTAATGCTGAATGGTATTTTGTTGGATGGAGTCATCGTAGTTTGTTTTTCCTTTCTTCAGTTAATGGACACTTGGTTGTTCGTGGTTCTGGGCTACTATGAATATGAGGCTGTTATAAACACTTGTAAGTAAGTCTTTGTATGAACACATGCTTTTTTTTTTCCTTTTGAGTAAATGCCAACGAGTAAAATGACTGGGTGTTATACGGTAAGTGCATGTTTAACTTTATAAGAAATTGCCCAACTGTTTTCCAAAGTGGTTGTACCATTTTACATTTCCCACCACAAGTGTAGGTAAGTTTCTGTTGCTTTACACCCTCACTAAATTTTGATTTGGTCCGTCTTTTTAAATTGTAAGCATTCTAATAGGTGCTCAGCAGAATCTCATGTTTTTAATTTTTATTTATCTGATGACTAATGATGCTATGTGCTAATTTGCCCATCTGTATACCTTCTTTAGTGAAGCGTCTGTTGAAATCTGTTGCTTATTTTTTATTGGGTTGTTTATTTTCTTATCAATGAGTATTGACAGTGGTTTTCTATATCTTGGATACAAGTCCTTTATTGGATATGTGCTTTGCAAATATTTTCTTCCATTCAGCAATTTGTTTTCCCATTATCTTTTTTTTTTTTTTGAGACAGAGTCTCACTCTGTCACCCAGACTGGAGTTCACTGGTGTTATCTCGGCTCACTGCAACCTCCACCTCCTGGGTTCAAGTGATTCTCTAGTGCCTCATATTCTCAAGTAGCTGGGACTATCGGTGCATGCCACCATGCCCGGCTAAATTTTTTGTATTTTTAGTACAGACAGGTTTTTGCCTTGTTGGCTAGGCTGATCTCAAACTCCTGGGCTCAAGTGATCCTCCTGCCTCGGCCTCCCAAAGTGCTGAGACTGAAGACATGAGCCACCGTGTCCAGCCTCCACTATCTTAACAGGATGTCTGAAAGAGCAGAAGTTATATTTTCTTTTTTTTTTTTTGAAATGAAGTCTCCCTCTTGTCCCCCAGGCTGGAATGCAATGGTGCGATCTCGGCTCACTGCAACCTCCACCTCTTGGGTTCAAGCGATTCTCCTGCCTCAGCCTCTCGAGTAGCTGGGATTACAGGCACCTTCCACCATACCTGGCTAATTTTTGTATTTAGTAGAGATGGGGTTTCACCATGTTGGCCAGGCTCATCTTGAACTGCTGACCTCAGGTGATCTGCCCACCTTGGCCTCCCAAAGTGCTGAAATTACAGGCGTGAGCCACTGTGCCCGGCCTGAAGGTAAATTTTTATGAAGTCCTCTTTACTGATTGTTTTTCTCTTATGCGTTGTGCTTTTGGTGTTATATTAAGAAATCTGCCTAATCCAAGGTCACAACAATTTTCTCCCTGGTTTTCTTTTAGAAATTTTATAAGCTTAGGTTTTATATCTAGGTCTATGATCCATTTTTTAAATATTCATTTTTTAAATTGTGGCAAATACAGCATAAAATTTACCATCTTAACCATTTTTTAGTGTACTGTTTAGTGGCGTTAAGTACATTCACATTGTTGTGGAACCATCACCACCATCCATCCATAGTGCTCTTTTAATCTTGCAAAACTGAAACTCCGTACACTTTAAATACTGACTCCCCACTCTCCCCTTCTCTCAGCCCCTGGCAACCACCATTCTACTTCATGTCTCTGTGAATTTGACTAAGTCCCTTGTGTAAGTAAAATCACGACCTTTTCCGACCAGTTTATTTCACTTAGCACAATGTCCTCAAAATTAATCTGTATGGTGAATTTCCTTCCTTTTTAAGGTTGAATAATATATTCTACTTTTTAAAACAGTTTTATTGACTGGGCATGGTGACTCACACCTGTAATCCCAGCACTTTGGAAGGCCGAGGCAGGCAGGAGGATTGCTTGAGCCCAGAAGTTAGACACCAGCCTAGGCAACATAGCAAGACCCTATCTCTACCAAAAAACACAAAAACAAAAACAAAACAAAACAAAAAAAAACTTTATTGAGATATTAATATACCATATCATTCATTCATTTCAAGTGTATAATTCAATGGGCTTTTGTGTGTGTGTGTGTATCCATAGTTTTGCAACCATTTACAACTATTTGCAAGTATTCTAATTTTAGCACACTTTTGATACCACAAAAAGAAACGCTACCCATTAGTAGTCATTCCCCAATCCCTGTCACCACACACTCCTTTCTCTCAGCCACTGGAAACCATCATCTACTTTCTGTTTCTGCAGCTGTGCCTACTATGGACATTTCACAGAGCAAAATCATGTGATAATGTGACTTTTGTGACTGGTTTCTTTCATTTAACATAGTGCTTTCAAGGTTTGGCCATGTTATAACATGTATCACTACTCTATTCCTTTTAATGATTGAAGAATATTTCCTTGTATAGATATACCATATTCATCAACCAAATGTCCATGGACATTTGGTTTTTTCCACTTTTTGGTTATAATCAAGAATGCTGCTATGAACATTAGTGTACAGTTTTTGTGTGTGGATGCGAAAGTGTTAAAAATGCAAAGTGTTAAAATAGAGACATTTCTCTTGGTATTGTATTAGTCCGTTTTCATGCTGCTGATGAAGACATTCCCAAGACGGGGTAATTTGTACAGGAAAAAAGTTTATTGGACTTACAGTTCCACATGGCTGGGGAGGTCTCACAATATGGCGGAAGGCAAGGAGGAGCAAGTCACATCTTACGTGGATGGCAGCAGGCAAAGAAAGAGCTGGTGCAGGCAAACTCCCGTTTTTTAAAAGCCATCAGCTCTCATAAGACTTATTCACTATCACGAGAACAGCACGGGAAAGATCTGCCCCCATGATTCAGTCATCTCCAACTGGGTCCCTCCCACAACACGTGGGAATTAAGGGAGCTACAAGATGAGATTTGGGTGGGGACACAGAGCCAAACCATATCAGGTATATGCCGAGGAGTGGAATTACTGGGTCTTAGGGTAACTCCATGTTTAATGCTTTGAAGAACTGCCAAGCTATTTTCCACAGTGCCTTCACCATTTTACATTCCCATCAGCAATGTATGAGGGTTCTGGTTTCTCCGCCTCCTCACTAACTCTTGGTATCATCTGTCTTTTTGATCACAGCCATCCTGGTGGGTGTGAAGTGGTATCACATTATGGTTTTCGTTTGCATTTCCCTGATGACTAATGATGCTGAGCATCATTTCACATGCTTGTTGGTCATAAGGTTATCTTCTTTGGAGAAATGTCTTTAAATCTTTTTCCTATTTTAAAGATTGGGTTGTAATATTTTTATTGCTAAGTTATAAGAGCTCTTTAGGTATTCTAGGTACGAGTTCCTTATCAGACATATGGTTTTCAAATATTTTCTCTCATTCTGTTTTTTTTTTAATTTTATTGATGGTACAGTTTGCAGCACACATATTTTTCATTTTGATAAAGTTCAAATTATCTTCTTTGTGTCACTTGCACTTTTGATGTACTAAGAAAATGTTGCTAACTCAGTGTCACAAAGACTTAGTCCTATGTTTTCTTCTAAAAGTTTATTGTTTTTTTCTTTTCTTCTTCTTCTTTTTTTTTTTTTTTTTGAGACAGAGTCTTACTCTGTCGCCCAGGCTGGAGTGCAGTGGTGCAGTCTTGGCTCACTGCAACCTCCTCCTCCCAGGTTCAAGTGATCCTCCTGCCTCAGCTTCCCGAGTAGCTGGGGTTACAGGCACCTACCACCATGCCTGGCTAATGTTTTGTATTTTTAGTAGAAATGGGGTTTTGCCATGTTGGCCAGGCTGGTCTTGAACTCCTGACCGCTAGTGATCAGCCCGCCTTGGCCTCCCAAAGAGCTGGGATTACAGGTGTGAGCCACCGCACCCAGCCTAAAAGTTCATTGTTTTTTTTGTTTTGAGATAGAATCTCACTCTGCTGCCCAGGCTGGAGTGCAGTGGCACCATCACAGCTCAAAGCAGCCTCGACTTCCTGGGTTCAAGCCATCCTCCCACCTCAGCCTCCTGAATAGCTGGGACTACAGGCATGTGCTAACATGCCCATGCCCAGCTCATTCTTTTTTTTTTTTTTTTTTTTGGCACAGATGAGGTCTCACTATGTTGCCCAGGCTTGTAAAAGATTTATAGTTTACGTTTAGGTCTCTGATCCATTTTGAGTTAACTTTTGTATATGGTATAAGGAAGGGGTTCAACTTCATTCTTTTATATGTGGTGTAAAGAAGGGGTTCAACTTCATTCTTTTGCATATGGGTATCCAGTTATCACAACAATGTTTGTTGAAAATACCATTTTTCCCTATTGAATTGTCTTAGCACCCTTGCACTATGATGAGTTTTGGTTAATTTTTGTATATGGTTAGAGGTATGAATTGAAATTCTTATTTCTTTTCTGTCTTTCTCTCCCTTCCTTCCTCCCCTGATCCCTGTTCTGTTTCCCTCTTTCCTTCTCATCCTCTTTCTTCTTTCTCTCCCTCCCTCTGTTTCTTTCTTTCTCCCTTTCTCTGTCTTTTTTCTTTCTCTTCCCCCTCCTCTCTCCCTTTCTTTCTATTTCTCTCTCTTTCTGTTGATAGTCAGTTGGCCTAGCAACATGGTTGAAAATTCTGTTATTTCTCCATGACCTTCCCTTTGCATCCTTGTCAAAAATAAATTTTCCACATGTGTAAGTCTGATTCTCAATCATCTATTCTGTTCCACTGACCTATTTATCTTTATATCAATATCATATTATCTCAATTACAGTAACTTTTTTTGAGGCAGAGTCTCCCTCTGTCACCCAGGTTGGAATGCAAGGCACAATCATAGCTCACTGCAGCCTTGACCTCCCAGACTCAAGCAATTCTCCTGCCTCAGCCCACCGGGTAGCTGGGATTACAAGTGTGTGCCACCAAGCCATGCTAATTTATTTTGTTTGTTTGTGAAGACAGGGTCTTGCTATGTTGTCCAGGCTGGTCTTGAACTCCTGGGCTCAAGCAGTTCTCCCACCTCGGCCTCCCAAAGTGCTGGGATTACAGGTGTGAGTTGCCACACCTGGCCCACTTTATAAGTCTTAAAATCAGGTAGTATAAGTCCTGTAATACTGTTACTCTTTTTATAGTTGATTTGGCTATTCTAGATCCCTTGAATTTCCATATGAATTTTGGGATCAGTTTGTCAATTTCTATAAGAGAAGTCTGTTAGAATTTTGATTGAGAGTGCACTGACTACAGAGCAAATAAGAATTGACATTGTAACATTATTGGGCCTTCTGATTCATAAGCATGACATATCCCTTGATTTACTTTGGTTTTCCTTGATTTCTCTGAGCATCATTTTATAGTTTTTAATGCACAAGTATCCATGTTTTGGTCAATTTTATCCCTAAATATTTCATATCATTGGATATTATTGTAAATGTATTTTTAAAAAATTTCAGTGTCCAATTACTCATTGCTAGTATGTAGAAGTACAATTATTACAACTATTTCATATTTTCATCTTATATTCTGCAACCTTGCTAAATTCAGTTGTTAGTTCCAGTAGCTTTTTTGTAGCTTCTACAGGATTTTTTATATGGACTATTATGTTGATGCCAATAGACACCAACTCTCTTCTTCCTTTCCAATCTGAAGGCCTTTCATTTCTTTTCTTGGCTGTTACACTAACTGAAATCACCAGTACAATATAGAATAGAAGTGATGAGAGTGGGCATTCTTCCTAATCTTTGGGAGAAAAGCATTCAGTCTTGTACCATTCGGGTTCAAACAATTTCCCTGCCTTAGTCTCCTGAGAAGCTGGGATTACAGGCCTGTGCCACCACACCCAGCTGATTTTTGTATTTTTAGTAGACAGCAGACCACGTTGGACAGGCTGGTCTTGAACTCCCGATCTAAGGTGATCCGCCAGCCTCGGCCTCTGAAAGTGCTGGGATTACAGGCGTGAGCCACTGCACCCGGCCGTAGATGTCCTTTCTCAAGTTGGGGAAGTTCCATTCTGTCTGTTTGTGGACAGTTTTTTAAATCAGGAATGGATGCTGGATTTTGTCAAATGGCATTTGTTTTGTTTTCTTGAATTTGTTGAGATGACCATATGGCTTTCCTTCTTTAGTCTGTTAGTATGGTATATTTACATTGACTGATTTTTAATGCAAAACCAATCTTTCATTCCTGGGATAAATCCCACTAGGTCATGGTATATTTTCTTGTTTACCAGCATTTGCCTGTTTGCGAATATTTTGTTAAGAATTTTTTTTATCTATGTTGATGAGGAATCGTAGTCTTGTAGTTTTCATTTCTTGTAATGTCCTTATCTGGTTTCGGTATTAGAATAATGTTGGCTTAGTAGAATGAATTGGGAAGCACTTTCTTTATCTAAATTTTCTGGAAGAATTTGTGTATAATTGGTGTTATGGGCTCAACTGTTCCCTCCTCCCCCCATGTGTAATTTGAAGCTATAACCCTGGTACCTCAGAATATGGCTGTATTTGGAGATAGTGCCTTTAAAGACGTGATTAAGTGGAATCAAGGGTGGGCCCTAATCCAGCATGACTTGTGTCCTTATAAGATAAGTAAATTTAGACACACAAAGAGACACGAGGGATGTGCATGCGCAGAGGAAAGGCCACTTGAGGCCACAGGACGAAGGTGGCATCTTCAAGCCACAGAGAGGGGCCTCAGAATGAAATCAGCCCTGCCAGCATCTTGATCTTGGACTTCCAGACTCCAGAACTGGGAGAGAATAAATTTCTGTTATTGAAGTCCCTCCATTTGTGGTATTTTGTCATGGTAGCCCTAGCAAGCTAATACAATTGGTGTTTCTTCTTGCTTAAGTATTTGGGTATTTGGTCAAGTTCACCAGTGAAGCCATCTGGACCTGGAGTTTGTTTGTGGGAAGGTTTTAAACTACGCATTCAGTGGCTTTCACAGATACACAGCTATTTCCAGTTGAGTGACTTTGTGTCTTTTGAGGAAATTGACCATTTTATTGTAGTTGTTGAATGTATTCTTACACTCATTTTAATACCAAAAATTACAAATAAAAAAATAAAAACCACCAGTTATTCCACTGTCTCAAGATGTCCATTACTAATGCTTTTACATTGCATCCTTGTAGAAAATTTTTATACCTGTGTACACCAACTCCTTTTTGAAAATGCTATTACCTTGTAGTACAGGGTGTTTTTTTTTTTTGTATCATAAATATTATTTGAAAACATGATTATGGATGGATGACTAATAATTTGCTTAACGAACCCCTAATTTAAGTTGCTTCTAATGGGGTGGGGGAAGCATCAAGAAAACACCCCTTCAGTGTCCCTCTTCTGTCTCTAGGAGCAACTCAAGTTGGCATTTGGTTTGCAGTCCCAGAAGTGGAATTACTGGATCAACCAGTTTATTATTGACTCGCTATTGAGCACCCTGAGCTTGGTAGGGGGAGGGTAGAAGGAAAGGGAAGAGCCCGTCCTCTTCCTCAAGGATCAAGCCTCTCTGAAGACCAGCCCAACCAGCACGTCCGGTGGGAATTCCAGTTGAGAAAGTAGCAGTGATGCTGCTCAGAGGCTCTCAGGGGTCCCCGGCCCCAGCCTTGGCCTCCTCGACCTATCTCGGAGTGGCTCTAGTTATCTGCAAGTTGGAGGCTGTATCTTCAGGATTTGGACATACTGGGCCTTATTTCTCCATTCTTCCTTCTTTGGAATGTGGTGACATCATTAAGTGGTGTTTGTGAAAATGGAGGCAAAGATAGAAGCCAAACTTTGTGCAGACAAGTGAAGGCAGACACTAGTCTTGTTCTCCAATCACTCCCAGTCTGATGAAGCAGATGCAGCCTTGTCCCAAGGGGGAAGCCCTAGGCTTTTGGAAGAAACAAAGGCCCCTTCCTTCCAGGATCCCCAGTCTGAAGGAAGTGTCAAGATTCATAAACCAAAACATGAAACCTATACAGTTAGCAACACCTGTATATGTTTTGGAATGCATCACCAAATGCAAATAAACACCCTCCCATGCAAGGACCTGTGATTGGATGCAGTGGGTTTTTTCCGGGAAAACTTCCTGGAGAGGAGACGGACCTGGATCCACAGAGAGGAAGCTGGGCAGAGGAAGGGTAGGGGCTGGGTGACGGGGATGACATGTGGACTGTGGTTTGGTATAGCCAGAAGAGGAGGCTGGCAAAGCTTGGGGCAGGAAGGGAAGCCCCAGGGGTCTCTTCTGCCCCTGTTGGCAGGTTCGAGGACACTGAGAGAGATGGGGCAACTTGAAGGTGAGGGGATTATTTGCAATGTCAACTTCCAAGAGTCCTCTTCTTCTGCCTCCCTTGCTGTCTCCTCCCAGTATCTCAATTCTCCCCAAGGCTGGAGGTCAGCCCCTACTTTGCTGTTTTTTGTAGACATGGGGTCTCACTATGTTTTCCAGGCTGGTCTCAAACTCCTGGCCTCAAGCAAACCTTCCGTGTTGGCCTCTCAAGTGCTGGGATCGCAGGTGTGAGTGACTACGCTGTGCCTAGGCCTCTACTTTGTAACAATCAGATCTTTAACTGGGCACCTACACCTGCCCCCACTCACCACATGACACATGACACCCAACTTGTATGAACATCATCCTCATTCGGTGAGGCCTTGTTATGTGCACTTACAGCTGAGAACTCAGAGACCAGGGAAGGGAGTTCTCCTACCAAGGCCTCACAGCAGGGAAGTGGGGGTGCTGGCATGGGATCTTTTATCAGTGCGACTGCTCAAACCCCCAGGCTCAGCCCAGGTGACCCAGCCCTGAGAGGGGCTCCCAGAGCTCACACTCCCTTGGATTCTCTCCAGCCCCATCTTTCTCATACACACCACCCCCCTTCAAAAAAGGCAAACGGTGCTGACAAAGCCCAGGCCCCGAAGGCTCTCCTTCAGATAATTGTGCCCCCTACGAGGGCAAATTTGTCAATGTCACAACCGTGCTAAGTTGGTTTAGGTAGAATCCCCAATGTTGTCCTCCATACCTGATTGGGTTTCTCGTCCTCCATGGCCCCCAGGTGATGTCTGAGGAACCCACCTGCCTTCAGCAGGAATCCTGGGGGGTCGCTTTAGCCAGAGTCTCCCAACCCCCCACGACCCCGATGTGTCTTCTGGTTAACTTTTCATCCTCAGACCCCACCCTGCTCCTTGGCTATGAATTCCTGCCTTTTCTTATTGTATCTGCCGTTGAGTCCAGTCTCTCTTCCCCACTGCAGAACCCACTGCCATGGCCCTACACATGTCCCCATGGCCCCTTTGAACAAAGCCTGCCTTACTGTGCTTCATGCTTCAACAAGTGTCACTGAGTGATGTTTTATCTTTAACATCTTTCAGATGGGGAAAGAGAGGCCTTTGGGCTAATTTCCTTTCGGATGCATGGGGAAGGCCGATTCTCCTATCTGGTATGTAAACCCCCAAGTCAGGCAGGCCAGAGCACCCAGGGGTGGGGACTGTACCAACTGGCTGTGGGCAGGGTTGTGGGGGTGGGAGGAGGAGTTGGAGCCTCCTTTTTCTAGGGCATGTGTCACCTGCCTCCTGCCCAGGGGCATTGCCCCGGCACTCCCCTGCCAGTGTGCGAGGCAGCCTGAAGCTGGAGCCTGCTCCCCGCAGCCTCTGGAGCGTATCTCAGACCTTTCAAGACCTATGTTGCTGGCCCCCCAGAACCTGGAACATGGCAGATGGGGAGCAGGCCAACCCCAAAGCGTTCAAAAAGAAGGTGCTGGATAGATGCTCCTCTGGGTGGAGGGACCCACGCTTCCGAGCCTCCTGTCCTTCAAGAACCCCCAGGTAGGTGCCTGCTACCCTGAGATGGAATCCTCCAGGGAGAGGCAGGGACAGGGGTGAGGGACTGGCTCCTAGAATTCCTTTCTCCTGAGAGTCTGCGTGGCGGGCTGAGATGGTCACTACTTTTCCAGCACTAAATGGGGATCATTTAGTCAACCCTCACGTGGCATTCATGTGGCTCAGGGAGAGTGAGGCCACAACCCTCATGTGGCCCAGGGTGGCTGAGGCCACACATTTTGGAAGCGGTGCTGGGACCAGAATCCAGGGACCTAGGACTCCTGACTTTGGGTTCAAGACCCAGCTGCTAAGCTGGGTCACATGACTTCCTTCCAGGACTCCCTAGTGTGTGCATGGGAGGTCCGGCCTGAGACAGTGGGCTTCCTGTCCTGGAGCTGATGTGTAGAGGGGGTTCCTGCCAGAGTGGGGGGCAAGGAGGTACTCGTGCCTCCTGGCTCTGCCATCTGGGGTGTGCTCCTCCAGGAGGGGCTGGGCAGGTGCTGATGACAGCACTAGGAGCAGCAACTAGGACATCCAGGGACATCATTGATGACACCTGTCATGAGGCTCAGGAAGGGAGCAGCAGGTCCCGCACTGCCAGGGGTGAAGGGGATGGACTCAAGCTCCGGGTTTTGTCCTCCCTCAGGTCTAGCCTGGGTATGAAGAAGTTCTTTGCCGTGGCCATCCTTGCCAGCAGTGGTGAGTAAAGACTCCAGGGGGCTCCTCCTTCTCTCCCGCTCCTGGCCTGTCTCCCATGACCTTGGGCGCCTGAGTTAGGGTTCCACTGACCAGCCTAAGTTCCTTCCTCTCTCTGGGCTTTGCTTCCTGGCTCAGCCCAGCAGACTGCACCCAATTCTGGGGTTGTTTACCCCTCCAGCCACCTGTAAACAGGCTTTTATGAGCCCCAGGGGGCAGGGCGCAGGGCTGAGCAAGCATCATAAAATGCTGGTGTTGGCTGGGCATTTGTGTACCTGAGTGTGTATTAGCGTGTGTCCATCAGACATGAGTTAATGATTTTGTGTGCAGACAGGTGCAGGTACCTATGTGTGTGTAGGTGTGCCTGAGCACTTGATGATGTCTATGTGTGCAACACGCATCTATAAAGTATGTGACACTGTAGGCACCTGAGTGCAAACCCGTTTGTGTCTCTTCGTGTAAGCGTGTGTTAATTGGGGTGTGTGTCTCCAGAGCGTGCTTATGGATGTAGGGTGCACAGATCTGCAGAAGGGTGTGTGTGTGTGTGTGTGTGTGTGTGTGTAGGGTGGGTGTCTGTGTACTGCAGAGTGGTGGGAGGTCAGGGGCTTCTTTCTGGGGGTGGTACCCAGGGTATCATGGCTCTGGGCAGCCCCCCATAGGATTGTTGTGTGAGGCTCTCGACACAAACCTGACCCTACCACTCGTCCCAGCATCATTCATGTGACAGGTGTCCCAGTTCCATGGACCATTGGCTGGGCCTCTCGCTGGCCTTTCATGCAGCCTGTTAAACCTCACCAGAACACAGCCTGGCTTGAGGAAAAGAAATAAATGCCAAAAACCAAAATAAGGTTCCACGTGAGAGAGGGCTGGCTGCATTCAGGCAAAGTGACCTGTTATTGAGGAGATGACTGCTTGAGTTCGGCCCAAGCCACTGGTTAGGGGCAGAACCTTCAACCCCACTGAATGCGGACTTGGATTCCTTCGCTGGGACTGTCAGTGTGGATGTGGCCTTGGGCCGGGTCCCTGCGTTGTGTATGTGAGTGCCTCTGTAATGCACGAGGGTGTGAGTGTGCAAGTGTGTGTGTGTATCAGGTATGGGTGTGTGTGTATCAGGTATGTGTGTGTGTGTATACGGTATGTGTGTGTGTATCAGGTACGTGTGTGTGTGTCTATCAGGTAGGGGTGTGTGTGTCAGGTGTGTGTGGGTGAGTGTAGGTGAGTTTGAGGTGTCTGGGGGTGAGTGTGTGTGCAAGTGTATGTGGTGTGTAGAGGAGAGTGTGATGTGGGCAGGTGTGTGAATGTGTGTGAGATGAGTGTGTGTGTGTCTGTGTGTGTGTGCACCCTGTGCATGGCTGCGTAGGTTTCTTGCTCTTCTTCTCTTGCCACATGGGAGTTGCCGGTCAGGGGGTCCCAGGGACTGGAGGTGCCCCCTTCCCCAGGGTAACATTTACAAGGCCAGGGGTGGATGGGGAGGAGGCCAGGGCCTCACAGTGGCTGGGTCCCTCCTCAAGGCGCTGTGGGGGTCAGGCACTCTACACGCCTTCGTGATCACACTTCAACCTCCAAGGTGCCCTGCAAGGAGGGCATCATTATCCCCATCCTCTGCTTTGGGAATTGCAATCTGAGAGGTTGCTGGTATGTGCCAAGCCTCAAGCAGGGCACTGGCCTGCCTGATCTCTCATGGTTGAGATTGTTACTCCCATGTTACAGATGGGAGAACAGAGCCCCAGGGAGTCCCAGCTGGCCTTGGTTATTGGCCTAGGTCTGTCTGACTCCAGAGTCAATGCTCTTCCCACTAAGACACATTGAGGTGGCGAGTTCCCTGTCGTTAGAGATGTCGGATACCATGTCTCTGGAAGCAAGCAAGAGTGGCCTTTGGGATTTCCCTGAGCCACCAGTTTCTGAAACTGTTGCCTTTCCCTTCTCCCAGTACATTTCCTCATTCAGGCTGGGGAGCAGGGTGGGGACATGGAGAGAGCAGCAGGAAGGGTGCTGAGCTAGGCCCCTCATGCTGACTGCAGCTGGAATGGCTGGGGTGGGGGAAGCAGGCAGAGCTGTGCTGCTCTGTGGTTAGCTTCCCAGCTCCAGAGCACACAAACCCCGGGCAGTCTGGGCTCTGCCCCTTCCAGCCTGTGGGACCTGGGCAAGCCTGCACCTTTCTGAGCCTTAGTTTCCCCACCCATAAAATGGTGATAGATTGGGTCTCCTGCTGGTGCGCGTAGGGCAGCTTCCCCCAGGTAAGGACTGTAGGTGCCAGACTGGGCGTGTGGACCCAGTGCTGCATCCAGGAGGATGTGCAGAGGCAGCGCAGGCGATTCAGAGAGCCACTGCACGGGCACAGACTGCAAGACAGAGAGAAGCAGCGGCAAGGGGAGAATGTGTCCTGGGGTGGGCTGGCCTGGCAGGTGCCACGAAGCTGATTTCACTGGTGCAGGGAGTGTCCTTGCACTATTTCTCCCTCTGTATGTGTGTGGGGAGAGTGTTTTTCTTCGTTCTACCCCCAGCCAGTATCAGCCTGTACTACAAAGGCTTTTCTGTTTCTTCATTAACGACCAGAGCACCAAATTGTCTCTGGATTGATCCTGAGATGCACCAGCCCCGGGATCATGGTGGGGACTCTGAGGCCCCCAGGAGGGCAGAGGCAGGAGGCAGAGGCCAGGAACGGACCCAGAATCAACCCCCTGAGCTTGCTAACATCATGTGGCCTTTGTGAAGCCTCCTCCAGCATACCAGGCGCTTGGGCATCCCCCTTGAGACGTGTGTACAGCCAAGTGGCAGAGGGTGTGGGTGCAAAACCCTCACTGCCTGGGTCCAGATTCTGTCTCCACTGCTTTCTGACAATAGGACCTAGAGCAAGTTACGAAATGCACTGGGCCTCAGTCTTCTCATCGACGTAGTGGGATAACAAGAGCGTGCATAGGGTTGCAGTGCGCACTCAATGGGTTCATGCACGGAAGGAGCTTGGGACAGTACCTGGCATGGAGCAAGCCCCCAGCAAGGATGACCTGCATTGTTTTCTTGGGGCTGCAGGGCTTACTGCTGGGATGTGGGTGCACACCATGCATGGTATCTTGTAGATTTCTTTCCTCCTGCTTAGCTGCCCACCCTTCTTGCCCCAGCTTCCTCTCCTGCTTTCTCCTTCCTTCTCCCACCTACCCTAGGTATTGAGAGGATGGTCAGACCAGACTCTCAGGATGAGAGAGGATGGGAGCAGCCAGCCATGGGGCAGAGGCTCAGCTCACCCCCCTGGTTCTCTTGCAGTTCTGTCCACAGCCCACAGCAGCCTGCTCAACCTGAGGGCCATGGTGGAGGCCGTCACGGGGAGGAACGCCATCCTGTCCTTCGTGGGTTACGGTTGCTACTGTGGGCTGGGGGGCCGTGGCCAGCCTAAGGATGAGGTGGACTGGTAGGTACCAGATCTGGGCTCCTGTCAGGGGCCAAATGAGGACAGCTGAAGGTCAGACTGAACTTGCCCTCCATCCCTGAGAGGGCGAGACCTTCTTTCCCCAAGGGATCCGGCTTCTTTGATGAGTTGGTGACCGGAGCCTGGTCTTTGACTATGTTCTTTCCAAACTGTCTTGGGCGCTTTCTGTTGTCCATCTCCAAGGTCATGGACTTGGAAGTGTTTCAGCCCCTCCTCTCTCTAGGAAGGGACCTTTGACTGTGGTAGAGCAGTCATACAGCTGACACCCCACAAAGGCAAGGGCTGTGACCCCTGCCCACCTCAGGCTGGAGGCTCTGGAAGACAGGACCGTGCCTCCTCTATCAGTCTGGGAGCTCCCAGCAACCATGGCTTGTCTTCTCCTCCTATTTCCCCAACAGCAGCCAGCACCAAGTTTGTATCACAGAAAGCTTAATAAATGCATGTTGACTAGCTGACTTCACTCCCC
>NW_012110297.1:539706-551784 GCF_000951045.1 Mandrillus leucophaeus | reverse complement strand
ATGGAGCAAGCCCCCAGCAAGGATGACCTGCATTGTTTTCTTGGGGCTGCAGGGCTTACTGCTGGGATGTGGGTGCACACCATGCATGGTATCTTGTAGATTTCTTTCCTCCTGCTTAGCTGCCCACCCTTCTTGCCCCAGCTTCCTCTCCTGCTTTCTCCTTCCTTCTCCCACCTACCCTAGGTATTGAGAGGATGGTCAGACCAGACTCTCAGGATGAGAGAGGATGGGAGCAGCCAGCCATGGGGCAGAGGCTCAGCTCACCCCCCTGGTTCTCTTGCAGTTCTGTCCACAGCCCACAGCAGCCTGCTCAACCTGAGGGCCATGGTGGAGGCCGTCACGGGGAGGAACGCCATCCTGTCCTTCGTGGGTTACGGTTGCTACTGTGGGCTGGGGGGCCGTGGCCAGCCTAAGGATGAGGTGGACTGGTAGGTACCAGATCTGGGCTCCTGTCAGGGGCCAAATGAGGACAGCTGAAGGTCAGACTGAACTTGCCCTCCATCCCTGAGAGGGGGAGACCTTCTTTCCCCAAGGGATCCGGCTTCTTTGATGAGTTGGTGACCGGAGCCTGGTCTTTGACTATGTTCTTTCCAAACTGTCTTGGGCGCTTTCTGTTGTCCATCTCCAAGGTCATGGACTTGGAAGTGTTTCAGCCCCTCCTCTCTCTAGGAAGGGACCTTTGACTGTGGTAGAGCAGTCATACAGCTGACACCCCACAAAGGCAAGGGCTGTGACCCCTGCCCACCTCAGGCTGGAGGCTCTGGAAGACAGGACCGTGCCTCCTCTATCAGTCTGGGAGCTCCCAGCAACCATGGCTTGTCTTCTCCTCCTATTTCCCCAACAGCAGCCAGCACCAAGTTTGTATCACAGAAAGCTTAATAAATGCATGTTGACTAGCTGACTTCACTCCCCCAGAGGTGAGGGACAGCCACACTGCCTGTGCTTCTTGTCCCCCATCCTACTAGTCCCTGTTGACAACTCCAGACCTTTGTCCCTCCCTGGCCATGAGGCACTGCCAGGGGTAGCCTCTGCCTACAGTCGACGCTCCTCCAACCTTGACGTAAACCCAGGCAGCCCCTGACCCCTCCCACAGCTGCAGCCAGGGCTCTGGGGGAAAGCTGGGAGTCCTGTGGATAGAACAAAGACACAGGGGAGAATGTGTCCTGGGGTGGGCAGGCCTGGCAGGTGCCACAAAGCTGAAGCTGTGAGGATCGGAACCTGGGGTACCGGCCCCAGCTCTGCTTGGCTGTGTGACCTCAGACAAGTAACTGTCCCTCTCTGGGCTTCAGTTAGAACGTTTGACCTGTGAGAGACTGGAAGAGATGATCAGAGGTTTCTGCTGGTGGGAGATGGGCCAGCCCGGCCATGCCTGTCCACTCACCTCTGCCGCTCCCTAGGTGCTGCCACGCCCACGACTGCTGCTACCAGAAACTCTTTGACCAGGGCTGTCACCCCTATGTGGACCACTATGATCACACCATCGAGAACAACACTGAGATAGTCTGCAGTGAGTTCCTCCCCTGTCACCTGGGCCCCTGGAGAAGGGAGTGGTTCCACCAGGCTGTGCTGGGATGGTGGACAGGCTTGCCAGATTAAATAAAGGCTGCCGGCTGGGTGCGGAGGCTCACGCCTGTAATCCCAGCACTTTGGGAGGCCGAGGCGAGTGGATCACTTGAGGTCAGGAGTTCGAGACCAGCCTGGCTAACATGATGAAAACCCGTCTCTACTGAAAACACAAAAATTAGCCAGGCGCGGTGGCGGCACACCTGTAATCACAGCTGCTGGAGAGGCTGAGACATGAGAATCACTTCGAACCTGGGAGGCAGAGGTTGCAGTGAGCCAAGATCACACACCACTGCACTCCCGCCTGGGCAACAGAGTCAGACTCTGCCTCAAAAAAAAGAAAAAAGAAAGAAATACAGGCTGCCTAGTGAAACTCATTTCTTAGATATACAATAAAAATGTTTTAATATTAAATACGTCCTAAATATTGCATGGGACATATTGATACTCAAAACTAAATGCTAGTATAAAATTAATTAATATTTATAGAAAATGAAATGTTTAGGACATACTTCTACTAACACATGTACTTTTTTTATTTTATTTTATTATTTTTTTTTTTTGAGAAGGAGTCTTGCTATGTCACCAGGCTGGAGTGCAGTGGCGCAATCTCAGCTCACTGCAACCTCTGCCTCCCAGGTTCAAGTGATTCTCCTGCCTCAGCCTCCCAAGTAGCTGGGACTACAGGTGCACGCCACCATGCCCAGCTAATTTTTGTACTTTTAGGAGAGACAGGGTTTCACCATGTTGGCTAGGATGGTCTTGATTTCTTGACTTCGTGATCCACCCGCCTCGGCTTCCCAAAGTACTGGGATTACAGGTGTGAGCCACCGTGTCCAGCCAAACATGTACTATTTACCTGAAATTTTAATTAATTAATTAATTAAAACAGGGTCTTGCTCTGTTGCCCAGGCTGGAGTACAGTGGTGCCATTGTAGCTCACTGCAGCCTTGACCTCCAGGGCTAAAGTGATCCTCCTGTCTCAGTCTCCCGAGTAGCTGGGATTACAGGCAAGTGCCACCACGCACAGTTGATTTTTGTATTTTTTGCGGAGATGGGGTCTCACTATGTTGCCCAGGCTGGTCTTGAACTCCTGGCCTCCAGCAATCCTCCCACCTCTGCCTCCCAAAGAGTCCGCTGGGATTATGGGTATGAGCCACCAGCCAGCCCAGCCTGAAATTGAAATTTAACCAGGCATCCTGTGTTTTGATTTTGGTTTTGCTTTTTTTGCTAAATCTAAATCTGACCAGCCTAGCTGTGGCTCGAGAACATCTCCCTGAGGTGCTCTGAGGCTCCAGTCCTGGAATTGGCATCCCAATTCTCCTGTCTCCCAAATTCTGAGTGATTCTGATTCAGTGGGTGTGGGTGGGGCCCAGGAATTTGGCTTTCAGCCAGCTCCCCAGATGGTTCTGAGGCTACAGCTCTGCAGGGAAGCTCTGAAGCATGCTGGCCTGGGAGTCGGGGGACCTGGGTTTGAACTCTGGCTCTGTCGCCATCTCCTCGCTCCATGTAGCCCTGGGCAGGTCCTTCCCTGCCTGGCCTCAGTTTCCTCACTCATGGGTCCATTGAGGGGTTTGGATCAGAGCAGACTCTTTCTCTTCTGGTTCTGTCACTTGGACCCCACCAGCAGAGGTGGCTCCATCCCAGGACGCCCAGTGTTTCTAGGGATCCAAGGTATTAGCACCTGGCCTGGTGTGTTCCCTCATTTACTATGAACTTGCTGTGGCTATTTCCCAACTGAGACATGTAGGTAAGCGCAAGTGGCATCCAGGTAGCAGTGCCCAGTTTTCCCTGCCCTGCTCCACTCTGTGCCCCTCTCTGAGGCAGGACTCCCCCCTGGCCCAGCCTGTGAGCAGCCACTGGGCCTTCTTTGCCCCCATGTCTTCACCTGGTACTACCAGTTGTTGCTCACAAGCAATGCTGGCTTTGCAAAGACACTCACATCTCCTGTCATCTGGGAAGGAGTCTAGTGGAGACTGGGGTGCAATTTGGGACCCCTTGGGAGCCCAGATCTCTGTGGTCCTCAAGTTCTGCTGTTCAAACATGAGGTGGAGGGGCTGGCCTGAGACAGCAGATGCCCCCCTATTAAAGCAGCTGGAGGAGAGAGATTCTCCCCCCACCACCACCCACCAGGGGTAACGGACTAACTTAAAGCAGTGACTTTCATGCTGGGTTTGGGGGATCCCTCGGACCATTGGAGCCAGAGGCCTTGAGAGTTGATAGCCACACAGTTCCTGAGAGGTTCAGCTGGTACTTCAGTGTATTTTATCATTAAGCAACTTCTTCTGGGGCTGTCTGATGCACCAGCCTTCTTTACACAGTTTCATTTAAGAGACAGGATTTTGTTGGTGGAAAGTATGAAAAGTTTGCAGACTGATCAAGCTAATTGGAGGTTCTCAAAGGGTCGTCCCTGAACCAGCAACAGCAGCAGCTGCAGCACCCAGGAAATTGTTAGAAATGCCAATTATCAGGCCCCACCCAGACCTACTGAATCTGACATTTAGGGGTGAGGTCCAGCAGTCTTAGTTGGAGCAAACCCACCAGCTGATTCTATTGTGCACCTGAGGATGTTTCCTGAAATCTACTAATTATAACAACAGCACAGGGACAAACAACAGTAGCATTTGCCCTGGATTAGGCATGTGCTAGGCTCTTAGGCATTGACTAAGCTTTTGACAAGTGTTTTTCCCACTCATTTCTTACCAATAACTCCATCTTTTTTTTTTTTTAAGACAAAGTTTGGCTCTTGTTACCCAGGCTGGAGTGCAGTGGCATAATCTCGGCTTACTGCAACCTCGGCCTCCAGGGTTCAAGCGATTCTCCTGCCTCAGTCTCCCTCAGCTGGGATTACAGGCGTCCACCACCATGCCTGGCTAATTTTTCTATTTTTAGTAGAGATGGGGTTTCACCATGTTGGCCAGGCTGGTCTCGAACTCCTGACCTCAGGCGATCTGCCTGCCTCGGCCTCCCAAAGTACTGGGATTATAGGCGTGAGCCAGTATGCCCGGCAATAACTCCCTCTTCAGTGGGCTTTCTTTGAATCTGTGATTGAAGGGAAGAGGTCTGGGATGGCAGGAAGTAACGGGCCTGGGGGTGTGGGAGGTGCTTTAGTTCTGTGGGTGACTTAGGTAAACCCATCCCCCTTTCTGGGGCTCAGTTTCCCCAGTTATGCAATAACTGTGTTGGGCTTCAGTGGTTCCCTACTTTTACTATGCACCAGAGTCACCTAGAGAGCTTGTTACAACACAGACTACTGGGCCCCAGCCCAGAGCTGCTGACCTTGCAGGTGGAGGGTGGGGCCCATGAGTGGTGCTGGTCCTGCCACCTGGGGAACACATTCCAAGGACCACTGGGTTCTCCAAGTCTGTGTGCTCCTCCTCCCCAGCAGTGGTCCTGGGGGAGCCACTGCCCCTTTCATCCACAGCCTTTGCTGCCCCCATCCCCCTATAGGTGACCTCAACGAGACAGAGTGTGACAAGCAGACATGCGTGTGTGACAAGAACGTGGTTCTGTGCCTCATGAGCCAGACGTACCGAGAGGAGTACCGCGGCTTCCTCAATGTCTACTGCCAGGGCCCCACGCCCAACTGCAGCATCTACGAACCACCCCCTGAGGAGGTCACCTAGAGTCACCAATCCCCGGCGTCCCCCACCCCTCCCTAAAGCCTCTGAGGTCTGAGAGAGAAGAGCGGGCGGAGGGGACCAGATGAGGAGCAGGGAGGGCAGGAGCCAGGCTGGGAACCCAAAGGTTGCTGGCTGCCTCCCCCTGGAGCTCTCCAGCCAGGGCTCAGCCCCCAGAGGACTCAGGAAGGCCTGGGTCTTGACTCCCCCAGCCCAACCCAGCCCCAAGCATGGGTGCATCCTGCCGCTGGTTCTGGACTGGGTGGGAGGCATGGAGCTTGTAGGAGTCTCTCCTGAGGGTGGCTGGGAAGACCCGAGAGAGAGGAAGAGGGGCCTCTGAGTGGGGCCTCTGTTGCTGGCGCCAGCTTGACTCCCCGGAGCCTTCAAGAGTCTGAGCTGCCAGCCCAGGTCCAGAGGTGGGTGCATCCTCGGCCCAAGATCACAGGAAGGCAGATTGCTGGTCACGAAACCTGGGTTCCGGGAGCCCCTCAGCTGATCCCACAGGATGGCCTGAGGTGGTGGCTACTTTGGGCTTGAGGCTCTCTCGAGCCCCACTCACAGAGCAGGTGCCCCACCCCAGCCCTCACTGAGGTGGCCATGAGTCCAGTTCAGACCCTAGGGGATGTGCAGTGCTGAGCGTCCCAGCCCCGAAGTCCAGCCTCTGAGCAGGCTCCTGGGCACTGACAGAGCCACACACCCAGGTACACCTCACAGGCTAATATGGGGACACACGAAAATGTGGCCTCTAAAACCTGCAAGTCTTCTCTGTGCCCCTCATCGACCCATGCATGTCACCCAACCCTGCCCTGCCACACCACGTGGGTCTGAGGAGCGCCTCTACCCCCGCCCTCCGGGTCCCTGACAGACACTGCCCTCCTGGCCTGCACCTGGAACAGCAGCCAAAACAATGGAGGGGGACCCACACCCTCTCTCCCTGGGCTGTGGGCAGGCATCACAAGTCCCATTGGTGGGGAAGAGGCTGGGGGCTGAGACCCACCTCAGTGAAGAGGGAAACGTAAGCAGGGAGAGCATCAAGGCGGGAGGCTGCCTGGAAATTTCTAGAAGAGGGTCAAGGTAGGCTACATGGAAGCTTCTAGAAGACAGTAAGGAACAGGATGGTGAAGGAGAGGGGAGAAGATGGGAGCATGGAGAGACGAGGTGAGTGACAGTCGCCAGCAGGGAGGGGCCTCCAGGCAGCACAGAGGAGTTGGGGGGCAGGGCCTTATGGCGCTGGGTTCCTGTGTGGGGCGTGCAGCTGGGGCTGAAGTAGAGGGGACGGCCTTGCGGCCCTCAGCACTGTTGTTTCTCCAGGTGCACCATAACCTCCTCCTTACCTGCCCGAACCTCAACTCAGGGTCAGCGGCCTCCATGGAGCCAGCCCCACCTGCCCAAGGACCACTGAGGCCATCCTCCGCCTGGATTCAACAGCCGCCAGCAAGTTTGCCTGGCAGTGTCCCTGGGGTACCATTGTCACTGGGGAGGGAGAGCCAGGAAGGGTGGAGAAGGAGGCAGAAGGGGCACGTATGAAAAAGCGGACAGGAAGCCTCACCAGAGGCAGTTTCCAGAGCCCCAGTCTTGGAGACAAGGACACTGCCACCCAACGCCACAGTCAGTGTGGGAGGGGCCCACGTCCCCCATCCCCCATGCCACACCGCTGCCTCCTGCTGGCCATGGTCCTCTGGCTGGGAGGAATGCAGGTTCCCAGCTGTACCCCTCTTCCCCGCACACACACCCTCCCCTGTCCCACGGAAAGTCTAGGCCAGGATCTGGCGATGGGATTCTGCTGCCCAGGGGTCCTGCCCGCCCTCACTCACCCCAGATGCTTCGGATGCTGCAGGTCCCAGAGAATCTCCACAGGACTTGGCTTCCCCTGCTCAAATGAATAAAGGCCTCCTACCTCAACTCCCCATGGCTGGGCCCTCCTTGGCCAGGCGTTGAGGGAGGGCATGGTGACTCCCCCTGTTTCTTCAGCTCTGGGAAAGGTGGGTTCCCATGCCCCATAGCTGGCATGACCCATCTCCCTCCTGCCCCCAGCCTGGGGGTGAGAAGTGGTGCCCAGGCCATGGACCCTAGGCCCCATGGTCTAGCAGTGGGACGATGACCGTGGTATGATGATAATGACAGGGCTAAGAACTTTTCAGGCACAGATCTCTGCAATACTCTCTCCACCCACTTCTGTTGAATAACTGAGGCCCAGAGAGTTCAAGTCACACAGGTCACAAGTGATGGGGCTGGGCTCTGGAGTCCTCTGTGTTGGACTTTTTTTTTTTTTTTTTTTTTTTTTGAGACAGAGTCTCACCATATTGTCCAGGCTGGAGTGCAGTGGCGCGATCTCGGCTCACTGCAACCTCCACCTCCTGGATTCAAGCGATTCTCCTGCCTCAGTCTCCCGAGTAGCTGGGATTACAGGCGCGCGCCACCAGGCCCAGCTAATTTTTGTATTTTTATTAGAGACAGTGTTCCACCATGTTGGCCAGGCTGGTGTCGAACTCCTGACCTCAAGTGATCCGCCCGCCTCAGCCTCCCAAAGTGCTGGAATTACAGGTGTGAGCCACCACTCCTGGCTGCCTCTGACTTTTAACCCCTGCTCCTTGCAGCTCCTGAATGATGATTTGGGCACCTGGGGCAGTGGTAGGAGAGACCAAGGTCCTGATGTCGGCCCATCCGGTTCTCTTTCCAGCTCTGCCCCTGACATCTATCCAGCCTTGGTGGGCCCATCTGTGAAATGGGACTACATTTCTGCAGTGAAGAGTCCCAGGCTTGTTGTGACAGCCACTGAGACAGCGGGGAGGAAAGGGCTTGTGAGCTGAGTGGGGTGGGGAGGGGAAAGCGGGCAGGAGATTATTATCGTCAAGATCATTAGTATGGAGGCTGGATATTTCTTCAGAGTGAAAGGGAGTGACAGTGGGACCATGAGGGTCCCGCAGGGCAGCTGGGTCCTGGCCCCTTCCCGACTCAGGCTCCTTCCTGTATGGGTATCGGTTGCCTCCCCCGCAGCGACCACAGCGGCTGTTTCTCATGCTCTCTAAAGCCGTGGGCTTCCCTGGGGACATCAGCTGGGGACATCAGTGGGTACCCCTGTGTTATATGGGGAAGCTTTCACACACGACCCTGCAAGAAGAGGGATTCCTCAGCTCAATATTTTAAGTTTGAAAATCCCTGGGCAAGCTCACCCGCGGATTCGTTCACTCAGCGGCCCTGCATGAGAGTGCCCTGGGTGCCAGCTGTGGTGCTGGGCTTCCAGCCTCTGCCCCCTCGGGGAGTCTGCAGCCCAAGTGAGAGGCAGACGCTGAGCTCTGAACCTTGACACGTGGTGCACCGGGAGCACAGGGGTGAGAGAACCCAGGTCTGTGTGGCAGTCCCAAAGGTGCCAAAAGGGGATGGGTGCAGCTGGGATGGTGCAGCTGGGGTCTCCCTGGCGTGGAGAGGAGTAGCAGGGGGTCACATTTTGTGAGGAGGGACCCCTTCTTCCACCGCCTGGGGATCTCTTCCCCTGGGGACCAGTGAAGACTCCATCCGGGGACTGAAGTCTTCCACGCTAAAGCGTAAGGAGGGGGCTGTCCGTGCTCCTCTCTGTCCTGGTGCTGCCATCTCTGCCCAGACCTAGGTCCGCCTACCCCCTCAGGAGACCCATACCCCTCCAGGCCCCTTTCCCCTTTCCTCGGACCTATGGGGCGTCGCTGACAGGTTTTCCAGAACGTGGGCGACACCTAGTGGACATCACGGGTCACAACCGGCGCTCCACTCCACCCCTCCCACCCCTGCCACCCCTCTGCCCTGGACCCAGAGTGGAATTCTGTTGAGGGCCTGCCCCAGGCCCACAGTGCCCAGGAGAGCACAGGAAGCCATCAGTGTGGCCTCTACCATCCTCTCATTGTTGTCATCACCGCCTCTCAAGAAGTGCTGCCCTTAAAGCAAACAGCACAGGCTGGGTGGCACCCTGGCCCTGTCCCTCGCAGGGGGAGGGTAGATGTGGCAAGTCGCTTCACCCCTCCCAGCCTCAGGTTCCCCTTCTGCAAAATGTGGTTGATAATGAAGCACACCCCATAGGGTTTGAGGATGACATGAGGTCAGGGATGAGGATGCCCCTAGCACAAGGCCTGGCATGAAGAAGGGAAATTGTCTAGAGCAGGTGACTGATGCCCTGGGCAAAAGACCCTCAGGTAGGGGTGGCAGACAGCGGCAGGTAGAAGAAGAAGTTGCTGATGGAAGTGGACTGCCTGTGACATTCTTCCCCAAACAGAAAACTGGCAGAAGCAAAGCTGCTATTTAGCAAGAAAATCTGGCTCCCTGCCTGCGAGTGTGAGGGGGAAAGGGAGCGGGTGGGAGGAGGAGGAGGGAGAGGATGCAGAAGGGAAGGGTCTGTGGACCCTTGCTGTCCCTAAGCCACAGCCAGGCACCCGGGGCCTTGACTGACCCTGCCCCCAGCTGGGCCTAGGAGCTGACACTTCCTCAGTCCGGCCCTAACTATGAATGCAGAGAGGCAGCCGTTCCTCCAGAGGTTGGCATGGTAACACTAGCTGTTGGCTTCCCCAGTTGTGACTTTCTAACAAGCAGCTGATGCTACCAACTGTGACAACAAGGAAAGTTCTGGAGAAAAACACCAAGGCTCCTAGCAACAGGAGACAGGGGTGCAGTTTTCTTTTTTTTTTTAAAGACATATTGGGCCGGGCGCGGTGGCTCACGCCTGTAATTTCAGCACTTTGGGAGGCCGAGGCGGGCGGATCACCAGGTCAGGAGATTGAGACCATCCTGGCTAATACAGTGAAACCCCGTCTCTACTAAACAAAATACCAAAAAAAAAAAAAAAAATTAGCTGGTCGTAGTGGTGGGTGCCTGTAGTCCCAGCTACTTGGGAAGCTGAGGTAGGAGAATGGCATGAACCCAGGAGGCAGAGCTTGCAGTGAGCTGAGATTGTGCCACTGCACTCCAGCCTGGGTGACAGAGTGAGACTCTGTCTCAAAAAAAAAAAAAAAAAAAAAAAAAAAGATGTATTGCCCCGCCAACGTCAACCCCTCTAAAACACCCATGCTCTGCCCAGGAAGGGGGTCTGGGATCTCAAGATGTCAGGGCCCAAGTAAGAAAAGCAGAGCACATCAATCACTGTGCCAAGAGTTTTGCATGTGTCCTCTCATTTAACCCTCTCAGCAGCCCTAGGAGGTGGGTGAGGAGAGAGGCCATTTCTCTTACTGTCTCCTGTCTCTGAAGAGAAGGAGGAAGTAAAAGTTGAAAAACAAGAATGAAGTCAGTGGCAAGACCAGCCGGTGCCACTGATGGCCAGGCCCGAGTTTAAAAGATTAGCCCCCTACTCTCACCACATGTGCTCTTAATCTATCACAACCCTTTCACGTGGAACCCCTTAGAGTTGTAAACCCTTAAAAGGGCCAGGAACTCTCTCTTCGGGGAGCTCGGTTCTTGAGACATGAGTCTGCCAAAGCTCCTGGCCAAATAAAGCCAAATCCTTCCTTAACCCGGTGTCTGATTGTCCGTGGCTCGTCTTGCTACATTTCTTGGTTCCCTGACTGGGAAATGAGGTAATTGACAGACGGTTGAGGCAGTCCCTTAGGCAGCTTAGGCCTGCCCTGCAAAGTATCTGTGTCGGGGGCTCTGGCCAGCTTGGGCTACATGGGTCCTGAGAGTGCTCCCCGGTAAGCATTTGCCCCAGTGGAACGCCTTGTCAGAGTGGTGCATGGCAGGCCCCCGCAGAGGATCAATGCAGTGGCTGAACACCGGGAAGGAGCTGGCACTTGGAATCTGGACAACTGGAATACAGTAGAACCGGTCCTGGGAATTTCCCCACTCCATTTGAGTGGAAGCGTGGCCTGATCACCCACGGTGTGCCCTTATCGGCACTTTGGTCTCAGCATTGATTTTGATTTGGCTTGATTTGTTTGCAACTGGCACTTTGGTCTCAGTACTGATTTTGATTTGGCTTGACTTGTTTGCAAAAAGGAAAGTGAAAGTGAGTGCTTGAGTTTGAGACGGGCGAGACTGGAGTGACCCCTTTACCCTTTCCTTGTGGTGTGAGTGTTGTCATGTCTCGGGAGGAAGATGGGTGGAATGCAAAGTAAGCCCACTCCACTAGGAACTATGTTGAAAAATTTCAAGGAAGGATTTAGTGGAGACTATGGAGTTAACTATGACACCGGGAAAACTTAGAACTTTGTGTGAGATAGACTGGCAGGCATTAGAAGTGGGTTGGCCAACAGAAGGAAGCCTAGACAGGTCCCTTGTTTCAGTGGTGTGGCACAAGGTAACTGGTAAAAAGGTAACTAGACCAGTTTCCGTACATAGACATTTGGTTACGGCTGATTTTAGACCCCCTACAGTGGTGAAGAGGACAGACAGTAGTAGTACTAGTGGCAAAGGGACAGACAGCCAAGGAAGAAGCCCGCTCCACGTGCCGAGGGGAATCGGCTCCTAAAGTCCTGTCCAACCCAACATCAGAGGATTCATGGCAAGAAACGGTGCCAGTGGCCTCCCCCTTTCACCAAGAAGGAAGGCCTTCCACTCCTGAGCCCACTGTGCCCGAGCTTCCACAAGGCCTATATAAACCTAGGCCATCCAGAGTGGAAAAGAAAGGATGCGAGGTCTTGGGAGAAACGCCTCCCTTGGCAGCCTGTTTGAGGCCTAGAACTAGATACAGGTGCCCCTGAGAGAGCAACAGTATACTGGGGTAGACAAGGACGGGCATACGGTGGAAAGGCATGCCGTTGTGTACCAGCTCTTCACCTCTACCGATCTCCTCAATAGGAAAAACAATGCCCCATCCTACACCGAAAAGCCTCAAGCTATACTTAATTTGCTCCAAACTATTATCCAGACCCACAACCCCACCTGGGCTGATTGCCACCGGTTGCTCATGTACCTCTTTTTTTTTTTTTTTTTTGAGACG
>NW_012110297.1:527568-539478 GCF_000951045.1 Mandrillus leucophaeus | reverse complement strand
GCCTCCCAAAGTGCTGGGATTACAGACTTGAGCCACCGCGCCCGGCCGCTCATGTACCTCTTTAACACAGATGAAAGGAGGAGAGTGCTCCAAGCAGCAACTAAGTGGCTGGAAGAACATGTTCCTGCTGATTACCAAAACCCTCAAGAGTATGTGAGGATCCAACTACCAGGTACAGACCCCCAGTGGGACCCAGATGAAAGACAGGGTATGCAAAGCCTGAACTGGTACAGGGAAGCCCTTCTGGAAGGGTTAAAGAAGGGAGCTCAGAAGGCCACAAATGTTAACAAAGTCTCTGAGATCATTCAAGAGAAAGATGAGAGCCGGACACAATTCTACGAGAGACTATGTGAGGCCTGTCGTATGTATACTCCCTTTGATCCTGATAGCCCTGAAAATCAGCGCATGATTAACACGGCTTTAGTCAGACTACAGAAGACATGAGAAGGAAATTGCAGAAACAGGCTGGGTTTGCAGGCATGAATACGTCACAGTTATTGGAGATAGCCAACCAGGTGTTTCTAAATAGAGATGCAGTAAGCCGCAGAGAGAACCACAGGCAACAAACACCAAGCCCGGCAAAACACAGACCTGCTAGTGGCAGCTATTAGAGGGGTCCCCCACAAAGAGGCAAGAGATGGGGGGCTCCAGGAAAAATACCCAGTCTGGCCGTCCACACTTGCAGCATAACTAGTGTGCTTTACTATAATGAAATAGGACATTGGAAGGACAAGGGCCCCCAGTTGAAAAGGAAACAAGGTGACTCTGAGCAGAGGATCTCAGACAAGGATGACAGAGCCTTGTTCAATCTGGCAGAAGGGTTACTGGACAGAGGGGGATCTGGCTCATGTGTCCCTAAAGAGCCCATGGTCAGGATGACAGTCGGGGGCAAGAACATTGAGTTTCTAGTTGATACTGGTGCCGAACATTCCGTAGTGATCACCCTGGTTGCCCTCTTATCCAAAAAGACTATTGATATAATTGGAGCCACAGGAGTTTCGGCAAAGCAAGCTCTCTCTTTGCCCCAGACCTGTACCATAGGGGGGCATGAAGTGACTCACCAGTTCCTGTACATGCCTGACTGCCCCTTGCCTTTGCTAGGAAGGGACCTACTTAGCAAACTGAGAGCCACCATCTATTTCACAAAGCACGGCTCTTTACAGCTAAAGTTATGTGGAACGGGAATCATCATCGCCCTTACGGTTTCTCAGTAGGAGGAATGGAGATTCTTCTTAACTGAGCCAGGTCAAGGGACAGGACCAGCTCTGGCTAAGTGGTGGCCAAGGGTGTGGGCGGAAGACAACACTCCAGGGTTGGCAATCAACCAGGCCCCCGTACTCATAGAAGTTAAGCCTGAGGCCCAGCCAGTCAGGCAAAAATAGTACCCGGTCCCCAGAGAAGCTCTGTATCCAGGTCCATCCTCAAGTGCCTGAGGGCCTTTGGAATTATAGTCCCATGTCGGTCTCCATGGAACACTCCCCTCCTGCCTGTTCCCAAGCCAGGGACCAAGGCCTACAGGCCAGTACAGGACTTGCACTTGGTCAATCAAGCTACAGTAACTTTACACCCAATAGTACTTAACCTGTACACATTGCTGGGGTTGCTGCCAGCTGAGGACAGCTGGTTCACCTGCCTGGACCTGAAGGACACTTTCTTTAGCATCAGACCAGCCCCTGAGAGCCAGAAACTGTTTGCCTTTTAGTGGGAAGACCTGGAGTCAGGTGTCACCACTCAGTACCCTTGGATCTGGCTTCCCCAAGGGTTCAAGAACCCCCCCCCAACATCTTCGGGGAGGCCCTGGCTCGAGACCTGCAAAAGTTTCCCACCAGGGACCTAGGCTGCGTGTTGCTCCAGTATGTCGATGACCTCCTTCCGGGACACCCCACAGCGGTCGGGTGCGCCAAGAGAATGGATACCCTGCTCTGGCACCTGGAGTACTATGGGTATAAGGTGTCCAAAAAGAAAGCTCAGATCTGTTGACAGCAGGTATGTTACTTGGGATTTACTCTCCGACAGAGGGAGTGCAGCCTGGGATCAGAGAGAAAGCAGGTCATTTGCAACCTGCTGGAGCCTAAGACCAGAAGGCAGGTGAGAGAATTCTTAGGAGCTGTGGGGTTCTGCAGGTTATGGATCCCAAACTTTGCAGTACTGGCCAAACCTCTGTGCGAAGTCACAAAGGGAGGTAACAAAGAGCCTTTCGAATGGGAGTCCCAACAGCAACAAGCTTGTCATGAGTTTAAAGAGAAGCTCATGTCAGCTCCAGCCCTGGGGCTACCTGACCTGACGAAGCCATTTACACTGTATGTGTCAGAGAGAGAAAAGATGGCGGTTGGAGTTTTAACCCAGATGGTGGGGCCCTGGCCAAGACTGGTAGCTTACCTCTCCACACAGCTAGATGGAGTTTCTAAAGGTTAGCCCCCATGTTTGAGGGCCTTGGCAGCAACTGCCCTGCTAGCATAAGCAGATAAACTAACTCTTGGGCAAAACCTGAACATAAAAGTCCCCCATGCTGTGGTGACTTTAATGAATACCAAAGGACATCATTGGCTAAGGAATGCTAGACTAACTAGGTACCAAAGCTTGCTCTGTGAAAATCCCCACATAACCATTGAAGTTTGCAACACCTTGAACTCTGCCACCTTACTCCCGGTATCAGACAGCCCAGTTGAACATAACTGTGTAGAGGTGTTGGACACAGTTTATTCTAGCAGGCCTGACCCCTGAGACTATCCTTGGACATCAGTAGACTGGGAGCTGTATGTAGACAGGAGCAGCTTTGTCAACCCACAAGGAGAGAGGTGTGCGGGATATGCAGTGGTAACCCTGGACGCCGCTGTCATTGAAGCCAAATGGTTTCCCCGGGATACTTCAGCCCAGAAGGCCAAACTCATTGCTTTAATTTGGGCCTTATAGCTAAGTGAAGGTAAGACTGTAAATATATATACTGTCTCTCAGTATGCCTTCTTAACCCTCCAAGTGCATGGGGTGTTATATAAAGAAAAAGGCCTGTTGAACTCTGGGGGAAAAGACATAAAGTATCAGCAAGAGATCCTGCAATTATTAGAGGCAGAGCAGTACGGAAGCCCGTACTCTCTGCACTGCAGAGGACACCAGCGAGCTTCCACCTTGATTGCCTTGGGGAACTCCCGAGCTGACTCAGAGGCTCGAAAAGCAGCATCCACCCCCTACTGGGCATCAGTCACAGCGCCCCTGCTCCCTCAGGCATCTGACCTTGTACCTGCTTATTCTAAAGAAGAGAAGGACTTTCTCCAGGCAGAGGGAGGGCAGGTGGTAGAAGAGGGATGGATCCAGTTATTGGATGGAAGAATAGCCGTGCCACAACTGATAGGAGCCACAGTTGTGTTGGCTGTGCATGAGACCACCCACCTAGGCCAAGAGTCACTTGAAAAGTTGTTGGGCCGGTACTTCTACATCTCACATCTGTCAGCCCTTGCCAAAACAGTGGTGCAGCAGTGTGTCACCTGCCGGCAGCACAATGCTAGGCAAGGTCCAACAGTTCCGCCCGGCATACAAGCTTATGGAGCAGCCCCCTTTGAAGATCTCCAAGTAGACTTCACCAAGATGCCCAAATGTGGAGGTAACAAGTATTTGCTAGTTCTAGTGTGTTCATACTCTGGGTGGGTGGAGGCCTATCCAACACAAACTGGGAAAGCTCGTGAAGGAACCCGTGTGCTTCTCTGAGATCTCATCCGTAGGTTTGGACTGCCCTTACGAATCAGCTTGGACAATGGGCCGGCGTTTGTAGCTGACTTGGTACAGAAGACAGCGAAGGTATTGGGCATCACATGGAGACTACATACCACTTACCGATGACAGAGTTCCGGAAAGGTGGAACCGATGAATCAGACTATCAAAAATAGTTTAGGGAAAGTGTGTCAAGAAACAGGATTAAAGTTGGTATTAGCTCTCCCTATGATATTGTTTAAGATTAGATGTATCCTTTCTAAAAGAACAGGATATTCCCCTTATGAAATATTATGTCATAGGCCCCCCCCTACCCGCCATACGATGCAGACTCCCAGGCACTCCTCAAGAGCTAGGTGAAATTGAGTTACAGCGACAGCTACAGGCTTGAGGGAAAATTACACAAACAATTTCAACTTGGGTAAATGAGAGGTGCCCTTTTAGCTTATTCTCCCCAGCTCACCCTTTCTCCCCAGGTGATCCGGTATGGATCAAGGATTAGAACGTAGCCTCCTTGCAGCCATAGTGGAAAGGACCCCAGACCATCATTTTGACCACTCCCACAGCCGTAAAGGTAGAAGGAATCCCAACCTGGATCCACCACAGCCATTTAAAACCTGTAGCATCTGAGATCTGGGAGGTGAGACCAAGCCCAGACAACCCATGCAAGGTGACTTTGAAGAAGATGACAAGCCCTGCTCCAGTCACACCCAGAAACTGACTGGTCTGCACATGGCCAAAGCATGAGGAAACTCATTGTTGGACTCATTTTCCTTAAATTTTGGACTTGTACAGTAAGGACTTCAATTGACCTTCCTCAGACTGAGATAGGGCAAAAAGTTAAAATAGTCCTTTTGTTTAAAAGGGACTTGTGTGTATAATGCCACCCAGTACAAGGTATGCAGCCCAGGAAGTGACCAGCCTGATGTGTGCTATAACCCATTAGAACTACTTGATCCCTGTTGGAAAACAGGACAGTATGCAACTCTAGGAATCAATGGAACTGGACTGGCAGGAAGACCTGGGTAGTGAAAATGAGAGTGAGAACTCCCACTAGTGAGTGAGGTTCTCGAAGGGGGGAATGAGGAAAGAAGCCATTTCTCTTACTGTCTCCTGTCTCTGAAGAGGAGAAGGAAGTAAAGTCAGTGGTAAGACTAGCCAGTACCACTGATGACCAGGCCTGAGGTTAGAAGATTAACCCCCCCTCTAACCACATGTGCTCTCAATCTATCACGACTCTTTCATGTGGAACCCCTTAGAGTTGTAAGCCCTTAAAAGGGCCAGGAACTCTGTCTTCAGGGAGCTTGGTTCTTGAGACGTGAGTCTGCTGAAGCTCCCAGCCATTGAGATGAGAGTCTGCCAAAGCTCCTGGCCGAGTAAAGCCAAATCCTTCCTTAACCCAGTGTCTGAGGGGTTTTGTCTGCAGCTCATCCTGCTGCGGTGGGGACTATTCATAGCTTTGCTTCTGCAGGGAGGAAACTGAGGCCCAGATGAGCCAAGTAAATGACTCAAGGTCATGCAACAAACACAGGGTTTGAACTCCAACTCCAGAGCTTGAGACTCAGAGGGCATCAGATCCAACGTCCTCCTTTTGAGAAAGTGGGTGGGAAGTAAGACATCAGGAATCAGAAGACAGGGTTCACATTCCAGCCTGCTGGGCACTAGCTGGTGACCTGCAACAAGTCACCAGTCCCCTCTCCTGGTCCCCAGTTTTCATCAGATGAATAAGGAGAAGGGCAGAGAGGATGGGCAACCCTGGTGGGAGAGGGCAGGATTGAATAGGGTGGTCAGCATAAGCCTCATCAAGAAGGTGCGATTCCAGTCCAGACTTGAAGGGGTGGCACTGTAAAGACAGCCCAGTGGGAGTCACCAAGGGTCTGAGCAGAGAGTGCCAGGCTCGGTCACTGCTGGCTGACTGCTGTGTGAGGAAGAGATGGAGGGGCTGAGTGTGGGTGCAGAGAGAACGGCATAGAGCAGCTGCAGTGACCCAGGCACCAGTGATGGTGGCTCCCACCCAAGAAGATGGCAGTGAAAGTCGTAAGAAGTAGCCAGCTTCTAGGTTTGTCCCCTCTCTTTTTTCCATGTAAATATTTGATGGAAGCATTTTATAAATACAGAATCTAGATGCATTTTGTAGGTAGTGCCAACAGATTGGGTGTGGGATGCAGAACATGAGAATTCATCACCCAGGTTATTGGGCTGCAGGGACCAATGATGAAGAGCCCTCAGCAGAGATGGGCGAGGCAGGTGGACAAGGAGCTTGCATAGACATATGCTGCTTTTCCCCAACCCTCAACCTGGGAGGCTCTGCATGACCCCACCAGCCCTCCTAACTCCTCCTCATCTGCAAGTCTCAGATTGGATGTCAGACTCCCAGCAGTCCTCAGGAAACCTTCCCTCACCCTCCAGGAGGTGGGCATTGCTCCCCAAGCTCACCCCAATCCCAGCACCCCCAGCTTGTTCTGCAATCCCCTGCTTACTTGTTTTCCCTTTGGTCTGAGAGCTCCGTAGAGTCTGGCGCAGAGGGCCTGGCTTGGAGTAGGTCTTCAGTAACATGTGCTCATGGAATGGATGATTTCCTTTTGAGGACAGCAGGCTTTCCCAGCAAGAGTCTGCACATCCCTCTATACTCCCACCTCATCTCTCCAAGAATCAGGGCATCAGTGCCAAACAAGTGGGGCTTGCATACCATCAAGGGCCCATCATTTCTATCTTATAGGTTGAGGGGATGGAAGAGAGGAGGGAGTGAAAAAGATGGCCTGGGGCCAGGCGCAGTGGCTCCTGCCTGTAATCCCAGCACTTTGGGAGGCTGAGGTGGGTGGATCAATTGAGGTTAGGAGTTCCAGACCAGCCTGGCCAACATGACGAAATGCTGTCTCTACTAAAAATACAAAAATTAGCCAGGCGTGGTGGTGGGTGCCTGTAATCCCAGCTACTTGGGAGGCTGAGGCAGGAGAATTGCTTGAACCCGGGAGGCAGAGGTTGCAGTGAGCCATGATCGCACCACTGCCCTCCATCCTAGAAGGCAGAGCAAGACTCTGTCTCAAAACACTTTTTGAAAAAGATGGCCTGTATCTCACATGGGAACCCGTCCTCCACCTTAAGCCTGGCCCTTGCCCCTCTTCCTCCACTGTGTCAGTCAGCCAGATACCTTCACAGTCTGGAGCTGGTCTCTGCAGTGGTCAGGATCCCCAAGGTGGGGGGGTGCCTGCTGGCTTGGGCCTGGCCACCTTGGTTCCATGCCCACCTTTCTACAGTTGCTTCCCTCATGGTCGGCTTAACAATCTCCCTGATGTTCATAAACCTCAAGCTGCCCATCTGCAGTTGCAATTTCCACCCATGTGTGTGTGCGGGAGAAGAGCAGGCCAGTCACCCACATGATAGTACAAGCTGAGCCAGCCAAAGCGCAGGAGCCGGGGCCCCCAGACCCTCCACTGACCCTCCCCATCTGGTGTCCTTTTCTGTCGTCACATCTGTCTGTTTTTCAATCCAGATCTTGTGTCTGAATTCCTAAAAGCTGGTACCACTCTCAGCATTCTCCCCAGGAGTTTTAGACCTGATTTGTGTTTGTTTTCTTTAAATCTCTGAATGCCAACTGCCTGGCACTGTGCCTGGCACATAGTAAGTGCTCCATAAATGTGTGTTGCCTGAACAAGCAAACGCTTACAGCTGTGTGTTCTCCATTATTCCATGAGCTTCACCTCCTTCCGCACCTTCAAGGTAAGGAACAAAGGCCATGTTCACGACATTTCCATGGCCTCCAAGTCCAGCTCAGGGCTGAGAACCCATCACTCTCAGTGAATAAGGGAATAAGGACCAATTACACCAGTTAGTTATGGCTGCCTAACAAACCATACCAAAACCCAGTGACTTAGAACAGCAGCCTTTATTTAGCTCACAATTCTGCACGCTGGCAGTTTAGCCTGGGCTCAGCTGGACAGTTGTTTTGGTCTCAGCCAGGTTCCCTCATGCATTTGTAGTCAGCTACAAGCTGAGTCTCACTGAGCTCTCTCTCATGTGTCTGAAATCAGCTGCGACGACTGATCCAGGTGGGCTGTCATCCTCCAGCAAGCTAGCCCAGGCTTTTTCGCAGGGTGGGGGCAGCTATTCTAAGAGAGAGTAGACGTGCCCTAGACCTCCTGAGGCCTAGCTCAAAACTGGTAAACCATCCCTCCCACAACATTCTGTTGACCGAACTAAGCCACAAGACCAGTTCAGATTCACAAGGTGGGGAAAACAGATTCTGCCTCTTGATAAGAAAAGCTAAGAATGACATCATAAAAAGTAAGGACACAGGGAGGCAAGGAAAGTGGTGGCTTTGTTCCCAGCTAGAGCTGGGTGTGGGCCTGGCGCTCAAGTCTGCTCCGCGTCCTGGTTTGCAGTTGGGGTGAAGAGAGAGTTTGGGGTAGATCCTGGGGCCTCTCCCCTCCTGGAAACCCTGGGAGGTGGGGTCGGGTGCATCTCTATCCCGTCCCTTTGTTTTACTACATCATAGCACTTACTACAGTCTAATGTGTCTCTCACTTCTATATTCATGCATCTGTAGTCCTCCCCGCTCCACAGAATGCCAGCTCCTGCAGGGCAGGGATCTCGTCTTTCCCATTTCTGCTCTCCAGTCCTCCGATGCTGAGGAGTCCCCTTGGTCCGAATGCTGAATGGTGAGCTGCCCTGCAGGAGACATTTTGTCCTCCCTCCCAGGGGAAGAACAGGGGCCTGTCGGGGATGATCTGAGAAGGCTTCCCGGAAGAGCAACACTAGAGCAGACGCTGGATGACGAGGAGGACCCTGTGGTGTCCCTAGCACCGGGGCTTACGTCTGCCACACCTGGGCCGGCTGGAGAACTGCTTGAAGTTTTTCTCATAGGTAGGCAGGCTCTCTTTGAAGCAGTGCACGGATTGCTTGTCACATTCACAGGCCTTCAGCCCACAGTGGCAGCCGGCACCAGGACCAAGGGTGCATCCACCTGCAGAGACACAGAGGGTCACTGGGGGCTCCCAGCCCAGCCCCAGGGTTTGGTTCCAAGGCTGGGGGGAGCAGGGAGCTCACTGCAAAGGGCCAAGGGTTGAGGACAGAAAGGAAAGCCACTGAAAGGGATACATGTATGCATGTGTGTGCATGCATGTGTGTGCATATGCATTTGTGTGCATGTGTGTGCATGTGTGCGTGTGTATGCTCGTGTGTGCATGTGTCTGTGTATGTGTATGTGCGTGTGTGCGTGTTTAGGGCTCTCAGCCACAGCTTCCCTGTATCCCCAAGCCTTTCCCTGATCACATCTGAACATCCCATGAGTGCTGGAATGAGGAGAAGCCTAGAAGGAAGCAGGAGGAGGGGGGTGTGGGCTGCCTGGAGGGGCCCTCAGTGAGTTCACCCGGGCAGTGCACAGGCCAGGGTGATAGAACATTTTCCCAGAGCTCATCTCCTGTTTCCAGCTGCCTGCTTGACATCTCACTTGGATGTCTCAGGCATCTCCAACTTGAGGCATTCACAAGGCAACCCTTGATATCCCAGTGCTCCCTCTGCCTGTGAGCCCGTGATTCACCCACATTCTCAGGAAACCAGGAGTCAACCTCGCTGCTCCCGCTCCTTCCACATTTCACATCCGGTCTGCCAGAAGTTGCCACTAATCTTCTCTGTGTTTAAAATAGCCCATGCTCTGCCCTGTTCTCTCCATCTCTTTGGCCACTGCCCAAATCCCTGTCATCAACAGCTCTTCCTCCTTCATGGAAGGAAATAAGCAGGGACCATCTCAAACTGTAACCTGAGTTACGTTCACTCTCTGGCTTACAGCCCCAGTGTGGTTTCCTATTCGGGAAAGACAGGCTGACTCCTCCCGTGGCCTCCATGGCCAGGCACACTTGCCGGGATGCCACCCTCACCAGCCTCTCCACCCTCATCACCCTCCCCCTCCACTCTCCCAGCCTCCCTGCTCTGGGCTTCCAAGCTGTTTCATGTCACAGGTCTTGCTCTGCCTTGTTCCTGGGCCTTTGGACTTGCTGTTGTTTTTGACTAAAATGCTTCTCCCAAGGATCTGCAAGTGGTGGGATCCCTGCCACTGTTGGAGGCTTGGTCACATTTCACCTCCTCAGAGAGGCGCTTCCTGACTGCCTGAACTAAAGCTCTCTCTGGCCATGCCCTCCATACCCGTTTGTCTCACTCACTGTGCTTTTTACTGAACTTCTCTTATTGGTTTCCTGGCTTGTGCCTGCCTCCCCTCAAAGAAGCATAAGCCAGACCGCATCTGGCTCATCACAGTGTCCCCAGCATCCAGAACAGATGCTGCACAAAGCAGATGCTCAATAGAAACCATGAATGAAGAATAAGAGAAGAAATGAATGAAGCCTCTATGGACCTTTGGGGTTGAGTGTCTGCACTTTGGCCGAGTCACCACTAGATGGGGACGTTTTATTTACCTACTAATAGAGCTGTAGCACTGTGTGCGTGTGTATGCATGTGTGTGCAGGTATGTGTCCATCTGTGCATGTGCGTGTATGTGCGTGCGTGTGCATGTGTTGTGTGCATGTGTGTGTGTATGTGTGTGCGTGTGTGTTTAGGGCTCTCAGGTGCAGCTTTCTCTTTCCAGATAATTCCACCCTAGTCCGCTCTCAGGATTGGCAGTGAGGAGGGGAGGCCACCAGATGCCCTGGTTTGTGACCTTGGGCAAGTTAGCTTCAGGTTCCTCGTCTATGAAATGATGCTAAAACCTACTCATTTCAGAAACACATGACAGTGTCCCATTCCTGGGGTGGTGGTGAGGATCGCTGGTGTCTACCGACGAGTGGTCTGGATGTGCCTGGCACACAGAAGGTGCCCTATGGGTGCTTGCTGCTATTCTCAGGGTGATGCACTCCAGCTCCACATGGAGAAAAAGCAGCACCCTGTGGAGCCAGCCGAGCTGGCTGCAGTCAGTCTGTTTGCCACTCTCCCTCTGCAAAGTCTGCGTCCTGCAGAAGCCGTCCTCCCACGCCTCCCTGGAACTTCTCACATTGTGCCAACACCACCGAGCTTCCTGTCCCCTCTGCTCGCCCGCAGGAAATCTGCCAGGGATGTTCACTCCTCTGGCTGTCTGGTTTTGCGGCTCTCGCTGCTCCCACTGTTGTAGCACCTGGGTGCCCTCTGCCCTCCCACTCCCCCTCCTGCCTCTGTGAAAATCCTTCCAGATGCATCAAGCCCAGCTCCCCAGGTAGCCCCCCACTCTCTCAGGGGGTGAGGGCTACTTGAGCTCAGGCCCCCCCAGCCAGCCTCACTGTCCAACCAGAGGGCCTGGTCCAGTTGCTGTCGCCCTGGAAACTTTTCTCATCTTCCTCAGCCACCTTCTTTCTCATCCCTCTCTCTTTCTGTTGATCTCACTGTCTTCTGGTCCTCTCTTCTTCTTTTCCATCTCTTGTTTCCTTCGTCTCGAGTCTCTAACTCTCCTTCCTTTCTCCCTGCCCCCTCTCCCTTTCTCGTTTGGTCTTCCTGTCCTTCCTAATGCATGCATCTGACATCCAGTTCTACTTCAGCGACCTGCCCCATCCCCAGGCCTTCCAGAATTGATCTGGAGCAGTAGTCTTTTGCGGTGGACTGTCACGTCCGTGGCATTTCTCAACCATGGACCGGGCCTTTCATGACCTGGATGATGAGACAGTCCCAGGCCAAGAAAAACCATCTTTGGAAGTCGCCTTTTAAAAACAAGCTTAACTCCAGACCTTGCATCTTTTAATGTGCTAATGGAGAAACTGAGGTATGAAGAAAGGAAAGGAGGGCTTCCGAACACCTTTCTTGCTGCATGAACTACATCTCCACAAATAAGAAGAGGCAACAAGTCTGCATTCCTGACTGTGGCTGGCCCAGGTCCTGGTCTGAGCCCCTCGCCTCAGCCCTGGTTGTCTCTGAATTCTCTCAGGGGTGTTCTTGTTCAATGTCAGAACTCTGAATACTCCCAATTTCTCCGCTGCAGCCCACACCTCTCCCTTGGGGTCCGGACTTCAATAAGCACGTGTCCACCTGCCTTCCCCTTACATGTCTGACACGTGTCTCAAACTCAGGGTGACTGACACCAAACTCTTGCTGCCTTCATCATCAGCTCTTCCCCCATCTTCACGAACTCAGTATTTGGTGCCACTATCTATAGCCACTCAGGCCAGGAGCCTGGGATGCAGCCTCTGTCCCCTTCACACCCCACACCGAACCCCCACTCAGGCCAGGAGCCTGGGATGCAGCCTCTGT
>NW_012110297.1:468381-527488 GCF_000951045.1 Mandrillus leucophaeus | reverse complement strand
GAGCCTGGGATGCAGCCTCTGTTCCCTTCACACCCCACATGGAACCCCCACTCAGGCCAGGAGCCTGGGATGCAGCCTCTGTTCCCTTCACACCCTACACGGAATCCCCACTCAGGCCAGGAGCCTGGGATGCAACCTCTGTTCCCTTCACACCCCACACGGAATCCCCACTCAGGCCAGGAGCCTGGAATGCAGCCTCTGTTCCCTTCACACCCCACACCGAACCCATCAGCAGGTCCCGCCGGCCCCGACCCTACCTGCACAGCATTCCCGGCATCTGACACTTCCCATCCCCACTGTCACCATGCTGATCCTGGCTGTGGTTGTGCCTCCCAATGCTCTGCAACAGTCCCCTAATGGGGCCCTTCTTTCCTCCCTGACTCTTCTTTCTCTGCACCGTAGCCAAAGTGATCTTTCTGGGGCAAAAGTAGAGCATCCTCTGCTTCACACGCTCCAATGACTCCCTTGCATTGACATAGAAGGTGCGTGTGTCTTCCCCTGTCCAACCTCATCTCCCTTCTTCCCAAGGCTCCTCTGCTCCTAGCACATTGGCCCTGAGGTCTCAGACCAAACGCCACCTCCCCAGAGAGGCCTTCTTCGACCACCTAAAGCAGGCACCCTTCTGTCTCCTTGACCCCCGACCTCTGTCATTCTGCAGGCTGTCGCTTTGTCCGAGGTGCCTCAGAGCACCTGGCCCTGTCTGAATGTGTCTTTGTTAATAAACACGCTACGGTCTCTTGTTCTTTTTGGAATGCAAGCTCCTTCCGGGCAAGGATTTTGTCCTCCTCATTGCTGATCTCCTGGCCCTAACACGCAGTAAGGGCTCCTTCCTGACCACCTTACTGACCACACTCACATGGCCTACAGGCCAGTGCCAGCAGCTGAGCCCTAGGAGACAGGAAGCCAGGTTCTTGGGCCAGATAGGCTGCTTCTGTGCTTTGGGGTCTCAGGCAAGTTGCTTCCCTCTCCAAGCCTGTTTCCTCAGCTTTCAAATGGTGGTAAAGATACGTGCACTGCCTATTTCATGAGTGCTTTTGTTCATCTACTCATTCAACAAACAAGTATTGAGCTCCCAACATGTGTCCGGTCTGTGGCTAGGAGCTGGGGGTAGAGGTGCAAGCCAGCAGCCCCCACACTGCTTAGTCCAGAGGCATGGTTCTCTGTGGGCTCTATGAGAACCAGTGCCCTCAAACAAGACAGGCTTGCTCCCTGCTCTCACGGAACTTTCTAGCTGGGGGGAGAGTCGATGCACACAGACACAGAGAAGTAAACAAGATCATTTCAGGCAGAGATGAATGCTGGGAGAGACGGTGGGTAGCGTGTCAGTGAGTGGAGGCTGAGATGGGGAATATATTCAGCAGTAAATGAGAAAAGTCTTTGCAAAATACAAATTCCGGCAGTTGCCATTTTCATCTTCCCGCTTTGGCAGAGGGAGGCAGTCCGAGGCCGGGAGATGTAGATAATGGAGGTTCAGTTGGCTGAAACCCCATCTCTCCTCCCTGTACCACACATGTATGTGCATGTGGGCGGAGGGGGTGTCACTGCTGAGTGAGCTTCAAGTCCCTTGGAAAAATGCCAAGTACTTATGTAAGCCCACTAAAAGGAGGGATAACCACCTCCCAGGTGGCCTGAGGGCAGCTGTCCCCACCACCAGGCAAATTAGGCCCTGGGCTCTGGTGACAGGCCTTTCTCTGCACTGATCTCTCAGTGACATTTAGAGTCGTGGACAGACCAAGTTGTTTTCTTCCTTTCCCTCCCCTGCTTACCTACTGCATCCCAGAGCAGCCCCTGGTTGCTAGGCAACCTGGACCAGGCCTGGGTGCAGGATTTCAGAATTCAGGGGAGGCTAGGGAGTTGGTTAACTCTTGCAGGGGCAGCTCTTTGAACGGAGGTGCAATTAGGATAGGGAAATAGTTTTTTTTTGTTGTTTGTTTTTCTTTTTTGAGGTAGGGTCTCACTCTGTTGTCCAGGCTGGAGTGCAGTGGCACAACCACAGCTTACTGTGGCCTCATCTCCTGGGCTCAGGTGATCCTCCTATCTCAGCCTTTCGAGTAGCTGGGACTACAGGTATGCACCACCACACCTGGCTAATTGTTTGTATGTTTAGTAGAGAGAGGGGTCTCACTGTGTTGCCCAGGCTGTTCTTGAACTCCTGGGCTCAAGTGATCTCCCCGCCTCAGCCTCACAAAGTGCTGGGATTATAGGTATGAGCCACCGTGCCTGGCCAGGAAAGGGGTTTTATTCCATAAGGGGTCACTGACCTTAGCCCGATGGACACAAGTACAGAGCAGACTCTTCAAAGAAACAGTATTTAAGAAAATCCCAGTGCTGTAAGCAAAGAAGAAAAGAAAACTTGGACAAAAAGAGGAATTTCCACATCTAAAAGAAAGGGCATTAATGAAGCACCTACTGTAGGCCAGCCCCTGTAGCTGGGCTGCTTTAGCTAATCCTTCCAGCAGCCTTATGAAGTACAGGCATTATCTCCATTTCACAGGTGAGGAGATGCATACATTAATCTATTAATACAACTCTTAATACAAAGTGTGGAGCTGGAATCAGACCCAGTGCTGCCTGACTCCGAGGCCTCTTAGCAGGAACACAAAGCTCCGGGGCCTTACAGAGAAGCAAACTCCATCTGCCCCTCTTTCCTTCCCTGGGCCAGGGCAGAGCATTCTGACCAGTTTGCTGCAGATCCTGAGACTTACACTGTGTGAGGGCCTCCAATCATGCACACACACAGCACCCTCCACAGGGGAAGCTGGTGTGAGACAGGGCGCCTGGGGTTTGAATCCCAGCTCTTCTTTCCCTGGCTGTGTGACCTTGGCGATCGTGCTTAACCTCTCTGAGCCTCAGAGTCCTCCTTGATAACGGGAGATAATGCTCACCTCAGAGGTTTATCATGTGAGTTCAGGTGCTATGTGTACAGCATCTACCACAGAGGTTCATACACTGTAGCTGCTGTTATTGTACCCATTTCATGGATGAGAAAACCAAAGCCCACACAACTCAGGCCAGACGGTATGTTCCAGAGCACTGAAAAGTTTCAAGACACATGCATCTTAATCTTGTCCGTTTCTTGAATCAAACTCGTCCCCTCTGTGGGTCTCAGTCTCTTCATTGCTACAATGAGGGACTGATCTGGATGATCTCTAAGGGCACTTTAGCTCTGGAGTTTCCACAAGACTGTGAACGCCAGAAGAGCAGGGACTGGGTCTGCTTTATTCTGTGCCCCTGGCCCCTGGCACAGCACCAGCACTGGGCGGGTACCCAGTGGATGCTCACTCAATACTGGGGCAAGTAAATCAATGGCCTGGGGCTCAGCACGTGTCAGCAGCAGACTCTGGATTAGAACCCAGATCACCTGGCTCTCAGCCCTGCTCCTGGAGGCAGGGGCTTGGCGAGGTGGGGATGGGGATGACAGAGGCTGGCCTGGTCCTCACTGGCTGGGTCAGCTGGGGAGGCGGGTGCTGATGCCCTGGTACTGATGCGGAAGCCTCCTCCCACGCTAGTGCCCTGAGCAGGGCTCTGGACTCAGGAGCCCTGATCAAGGCTTCAGGAGCAACTGGCTGCTTCTGCTCTGCAGGGGCAACGTGGGAAGAAAGTACAGCCCAGGCCAGGTACTTTCTGGTCCAACTCCCAGCCTCTGCCGGCACCTCTCACCACCGCCCAGCAGTGCCACTGCCTGGGGTTCCAGCCTCTGCTCCTCAACCTTTGCTCCACTCTCCCTCATCTCCTGGGGTCCTGGGCTGGGAGGGTGAAGAGCGTTGAATAGAGAAGTTTCCCTGGGTACAGAGAGCCCAGGCCAGCCCTGGCAAGTGCAGTCAGTCCACAGGAGCCCAGGGTGGAGGCTTGGGCTGGGCCAGCCGGGCATCCCCACCCCTGTGGCAAAGACGGGTGGGAAGAGGCTATGGGAAACTCGGTTCCTGGCAGTCAACTTCTCCAGTGCCCTCTCCCCATCCCTCCCACCAGACCCTGATCCCTTCCCCTCTCCTGAACATGGCCTTGGAGGTGTCATAGAAAAGACACTTTGCTTTAGGCCTGAGAAGGACCACACCAGAGAGCTCCAACTCAGTCTCCTTGAGCTCATATGGGGAACAAAAGAAGGTTCTTTCCCTGTCAACCACGTCCTGGTGGCAGTGGGTAGTGCAGGCCAAGAAGCAGGCTGAAAACTGAGGCAGGTCCTCCCGGTGTAGGGGTCCAAGGCCCCAACCCACACAGCTGGTTCCAGGGAGACCTCACAGTCCTAACTCTGGGTCTTGGTGTGTGCCGAGCTGGAGTGGTGGGTGGGGGGAGCTCAGGAGACCGGAAGTCTGAGCCCTGGAACCCACCACGGGATGGAGGATGTATCTCCCGCCCTAGGGGATGAGTGGCCGAGAGGTGGTGGTTCCCTGACCTCAGGAGGAAACAGAGGAACTCCAAGGCGCACTCACAGCTGTGAACAAATAGACCTGGGAAGGAAAGCGATTCATGCAACCCCACGAGGCCAGGCAGGAAGTGAGCCACACGTTGTAAGGGGCCACTTCTTTATTCGGTGCTCTTCACCCTCCCAGCCCGGGACCCCAGGACCCACCGTGGCTATGCTGGAAAGGATGGTACTCACCAAAGGCCACTGCCCAGTGCCTCCGAATGTGCCTGCTGTTTAGACCAGGATTGCCATGCTCATACCCGTACTCTACCAGCAGCAGAACACGCCCCAGATGCCAGGACCACGGCCCATATGCAGGGCACTTGATCCACTTGTCCACATGGCTCCTTGAACGGTCTCAATAACATGTGAGTCCCCCTTCCCTTCCCACCTATTTGCTTTTGTGGCCCTGGCGACACCTATCTTAGTGGCTGGCATACAGTCACCCTTAATAAATATTTGTCCAACTGGAAGACAGCTGAGCCGTTTTGTTAACACATGACAGAAACAAGGAAACACGTTATCAACAGTAACAGTTGTCAAGGGAAGCTTCAAAATTCAGTGTAAGCTCAAGTGAACAAGTATGTATTGAGCATGTACTATCTGCAGGGCTCTGGCCTCCCAGAGAGTTCAGGAAGTATACCCATGGGCGGGAGAGACCAGGGCAGGATGAGCACAGACACTCTGAGAAGCTCTGGAGCATCAGGGAAAAGCTCAGGTTTGCCTCCTTCCAAGCACTTGGAAGCATTTCATTTTCTAAAACATCTCTGGGTCAAAGAGGAGGTGAATGTTAAGGAAAGGCCCGGGTTAAAAGACATTTCCATACAGAAAAGGCTACTCACACACCACTGTGCCATTGACGATGTGGAACTGGTAGCCGTTCAACACAGGCTGGCAGCTGGACTCCTTCAGCTTCTCGTAGCAACAGTCATGTGCCTGGCAGCATCTGGGGCGAGACAAGAGGGAAATGAGGGGCTGTGCCTGGAAGTGGGTCCCTCGGGAATCTGCTGGAGGACCTTATCTGGGGACTAGAAAGGGCTCACCTGCCTCCTCCTCTAGGCAAGAAGGCATTGAAGGTGGGGAGGTGAATTATCAATAATAATAAAAACAGGCCAGGTGTGGTGGCTCATGCCTGTAATCCCAGCACTTTGTGAGGATGAGGCAGGAGGATCGCTTCAGTCCAGGAGTTTGAGACCAGCCTGGGAAGCACAGGGAGACCTCCTACGTTTTTTAAGTTTTTTTTAAAAAAAAAGTCAGGCATAGTGGCACCAGCCTGTGGTCCCAGCTACTCAGGAGGCTGAGGTGGGTGGATTGCTTGAGCTCGGGTGACAGAGGCTGCAGTGAGCTGTGATTGAGCCTCTCCACCCCAGCCTGGACAACAGAGCAAGACCCTGTCTTCCAAAAAATAAGTAAAATAAAAAATAATAATAATAACCAGTAGCATTTCCTGAGCCCTCTCTAGTGTCTGTTGCTATCTCATTAGCTACTCACAGAAACCTATGAAGTACAGTCATTGTCTCCCTTTTGTAGGGGAGGGACTGAGATTCAGAGAGGCCCATTTCCCAAACGTAGGCAGCTGGAAAATGACAGACCCAGGACACAAATCTGGGTCCATTCACGCATTTAACACTTTTTACTGAGCACCTACTGTGCGCCAGGCACTGTGATGGTCTCTGAGGAGACAACTGTCTGCAAAAGCAGAGATAGTCCTACTCTTGGCACCCAGAGTTGGCTGGGGGCTGGATGGGAGAGCACTGCAGGAGAAATAACATCTGGAGAATGGGCTCAGTCCAAGTCCTCAGCCACTGCTCAAGGCACAGGAAGGCAGAAACTTAAGCTTGGATTCTAAGGCCTGAAAGGCCAAGAAAAATGTTTCAGTCTCCATCTCTTGCCATTCCCATCTGCAAGTGAGGGCTCTGCTGTTGATCAGCTTTGACTAATGATGTTCAATTTCTAATCAGCCTTTGGACTTTGACAGTGGAGCTACAGACCATCAAGGAGAGGGGACAAACTTTGAAACAGGCAAATTCTTGTTTAATTCTAACCCTGCCACTTAGAAGCTGCATTGCCTTCGGGAAGTGGTTTAGCAACTCACTGTCCTCACCTGTCAAATGGGCTGGTATCACTGTCTTGCGCATTCCCTGAAAGAATTACATTAAGTTCGTGTGCCAATCGCCAGTCCCAGTGCCTGGCATATAATGGGCATTTTGTAAGTATCAGTTGACCTTCCAGGGCTCTGAGGTCCTCCCATGGTTCCAAGAGCCCAACCCACAAGGCTTGAGCTCCAGGAGTGATATTTAAGGCCCCACTGTGGGGACATGTTTCTCCACACTAGGTTAAATGTGGCAAGGAACATTTTGCTTTCTTATTTCTTCAAATGAAATGACACGCAAACTGTCCCGTTTCTTACCTCCCCACACACACACTCACCACATGACACCCACTTCTACTTTTTCTAGGAACTCACACTCCCCTACCCCCATCCTTTGGAGTAGGCCTGGGAAGCAGGTTTGTGCCATGCAACCTCACCCAGATGGACAACTTCTCCAAACTGGGCCACTTGGATTCCCTCTCCTAGAATATGGAATTAGGACTAGTGAGTCAGTTGTGCTGTGCCTATAGTCCTAAAAGCTGGAGAGCTGGAAGCAGAGCACTTTTACTATGAGGATGAAACAGCTTCTAGAGCTCTGGGCAGGACCGATGCATAATTGCAGAGGCCAAAGCAATATGAAAACGTGGGGCCCTTTATTAAGAATTTCAAGATGGCGGCAGCAGAGCAGTAAACCACATTTAGGCCCTTATGAGTGTTGGGCCCTGTGAAACTTCACAGATCACACACTCAGGAAGCTGGCCCCGACTCTGGGTTTCTCAAGACCCATCCTCCGAATCCCGTTCAGTTCTTCCTTCCATTAGCCTGAATTGTTTTCTGTTACTTGCCATGCAAGAATTCTAACACCCTCTCTCTGGCTTCGAGCTTGAACTTTAATGCAAAACAAATGATAGGTGGCCTCAGAGCCTCTGCACCCACCTGTCAGTGTCATCCACGGGGACCCCTTTGCCCCCAAGCCCACAGTAGCAGCCATATCCGTAATATGAGAAGAAGGCACTCCGCCCCGTGATGTGTTTGACCATCCTCTGAAACTGCCAGAAGCTGCTGTGGGTGGGGGCTGCCACTGCCGATGAGGAAACAAGGAAGAAGGAAGTTGCAATGAGCACGATGCTGCCTTGATGTCCCCTCCCCTTACTAGAATGCTGAGAATTCGAAATATCACCAGATCCCCAAAGCGAAGTGCAAAGGGCATAGCTGGAATCATTAGCCCTTTTCCTGGGGAAGAAAATAAGTTTAGATTTGCTCCTGTAACACAGCTAGTTTTTTGCTAACCCGGATGAATACCCAGTTCCCATGAGGTTCGGAACAAGGCTCTCCCATCAACCATAGTCTTCCCCCTCAAGGCAGGAAACCACCGTCCTAGGCAGAATACCCTCGGGTCTGATGCAACATGAATGGGAAAAGTTCAAAGCCAGAAATGCCAGTCCCTCCAGATGTCATCAGGCCTTTACTATCTTGCAGGAGAAACAAAATACTTAAGAGGCAGGAAAGGTATCCTCAATTATTATTTTTTTAAATGGCAAGTACACATGAACTCAGCTGTTTTTGCTTCTACAAGTTGCTTATGAGAGTGGGCACAAATGCATACACAAAGTGGTTTGCTGAAGCATTATCTGTGATATAAAAAAATTGGAAACCACCCACATGTCCGCTGACAGGGGGATAATAACAAAATTATGTGTCTCAAAAATAAACTACACTTGATAGCACTATCTCTAGGCAATTGGGATTGAAGAGAGAGAAACAGTCAACATTCATTTTATATACATCTCTGCTGTCTCATGTCTTTGCACAATAAGCATGCGTTTTCTTTCTTTCTCTTTCTCTTTCTTTCTTTCCTTCTTTCTTTCTTTCTTTCCTTCTTTCTTTTCTTTTTCTTTCTTTCTCTCTCTCTCTCTCTTTCTTTCTTTCTTTCTTTCTTTTGAGATGGAGTTTCACTGTAGTTGCCCAGGCTGGAGTATAATGGTGCGATCTCAGCTTGCTGCAACCTCTGCCTCCCGGGTTCAAGCAATTCTCCTGCCTCAGCCTCCTAATTAGCTGGGATTACAGGTGCCCGCTGCCACGCCTGGCTAATTTTTTGTATTTTTAGTAGAGACGGGATTTCACCATCTTGGCCAGCTGGCCAGGCTGGTCTCGAACTCCTGACCTCAGGTGATCTGCCCGTCTCGGCCTCCCGAAGTGCTGGGATTACAGGCATGAGCCACCGCATCTGACCCAGCCTGTGTTCCATTTCTATTATGGTGTTTTACATGTGTGTGTGTAAAGGTTGTATAGAGGATGTATATCAAACTCTTAAGAGTGGTCACCTCTGGAGGTAGGGAAAACACTAGGGTCTGGGGAGGATGAGGAGGAGCTTTACCTTGTTGCTATATACTCATTTATTTTACTTTTTAATTACAAGCATGTTGTAAATTTGCAATAAAAATACAATAAAGACATGAACTTGAAGAAGAGAAACAGAAATAGAGTCTGGGGGAGTTTGCTCAGGAGCCTTCGATCTCACTATTGTGTTTAGTCTAAACAGGGGTGTGAGGGGAAGAAGCCCAGGAGTGGTCACTGCTGCCCAAGCAGTCCCTGGAGCCGCACTCAGGGGTTGATCTTCAGACTGAGGGGCTGCAGAGGTGGTCATCCCTGCATACGGGTATCCTCCTGCGCTATCACCTTGAAAAGTGTAAGTTCCACTACTCACTGTGGGGAAAGGAAGTCTGTTTTTGACATCTTTGACTTCGGGACTCAAAAGTTATTGTGACTCAATTGAAAGAGACAGGAAAATGGATCTGGACAAACCTCCACTCTACCAATCCAGCAAAGGAGTCTGTGAGTCTCCAAAAGACCCCAAACTGTTTCCCAGTAGGTCTTTTTTCACTTTGCAGAGGTAAGCAATAAGCAATGACTTATAGCTACCAATTATCCCGTAAGTCACCATAAAAATGTCTTTCTGCTGGCCGGGCGCGGTGGCTCAAGCCTGTAATCCCAGCACTTTGGGAGGCCGAGATGGGCGGATCACGAGGTCAGGAGATCAAGACCATCCGGGCTAACACGGTGAAACCCCGTCTCTACTAAACATACAAAAAATTAGCCGGGCGTGGTGGCGGGCGCCTGTAGTCCCAGCTACTCGGGAGGCTGAGGCAGGAGAATGGCGTAAACCCAGGAGGCGGAGCTTGCAGTGAGCTGAGATCCGGCCACTGTACTCCAGCCTGGGTGACAGAGCGAGACTCCGTCTCAAAAAAAAAAAAAAAAAAAGTATTTCTGATAAGCATTAATCATTCTTAAATTAGCTGGATATATGTCTGCATTTTTGTTCTGAATCCAAATGGCCTTAAATAAAGGCTACTATTATCCAAAGGAAAAGAGACTCTTGGGGGAGAGGGGCATAAAATAGTAGTCAAACTCCCTTTCTAGCAAATGGTTGGCAACCTCTGATTTCCTAGACACTTTATAAAATCCCAACACTGGGATCAGCCCATTTCATAGCAGAAACAGAAGCAAGAGGACGTTGCGGGGAGCCCGTTCCATTCCTGATTCTTTTTTTTTTTTTTGAGACGGAGTCTCGCTCTGTCGCCCAGGCTGGAGTGCAGTGGCGTGATCTCAGCTCACTGCAAGCTCCGCCTCCTGGGTTCACGCCATTCTCATGCCTCAGCCTCCTGAGTAGCTGGGACCACAAGTGCCCGCCAGCACACCCGGCTAACTTGTTGTATTTTTAGTAGAGACCGGGTTTCACCATGTTAGCCAGGATGGTCTCTATCTCCTGACCTTGTGATCCGCCCACCTTGGCCTCCCAAAGTGCTGGGATTACAGGCGTGAGCCCCCGCGCCCGGCCCATTCCTGATTCTTTTCTGAGTGACTTGTGACTTCCTTTACCTGGTACCACCTGGAGAGTCCCCCCTCCCACTGACATAAACAGGAAGACAGAAGCCTGGTGCTGTCCCAGCAAGCCCTCTACTTACAGCAGGAGAGGAGGAGGAAGAGGACAGCAATGACCTTCATTTCTGAGGAGACCGGGGGTCTGAGGTTCCACGGCCACGCCTTCACCTGTGTGTGAGGGGTCTCCCAGTTGAACCTCTGTTCGGGACAAAATGACCAAAATGAGGCAAGGGTATTTGGGTGCAAAACCCTAATTGCAGTGCCTTGGAAAGACCTCAGCAGAGGACTCAAAGAAATCGTTTTCAAATCTCATTCCCTTTGAATATGGTATCCTTTCTGGCATTTAGAACTGAACATATAAAAATAAGAAGGGTTCCATGGTTTTAAAAGTGCAAATGTTGTTTTGTTTTTTTTTTTCCAAATTTCTTTCTTTGGCAACATCATCCCTTCATCTCTTCTTTTTTTCTTTTGAGGAGTCCGTATTTCCTCTGCTCCCCAAGCTGGAAAGGCATCTATGTTGTTCGTAATAGAAATCCCACACAGGAATGCCTAGCTCGGTTTGCTTCTAGTCCCACAGTGCCTTCCTTCCTTGATATCCGGGCATCTTATTCATCAACTTTACCTCTCTGCATCTTGGTTTCTTCTCCTGTAGAGTGAGACTAGAAATTCCTGTTAATAATTTCAAGCCTTTATTTTAAGGGCTTCACAGGTATTATACGGTTTAACCCTTACAACTCCTTCTGAGGTTCTATTATCGTTTTGAAGATGGGTAAACTGAGACCCAGAGAGGTTGAACAAATTCCTCACGATCACATAGCCGTCTCCTTCACAGACCCATTGTGGGACCTGCTGGAATAATGAAAGTAAAACCATTTTGTACTATAAAATGCAGTCACAGGTAGACACAGAATTCATATTCTGATTAGTATGGGTAATGATACCCATATGAGGACAGTGGAGAAGAATGTGGGTTGCAGCCCTGCCATGGAACTGCCAGGGATCAGTCTTTATAGCCCCATCATAAATCAGGCTACATCTGGTAATGTCAGGACTTGGAGTGTGAAACAATAGAGAATTTGGCAGGTGCAGAGCTTGGGCTAGATTTACACCTGGTGGCAAAGCTTCCCAGGAAAACTTCAAAATGACCATCCTGCTGCAGATCCCTGGGAGAGTTAACCAGGGTGTCTTTGCTATCTTCCCCCTTTGGCAACATTCTGGTGGATGCTGCGAGGCCCGGCCCTGACCAGGCCTGGTCCCAGCCAACCTTCACTTCAACTGCTGTGCGGGATGTTTTTTAATTAGGTTCTGTCTCTACGGGCTTGCTTCCTTTTTCTCTTTTGAGTCTTAAAAAAAAATCATGTGCAGGTTTAGCCCACAAAAAACGGGCTCGTTCTTTTGAATGAGCAGGTGATGACACTTTAGAGAGACACAGAAAGGGACCTGGGTGCATTACTGGTCATGAAATCCAATAGACTCTTATTAAGCACCAACTATGAGCTCTTCTAATGAGAACATTCTGACCCAAGGAAGGCTGCCAAGCTGGCTGGAGAGACCAAATAGGTAAACAGAGACCAAATATAGCCCCAAAGCCCCATGTGGGCAGCAATTCTGCTTGGTTCTCCATTAGTTCCCGAATCTTCACACAGTCCTGGCAGGCCCCCTCTTCAGGGCTAGGGTACCAGCAGCTGCTGACGCTCTCCCTCACTGGGAACCACCCTTTGCTGCAGGTACCGCGTGGCCCACGGTTACGGCCCCTCCCAGGGAAGACAGAAGAAGGAGTCTCTAGCCAATCCCTGGTTGGGGTGATAGTTTAAAGGGCCATCCCTTGCCTTTTTCAGGATAGCTCTGAAAGGCAGTCCCAGCCCCAGAGCTCCCTGTGGCCTCAGCAACTGCCTGTGTGTATCAACTTCTCCCTCTATGTCAGTTTCTGTGTGTGTGTGTTAGCTTGTCCCTCTATGTCAGCTTCTCCCTTTATGTCAGTTTCTGTGTGTGTGTGTGCTAGCTTGTCCCTCTGAGTCAGCTTCTCCCTTTATGTTGGCCTCTGTGGGTGTGTGTCAGCTTCTCCCTCTGTGTCAACTTCTCCCTTTTGTGTGTCAGCTTCTCCCTCTATGTCAGTTTCTCTGTGTGTGTGTGTGTTAGCTTGTCCCTCTGTGTCAGCTTCTCCCTCTATGTTGGCTTCTCTGTGTGTGTTAGCTTCTCCCTCTATGTCAGTTTCTGTATATGTGTGTGTGTTAGCTTGTCCCTCTGTGTCAGCTTCTCCCTCTGTGTTGGCTTCTCTGTGTCAGCTTCTCCCTCTATATCAGTTTGTGTGTGTGTGTGTGTTAGCTTGTCCCTCTGTGTCAGCTTCTCCCTCTATGTTGGTTTTCTGTGTGTGTGTGTGTTAGCTTATCCCTCTGGGTCAACTTTTCCCTCGTGTGTCAGCTTCTCCCTCTATGTCAGCTTCTCTCTGTGTGTCAGCTTCTCCCTTCCTTGTATGTCACCTTCTCCCTCTGTGTCAGCTTCTCCCTTGTGTGTCAGCTTCTCTCTGTGTGTTCAGCTTCTCCCTCTTGTCAGCTTCTCCCTTGTGTGTCAGCTTCTCTCTGTGTGTTCAGCTTCTCCCTCTTGTCAGCTTCTCCTTTGTGCATAGGCTTCTCCCTCTGTGCCAGCTTCTCTATTGTGTGTCAGCGTCTCCCTCTGCTCCAGCTTCTCCCTTTTGTGTTAGCTTCTCCCTCTGTGTCAGTTTATCCCTTGCATGTCAGCTTCTCCCTCTCCCCATTCTTCCCTTGCTCACTTCCGGACAGCTGTATCTCCTGGAACCTCCCAGCAACATACTTTTTTGTGTCAGTCTGTTTCTAGGGACCTCAGTCTGCATCCATGTGGAGTGAGGAGCACTGCTCCAGTGGTTGTATAAATAAATGCCTCTGAGCTCAGAGGAAGGAGCAGTGAACTCTCTTGAGAAGGTCACAGAAATCTTCCCAGGAGACGTGGTATTTGAGAAGGCCTAAATTCCCCTTAAGTTTATGCTCTGCTCCTGTTTACTCCTCACTACAACCCTACCAGGCGGGTTCTATCACATTCACATTTGACAGAGGAGGAGACCAAGTCTCAGAGAGTGAAGTAACCTGAAAAAATCTACACAGCTATGAGGTGGGCCAGGACTTAAACTCTGGTCCCTTTCTCCAAATCCAGTGCTCTTCCTCCTTGCCAGTCTCTCTGCCTAGACCTCTCGTTCATGTGGCATTTTGAAGGTTTGAGGGCATTTTCATGCACTGACCTTCACAGCTATGACTCAGGCATGGTTCTCTCCATTTGATGAGTCATTTGGGGCTGCCTAGAACTGTGCTGAAGCTAAAGTAAGAGCACAGGACCAGAGGGCCAGAGGTTTGATGAGAGGCAAGAATGTAGAAAGCATGGCATTGCCTCCCACGCCAGCCCCTAGGGCAGCAGCCAGTAAGTTGCAGGGTCCTTAGGAGCCACCATCTGGGTCATTTGCTGGACCCATCAATTCCGCTTTTATCAACAGTGATAAAACACTGGTTGGCTTTCCTCCCCATAGAGAAAACAAGGTGGATGGAGCCTGCAAGCTCATTAAGGACAGAGGTCATGTCTGTTTTGTTCACCTCTTTATCCCTAGTGCCTTCTTAGCACAGTGCCTGGCACGAACTAATACTACTGACGATGATGGCTAACGTATATATCACACTTATGTTATGCCTTGCAGGGGTTCTGAGCACTTTGCATATATTTACTCACTAAATCTTCACATCTCCCGGCTAGATAAGTGCCATTATTACCCTCGTTTTGCAGATAAGGAAACTAGGCATGGAGAGACGGGCAGTAAATAAATATTTGAGGCATGAATGAATGAGAGAATGAGTGGTAAGAGTCTTATCATACTTCAAGTTACAGAAATAAAAACAATAACTGCAACCCCTCGAGTACCAACAGGAGGCTAAGCACAGGACGTGAATCAGGATTCTCCTTGAATCCCTTTGAATCCTCCCGATGAGACATATACAATTAATTCCAGTTTACCAATAAGGGTAACTGAAGCTGGCACAGGTCAGGTCATTTGCCCTGCAAACTGACGGGTCGCGGACTTAACCCCAGGTGTGTCTGACTCCAAAGCTGGCACTCCTAATCCTTGAAAGCTCTCCTGCTTCCATGTCTATCCAAAACACCACCGAGAAGACAAAACCGAAAACAACCCAAGCAGTGAAGCAAGTATCACAACACTCTTAGACTCTCATTTTAGATGCAATTCCAACAGGCTGCTCAGCTTCATTTATCAGGCCCAGCAGCCGGACGGGAATGGAGTTAGAGCAGCTTCTCTTAATAGGAAGGTAAGAGAGGGGTGACTAAAGCGATAATCAACGAAGCCTAGGAGCCTGGGCCACTGTGTGTTGGGGCAGCTGACTCCACCCACATCAAACTAGTGCACCTGGAGCACAATTATTGACTGCGAGTTGCCAAGGAAAGGTAGCATTGTGCAAGAGACTGCAAGGGCGGAGAGCAACGAACTCAGGAGCCTATGTCAAAGAAAGGGGTTGGAGCTGTTCCACCACTTCCTGACAGATTTAAACTACCTGAGCCTCAGCATCCGCCACCGGAGAGGTGCAGACAATGATTCTGGCCCCCCACAGAATGCCGGCAAGATTCCACAGGCTCTTGAAGGTGAAAACACTTGGCCAACAGTAGCCAAGGTGAGTTACAGTGTTTGATATGTTCTGCTTAACAAGACTGGAAAGTAGGCTCTACATTTTTGGATATTTCCCAACAAAATGGGGAAAATAATAAAAACCTGCGGTACAGTCATGCACCATATAATGACATTTTGGTCCAATGACAGGCCACAACATACGACGGTGGTAAGGTAGCTGCCCTATATGGGCATACACTTTTTTATATTTTATGCCATATTTTAAATTGTACCTTTTCTATGTTTAGATCTGTTTGGATACACAAATACGTACTATTGTGTTATAATTGCCATTGTGTTACAGTATTTAGAACAGTAACATGCTGTACAGGTTGGTGGCCTAGAAGCAACAGGCTATACCATATAACCTAGCTGTGTAGTAGGCTAGACCATCTAGGTTTGGGTAAGCACATTCCAAGATGTTTGCACAATGACAAAATTGCCTAGCAATGAAGTTCCCAGCATGTATCCCATTGTTAAGTGACCCATGACTGTACTTCAAGGGTTAAGTTTCATCATCCAGAAACTTCCTTCTTGCAGATCCCCTCGGGAAGCTGATCACAGGAGCCATGACTAACTGCCAGCCTCTTGGCCTTGCTACTAGAATATCCACCTGGTTCACCTTCTGCTTAAAGGTTACCCATGATCTCAATCCACATGTCTAATGAGACCAAGGACAGGCAGAGCAGGACACTGGCTGTCGACTCTGAAATCTAGAAGTCACTAATTCTAAATGGGGCCAACCACTCTGTGAGGACAAGCTGCTAAGAAACTGGGGCTCCCACCTTCAGCCAGCCCCTGGGGAGGTCATTTGAACTCCAAGCCAAATATGGCTGGGGAGGATACCAATAAGCAGCTTGCTGGATCACTCAGTGGAAACGCTAGCCTTGGAATCAGCACCACCATCATCATGGCTGAGTACCTATCACAAAGTAAGCACTGTGTGGGCAAAGCAGGGGATTCTGAGACAGGCAAGTTCCTGCCTTCAAGGAGCTCATAACCTACTGAAGGAGATATACACTGTAAGTGAAGACGATGTGATGAGAGTTAGCCCTCACTAAGCCCTTGGAACGTGTGTTTTCTCATTTTAGCTGCACAACAATCCTGTGCTTATCATCTCCATTCTGGAGATGTGGAAACTGGCTTCCAGCGAAGGTGAATCATTTACCTAACGTCTTCAGCTGGCAAGTGGTGGAGCCAGGATTCAGACTCAAGCTTTGGCATCAGAGGCCATGCCTGCGGTCCCTACGACCAGTGCAATGGACAGTACAGATAAGGGCCATGGGGGAACATGCAGGTGAGGAGCTTGAGGGTGGGACTCTGGGGTCCAGGGTGGGCTTTGGAAACAGCTGGATGTGGGTTGTAAAATTGCTCTGCTGCTCATTCACCAGGGGGAACCCTGAGGCTCCATTGTTTTCTAAAGCAAAGGAGGGCTATGATGCCTCCATGAAGGAGCACTGTGAAGATGAAAGGAGCTGACTCAGGGAGGGTGCACAGCGCCATCTTGGGCATGTTCCACTGGACCGAAGGGGACCAGAGAGAGCACATGAGCTTTTGTGGGGAGGCTGTGGTCAGGAAAGGGCTTCACAGAAGAGATGGCTTTTAAGATGGGCCTTGGAGGATCAGTCAGTTTGGCTTAACTTCAAGGAAGGGAGCAGGGTGGGGTAGACATGAGCAAAGACACTGGAGATGAAAAAGCTGGGGCCCATCTGGGGAGCAAGCTGGCTGCAGCTCAGGGAGAGAGCTAGAGAGTAGATTGGGACAGGGCTGGAAAGGAAGGTGAGTCTACATTTCAGCTGGCAGGGCAATGACCTCTGCCCATGTTTACTGAGATCCACTTTGGGTATGTGCCAGACACCAGGCATTATGGGGTCCATCCTTTGAAGATATCCCCTTTATAGAAGGTCGGGGACAAAGGCAGCAGAGGCACAGCAATGGACTGGCGCCTTCCTTTCCTCCTCTCCTGCCTCCCCCTGGGGCTGTGCATTACACAACACTGCAGAGCAAAAGGCATGTACTGCTGACATTAACTGCACGTACTGCTGACATTAACTGCACGTACTGCTGACATTAAACAGACCGCCATTTCACTGTGCACTGGCAAAGGCACGCGTGCGCACACACGCACACACACACGAGGTGAGAAGCCAATTTGATTCTCCAAAGGATTGCATAATTCTTAGGTGATTTTAAAATAGCTGATGAAGAATCCACTTTAATCTTTTTTGGGTGGGCGCTGAAGGGCTGAAGAGCATCGCTAAGACACTTTTGACAGAATCATTAACAAGAAATAAGCCGCCAGCACTCAGTTGCAAAACCAGCAGCTCCTAAAACCACCATCTTTTACACATTCCGAGGGCCACAGAAGCTTCCTGGATGACCAGAGTGTGTGAGGGGCAGCCCAAATGAGAGGCTGGGCCCAGCCCAGGCCCTCCCCAGCAACTCCCACGGGTCACGGCCTTCCCTTCTGAGATAAGCAGAAACACCACCACTGAAATGATCTTCTTTCACGGCCCCCAAAGAACTGCCTTGTCTGTGCTAATCACTTGGCACCTAATCGTGTCCAGCCTGTGCCTGCTCTTCTACCCTGGGCTCAAATTGTATTGAAAATAATCTGATTTGTAACTGTTCATCAGCGTGAAACGCATTCTCTCAACCAGACTGTGAACGTCTTGAAAGACGGTTAGAATTGCGCTCCTGTCACAATCCTGTGTCCACATGTCCAGGACAGACCAGATAGCAAATATTTTGCCACATGCTAGATAATGAATCTATCGTTCTTTTTTTCTTTGTTTTTGGAGAGATAGGGCCTCACCATGTTGCCCATGGCTGGTCTCAAACTCCTGGCTTCAAGTGATCCTCCCACCTCGGTCTGTCAAAGTGCTGGGATTACAGCCATAAGCCACCATGCTTGGCTTGAATTTATGGTTCGTGCACGTCTACTAACATTATCTTCTAATGATACTGTCAGTAAATTATTCATCTGCGTATCCCATGAGTCTAGAACAGAGCTTGGCAGACAATAGTCCAGTTAAGGCTTCTTTCGAAGAAATCTTAATTCCACCTTGGAAGAAAGACTTCATCCATGAGGTTGGGACCTGAAGGGTGAACGGGAATTAGGCAGATGAGGGAGGGTCGGGAGGAATCTTCTAGGGTCAGAGGGAGTGTGAGGGTGTGTATATGTGTGGTCAGAAATGGGCTTCCAAGCACCCACGGAGGAGCAATTCACCTTGGAGAGAATCAGAAGACATTAGAACTGGAGGGAGGGAGAAAAACAAGGAAGCGTAGGCAGGCAAGTTTGCAGGCGTGATGGCAGAAGGCTGAGGAAGTTTCCATCTGATGGCTTCTATTTTTTCTCTGAAGAGGGCAGTAAAGGTATCTTCTAAGAGGGAGGAGGGAGGGAGGGAGGTGGGAGAGGGAAAGATGGGAGGTTTCGGGAGCAAAACGACGTTTTGAAATAGCTATTGAGAAGAAAGCAGAGGCTGGGTGAGGTGGGTCATGTCTGTAATCCCAGCACTTTGAGAGGCTGAGGCGGGAGGATCACTTGAGCCCAAGACTTCGAGACCAACCTCAGCAGCATGGCAGAACCCTATTCTACAAAAAATAATAAAAATTAGCCAGGCATGGTGATGCACGCCTGTAGTCCCAGCTACAAGGCAGGCTGAGCTGGGGAGGTCCAGGCTGCAGTGAGCTGTGATTGCACCACCGCACTCCAGCCTGGGTGAAGGGGCAAGACCCTGTCTCCCCTTCAAAAAAAAAAAAAAAAAAGGAAGAAGAAAGGAGGAAGAGAGAACCCAATGGTTGGTCGGGGATGGAAGTGCAGGGCTGATGGTCTAATTGAGGTTAGAGACCTCGTGTTTGTTACACCAAGGTGTGTGGCTGGCCAAGACTTCTTCAGTACCCGTGTGTAGGCGGACTGATTTGGCTTGGGGTTTCATCAGATGGAAGGAGAACAGGACTCGGGGAGGGAGGATCCTTTTGAGAAGGATGAGGGATGGGCCAGGATAGGGAAGAAGCAGGTTGATAGCGAGGGGGAAAGCAGAGACAGCAATGGACAGGTAGCCCAAAGATGGTGAAAAACAGATACAGCAGAAGTGACTCAAGCGGCTGGAAGTGGAAGAGATTGTGGCTGGGGACATCAAAGGAGGTGCAGATGCTGTTGATAAGGTTCCCAGTGTGGCCGGGGGTGGGAGGCTGATGTGAGAATGAGGAGGTCAGGGATCTGGCGCTGAAAGGGCTGTACTGAGGATGGGGACCCTGCTCCCCACAACTCAGATACCCTAGAAGCATCCACTCAGAGTCTAGGGTTCCGAGAATCCATCAGTCCCACAGCCTCATTTTAAAACCAGGGACACTGAGAGGCTCAGGACCTGACCCAAAGTGAGAAACGGGATTTGAGACTAGTGGTGCTGCTCCCCGCGCCTCCACGCCCCGGCTAGGGCTCTCCTTCTCCCAGACACTCTCCCCAGCGAGAAACAGAGGCAGGTGACGCTAGGAAGAGGAGGAGAGAAGGAGGCCGCGGGTCCCTGTCGCCTCCAGGCCAGGCAATACGGCTGGCAATCCACCGACCTGGAGCTCATGGCCTCCGCCCTCCTGGTCCAGCGGCCCCCACCGACCCCACCCGACCCGACCCGACCAGACCCAACTGGACCCCACCCGACCCAGGCCGGTTCCGGTCACGGCGGAAGCACGTGGCCCCCCACCCCGCGGCGTTGCCCGGGAGACCAGGGCTGTTTACCAGCGGGACAGAGCTGGGCGCAGGCGGCGGATGGAGCTGAACGGCTAGGTGAGCGCGGCTGCCAGACCCGGCGGCCTGCCCTTGGCCTCCGCCGGGCCTGGAAGGGGCCGGGGGAAGCCAGTCCCTGAGCCCCCAGCACGTCACCCTTGAGGGCCTCCCCAGACCCAGCCCCAGGGACGCGAACCCCGGGAGACAGGCGAGGGACCTGGAGAAAAGTCTGCTCCCGAGGCAAAGCAAGCCTGGCCAGAGCTCACCTTTACCAAAGGGACCTATGCAACCGCTGGGCCATGCCCTCCAGGCTGGGATGTAGCGATGGGGACACAGACCCAGGGAGAGAAAAGGACGTCCCAGTCTCCGGCAGGGCAGAGACCGGAACCAGATGGACCCTCCCCCAGTCCTGTGCTCTTTCACTGAAGTCAGTTCTCACTTTCTAAACGTTCTTTCTCGCCCCTCCCCCAGATCCCTCCTCCACCCCTTAAGCCTGTTGCCTTCTAGGGCGCTGGAACTTGGACATAATTGAGTTATCCCCACCACTTCCTTGCCCTTCTGTCTCTGGAATCATCCCTAATTGTCTTTCCAAACATTTGATCACTTGGTGGCTTGTGGTTCAGTGTGGCACTCTGCATAGGACAGTGTATTCTAATCACTAGTTTGGGGTAGAACTGGGAATGGTACCAGAGTTTTTTCATTCTCAGGCCAACCACCATCTCCTGTTGGTTCTTCAGAGCATTTTTATCCTGAAAGCCTGGTGGGGGTGTGGGTTGGGGGTGGGGAGTGGCAACGGATAGGATTAACTGATACAGTTTTAAAAGACCAATTCAAATGTATGTATCTTGGTATATACCAGCAGATGGTACGTAGGTGGTTATATTTTACTGCATATACTGTAGGCTTAGATTTGGGTTGTGAGTGAAATAGGGTGGTCTGACCCTGTGGTGGGTGGTGGGCACCCTTAGAAAGCAGGAGCCCTGCTTTAGCTTCCCCCATCCACATTTCCTTCTTTCCAGTTGATTTGCTGATGAATCTTAAGGAATGGGCACCTGCCCTTCTGGCAACTTCTTGGAAACAGTTGGCAGTGTTTGCTTCCTGACTCCTAGCAGGCCTCTGGGGCGCAGCTATTGTGTTTAAGTAAACAGGCCACTCGCCTATTCAGCTTGGCAGCTTGGTAGATGCCTACGCCTAGATCTTGTCAAATCAGTTTGTGGTTGAGCGGCTGCCAGGCCTAGAGGTGGTGAAATGAACTGAGCAGGGATAATGATGGCTGCTGCTAGGAGCCTTCCTGGACTGAGGGCGGCGGGCAGAGTTCAGGACCCGATGTGTGAATATAAAGGCACAGTTGGCCCAGATCCCCAGACACCTGTTTCCCCAACCGCCCCATCCCTATGTGATGGCTGCTGGGGAGAGCTGGTGTTCCCTCCGTGTAACAGATGGTCCCTGTGCTCGGGAGGAGGCAGTGGGTTATGAAAGCAGGTTGGATATAATGGTTTTACCTGAAGGAGGTGTTAGTCTCTAAATAACCATGAGTGGGCTCCTAGGAATTAGTCATAATTGAGGTTTTTCTCTGAGATAGCTCACAGTCATGTTATCTTATGACCAGGGTGTCTTGAATATGACACCCCCTGAACATGGATAATTATATAGAACCAAAAGGTATAGAAAGTGCATGCACATACTCAAGTTTTACTGTTAAAAATAATCCCACAGAGAGCCTGTGAGAACACATGACTCTCCTCATCAAAGTTGTTAAGGAAGAGGTTTCTAAGTTACCAAACTCACTGACAGCTAAACCTTCCTGAGGCATGTGTGGGTGTTGGAAGCCAAGCCTGTGATAATTCTATAGAAGCTGTGGCAAATTAATAGCCATTCCACAAGTGGGGAGGGTGGGCCGAGAGGGGCGTGGGTTTGCCTGTGGAGCTTATCTTTGGCAGAACAGTTGGACAGTTATGACCTTCTCCTGCCATCCTGAGTGAAAGTGCAGAGCTGCTAATTGCCAGAGAAAGACTTGAGAATGAGACTAAAGGGGGAAAAACACATTCTTCACAGTTGATCGGAAAATAGATGAAATTAACAAGGAGATGGGCAGTCTTTTTTGATGCCAAAACTTTGCTAAGGAGAAGGCTCCTGAGCTACTAGCAGCCAGACTGGGTGTGAAAGACGAGGGAGAAGTGGAAAATGGGGAGTGGAGAGAGACTCAGGCTGTGAGTAGAATGCAGCCGACATAGCGGCCTTTAAAAGAGGGTAGCTTTGTCCCAGATTTTGAATTGAGCAGGACATCAGGAAGATACAGGGATACTGTGTTTTGTTTGGTTCCTGGTTTGAGTGGAGAGGAAGCAGATACTCCCTAAAATAGGCAGCAGTGGTTACATGCACAGAATGGTAAGGTTAGAATACATACCCTGAGAGGCTCAGATTACATTGAAGATTTTGTGATGAAAGGAATGAATTTGCAGGAAGTAATCATTCTACGGGAAGTGAATTTGAGGTAAGTAAAATGTAGAATTAGAAGAGAAGTGATCAACTCAGGATTTTTTTTTCACATGTTTTTGAGGCAACTGAATAGGTGGTAGCTCATTGCAATCCACCTCCCTGTGTTTCTGTGCAGTGGACAGGGCAGGCATGAGTTTCAGGACTCACCCAGCTGGTTGACTAGGAGTAGAATCACCAAGGACACAAGGGGAAAAGTTCTAGAGCAAAACAAGGAAGGCTTTTGAATTTAGCAGACAGAAAGCACTAAACAGACAACCCAAAGCAAACAACAACAACAACAACAAAATCCCTTAACGTTTAATTAAGTTTCTACCATGCACTAAGCCTGGTGCTTCCCGCCTTACCTACATTATTTCATGTTATTATCCTCATGTTACAGACAAAAAGACTGATGTTCTGAGGTATTTAAGTAATACCTCTAAGATCATTTAGCTAATTTGATAGATGAGGAAAGTTTTGTGCCGGAAAGGTAGAGTGATTGCCCCTTGATCAGGTAGCTAGCCAGTGGCAGAGAAGCTGAAATTGAACCCACACCTTGTGACACCCGGTCCTCTGTCCTTTGCTCCCAAATATGCTGTTTCTTGGGGATCATGAATCACTGGAAAGTCACCAGAAGGTCTTTAGAAGGCTAGGAGAGGCCAGGTTCACTTGTGAGCAGAAAAGTCAGGAGTCACAGTGGTGGTCAGGACTCAGAGGGAGGCAGGGAGCCCAACAAGATGTCTGCAATGTTTAGGGAAAGATGGAACTGGAGATTGGGAGGAGGAGGTGCTGGTAGTAGTGTTAGTGAAGTGGCCACCAAGATGGCAATGAAAGAGGAGGTGTCATGGTTTAGCAATTCCGGGTCTGCACAGAGAAATGTTCACGCCTCCCACCCTGCTTCAGTTCATTGCTTCTGGCGGATTTAACCAGGACTCACATAGACTCTTGGTGGGAGATCCAGATACAGAGGCCCCAGGGTGCCTATCAGGTAGCTGGGAAGACAGAAGTCTGAACAGTTCGGGAGGCTGAGGCACAAGAATTGCTTGAACCTGGGAGGCGGAGATTGCAATGAGCTGAGATCGTGCCACTGCATTGCAGCCTGAGTGATGGAGTGAGACTCTGTCTCAAAAAAAAAAAAAAGAAAGAAAGAAAGAAAGAAGGAAATGTGAGCAGCTAGTAGACATACAGAATGTGATGTGCTGGGCTCAGGAAGCAGCTTGTATGGGTACAGAGGACACAGGACCGGGTGTCACAAGACCTGGGTCCTATCTCTTGCTCTGCCACCAGCTGGCTGTGTGACCATCAGGAAATCACTCTACCTTTCTGGCTCACACATCTGTAGAATTAGCATATGCCCAGAGTTGCTATAGGACAGCGACCAACAAATGATGGCCCACAGCCCAAATCCGGCCTGTCACCTATTTTGTGTGGCTCATGAACTTAGAATAGCTTTCACATTTTAAAATCATTGAAGAAGAATCAAAAGAGCGTATTGTGTGACACATGAAAATTATCTGAAATTCAAATTTCAGAGTCCAAAAATGAAGTTTTATTGATACACAGCAGGTTTTCTGGTTTTTACCAGAAACTTCCCCCCTCCTAAAAGAGTAAGAATTAGTCCCCCACCTTAACCACGCCTAGGTGCAATACTTTTTATTTTCTTGATAGCAGTTGTTACTCTTTGAAAATGTCTATTTACTTGTGGGTTTTAACCCCTGTCTTTCCTCACTATAATGATTTACATTGCAAGGACTTCGTTTCGCTGATGTCTCCCAAGTGCCTAAAATAAATGAATGCATGCCTGAATGAATAAATTGCAGCTGGTGCCCCTTTCTAGATGCCAGAAATTTGTGCTTATTCTGGGCACTCAGGGAGGGAATGGCTTGGATCTAGGAGTCCCAGGAAGTTTAACCCACGGTCTCCTGTTTTTTTCCTGCTTCCTTAGGGGTCTTGAGAAGCAATGGCCACAGAAGCCCCTGTGAATATAGCACCACCTGAGTGTAGCACTGTTGTCAGCACAGCAGTTGACAACCTCATTTGGCAGCCAAACTCACTAAATATGCACATGATAAGGCCCAAGTCCGCCAAGGGACGGACAAGACCAAGTCTGCAAAAATCCCAGGGCGCAGAGGTGTGCGCTCATCATATACCATCTCCGCCTCCAGCCATTCCCTATGAGTCGCCAAGCAGCCAAAAACCAGGAGCCTGTGCACCCAAATCTCCAAACCAGGGAACTTCTGATGAGATCCCTGAGCTGCTGCAGCAAGTTCCCATTGGAGCTTCCTCTTCTCTCAATAAGTATCCAGTCCTTCCTTCTATCAACAGAAAGAACCCGGAGGAGGAGGCTGTGGAAAGCGTCGCCAAAAAGGCCAGCTCACTGCAACTGAGCAGTATCCAGGCTCTTTACCAAGAGGAGACCTGCAGCATGAAGACAAGTGAACAAGATTCCAGAGCTCAAGCTTTTGCCATGGAGAGGAAATTCATCATCCGAACCAAGAAACAGGGCTCTTCCAGGGCTGGAAACCTGGAGGAACCATCGGACCAAGAACCAAGGTTGCTGCTTGCTGTCAGATCACCAACAGGCCAAAGGTTTGTACGCCATTTCCGGCCAACTGATGATTTGCAAACCATTGTTGCTGTGGCGGAACAGAAAAACGAAACCTCCTACCGACACTGCAGCATTGAAACAATGGAGGTGCCCAGGAGGCGATTTTCTGACCTCACCAAATCTCTACAAGAGTGCCGAATCCCCCACAAGTCTGTGCTGGGCATCTCACTGGAAGATGGGGAAGGGTGGCCCTGAGTCTACAGCCACCCAGCTGAGGTCCTGGGTCTCTGAGCAAAGGAGCATGCTTGGGCGTCGTGGCCTCCCAGGCAGCCTGTTTCAAGTGCCATGTGGACCTGGTGCAACTGGGAAGCGTGGGACTCTCGTTTCCACTGCGTGTCCTCTGAAGCAGTGAAATCTGTGCCTGCGCCAAGTGCGCCGAGAAGGCTCCCTTCCAGCTGTTCCATTCTCTCCGCCACCAGCATAACTGGCAAGTTACCAAGGCTGTTCCTGAAACAGTGGTGATCACGACTTCTCCTTTCCAGAGTTTGGGGTCCTTCTAAACTAATGGTCCTTTTGGAACACCAGCTTGCCTTTACAGTGAACTCTGATTCTCTTGAAGCCAATGCTTTCCTTTCTGTATTTGATGCAGGATTAAACACTTCCCAGAGTGGATTCTAGTCTGGTAAATAACCAGGGTGTAGGAACTATCTAACTGGCATTTGTGTTTCTTGCAAGTATTTTAAAGAAACAGGCTGTTGACCCCATCTTTGGAAGTAGCCCTTGGCCGTGCATGGTTAGTTTCTTAGGGATTTATTATTTGTGTGAGGTGGCATCGAAGGGAAGAATGGGTTTTCTTCCCCCAAAACATCAGCTTTTCTAAAATAGTTCTAGAGCTTGAAAGTAAGTTGCTTCCGTGAGCATGGATTACCCAGTAGCTACTTTTAAATAGAGACTGACTAGGTTTACAACTTCTGGTAGCTACTTTGTGGGCTGAAATCTTCCAAAACAGAAAAAGCCAGTGCAATCTGATTTCTTTTGCTTTTGTCAGTAATGGAATCTTTTGTTTTTAAAATGTACAAACCTCTAAGTCTAAACGGGTTTGTACTGACAACTTCCTTGGCTTATCTGGGGTTGGAGCAGATGTTTTATTCCCCAGTTTCAGTGTGTTGCCCACTTCAAACATGCAGTGTCCTTTGGAGCTGTGACAGAGGTGCCTGTTCTGACTTAGAACCTCTGGAGGAGGAGGGGGGTGCCTTGGTCTGGTGTTACTCTGCTGTGCCTGTACTGAAAGACCATGTGCCCCAAGCATCTGGTTGGCTGTCATGAAGTACATCAGCCTGTCTTAGCCTGAGCTGCTTTGAAGACCATGGAGTCTTGTGTTTCCAACTTTGAAGTGATGATATGGACGATTTGCCAATGTTCTCTTCTATTGCAAGTTCAGCCAGACTCCATGACTCATCTGATCCCTTTTATGGCCAAATCATCCTTCAGAGTAGGGAACACTCAGACGTTCCGGGCATGTTGTTCCCCCAGAGCTTGGTCATCACGAAGCCCTGAGTTCTGGTGTGTGCCCCCGCCTCCTGGGTATACAGAGAGAAGGCAGGAATCAGGAGTTCCAGAAGCATATAAATGTGGCTACCCCAGCAACAAGCGCATCCTGTGCTCAGATAAGGTGCATGGTTGGGAGTGTTTTTGTTGCATACTGAGGCTTAGCAGTGGAGATGGGCGCCACTGCCATTTGCTCAGAAGAAGGCTGGCCTTGTCCTAACTGTATCCCACACCACCCAGATCACTCTGGAATAGATTCTTTCTGAATGTTTTACAGAATTTCTTAATACCATCCTGGTTTGGTCAGCCATTCCTTTGATTGGAAAGGCCAGCTGGGGCCAGTGGTGCCTCGGGCAGGCCCACACAGCTGGCCACCTCTTCCCGTTGATGACCACAGCAGAGGGAACTTGAGCCCAGAACCTAAAAGTACAGGAATTTCACTTCCCACCAGGACTCGGGCATGTAACTCTACGTCTGATCTAGGAGGCTGGGGGAAGAGCCTCCCATAAAATCACACCTACTCCGTGGTAAGAATAAAATGCCACCCACCTGGGACTTGGTAATTTCTCCAGACAGGAAAGCTTTAGAAAACTTGAGTGAAATGGAGCAAGCTTGAAGGAGTTAGAATCTTCTACGCTTAGGATTCGCTGTTGCTGGTGAGCTTAGAATTTTGGGGTTGGGAAAAAGTGAAAGGCATACGCATAGAAATATTTTAGGATATATGAATAAAGCTAGACTCAAACCATCATAACAAACTTTTTTTTTTGGACAAAAGATGATGTTACTAACAATAAAAACCAACTTGTGTGAAACTGAGTCAGTGGAGAAGTGCATCTCGTATTTTAACCTAAGACTTCACCTCCCACACACAACTGGACAGAGGGGTGTGTTAGCCTGATCTTCAGTGTTCTCACTGGGAAAGCACTTGTTCCACTGTTAGAACCATGTCCTCCTCCCTGGACACTTCCGATGCCCACTGCAGAACCTCTGGGGCTCCTGTTCTCAGCTTCTGTCACAGCACTTAGCTTGTCTGGATAAGAGTCACCTGAATTTTTCCTAAACATCATTCCAAGTACTCTGATTTTGAGGGTTGGCAAGAACAAACTAAATCAGGATTCAGAGTTCCTGATAGCTCCTCATGTGGCATTGCAGCTGAGGCCCCCTGTCCTAAATGGGCTCAACTGGCCTAGCACACTCCCCTTGGTGGCTTTGGGTGGGTCAGCCTTGCCCCATTTGGGGTCACAGACCTCAGTTATTCATTTAACCAATGGTCATTGAGGGCTTACCCGGTGCCACACTTCAAGACAAGCATGGGTGTCCTGGCAAGAAAGTGTTGGCAAGAAAATATGAACCCACCATTGAACTCTCAACTCAAACCTTACTGAAGTCAGTGGCTATAGCTTTATGTGCAAAGGACCCCAGAGTGAGGATCCCACATTGTTACTACTGGGTCTTCTCCCCACCTCTGGAGATGCTAAGAAAACCCTTCCCCACCTTTTCTAGTGATGGAGTAGGAACTTTGCATAGGACAAAGCTTCACGATAGGTTACTCCAGTATATTCCCGATAAAGTCCAATAGGTAAATTAGTTTTGGCAGCAGAAGGAACAGCAGGAGAAGTAAGTGATTCATCATCTAGAATCCAAAAAATTTGCACCAACAGATGGCAGGTGGTTATAACACAACAGTTCTTGCCCTGAGAGTATCTGGGGACCCAGCCAACAGCCGTCAAGCCAGGGCAGTCCTGCGGAAGAGATGGCTTGTGAACATGACTGTGGACCCAGAGTCACCCCAGAGCTCCCACATAAAATGCTTCACAGACAGAGAAACTGAGAGCAGCCTTGGGGCATTCATGCCAATTAATAACCTTAAAGACTACAGCCAGATCCACCCGCGTCACAAAAGCAGGCATTCGAGGAACTATGCTTTTGTTCATGCTCTTATCTGCCATTTTAAATGGGTTTCTAATGTCAAATAAAGCCACTCTGCCTCTTGGGACAAAGATGTTTATCTTCACATGGTTTTTAAAATAAAGTCCTCATAATAAGTTCAGATAAAAGAGCCTTTTACATGGTAAGAGGATCTACTTTTCTACCTTTTAAATGGAATAATGAAGAACGCTATATTATTTTGCTTTAGCATTAGTTTAGAAGTCATTCTGAGAATTAAGCAGGAATATCTGTTTTCTTAGTCCATTAAGGCAACACCCCACAATGAAGTTGAAAGTTCACGAGCCTATTGACTCTCATCCAGAAACCACAACCAACCAAACCCCATCATGTAACAGGGAAGACCCAGGGTCACTTCGGAGGAGTTAGCAATCAAAGGAGAACAGACTTTTGGTGACTCAGTTACCAACACACAAGACAGCAACTCATAAAACTAAAATTGGGTGTTTTATTTTTTGTCTACACGGGTGGCGTGCCACTTTCCTTTCCTATTAGGGAAGCTTCTCCCAGCCCTTTCTGACGTTCATCTGTGTGCCTTTACATTCAAACAGTTTAGGAAGCAGCAGCCCTCCTAACACTCGACGCGGAAGCACAAATCTCTGGAGGTATTTTTGGACACACTTAAATCCTATCCCAAGAGGCTGAACGACTGTGGTGACAAATGCCCACGGGTAAAACTGAGCAAGCCTCATTCAGACTGTCCTGCTCAGAGACGCCCTCTGGCTGCCGTGTTGAGGGTCTGGGGTGGAAGATGGAAGACTAAGCACTGGAGATGTGAAGGTGACTCAGCGAGAGGTGATGGTGGCTCGGGCCAGGGTGGTAGCCAGAGATGTCATGAGAGGTGGCCAGATTCTGGACATATAATCCATTTTCTTAAGGAAAAAAAAAAAAAAGAGAATAATTTGACAAGTTGGAATTTACCCAAGTGGACTTAGCTTGACCAATATCGCCAACGTGGATTGTTTCTGCAAAAACAAACAAGCAAAGAAACACCACAGCAGCAAAGCACATGGCAGGCAGGGGAAAGACACTGACCAGCAGGAACATTCACATCAAGGAAACGCATGAGTGTTTTTGGACAAAGTGTACAGAGAAAATCAAAGTTATTCATTGTTTTAATTAAGAGATAAAACTGAGATCACTGTTTCACTTAATGTTTAGATATAAGTTAAAAGTATCATCTAACTCTGGGGTAGGATATGATTGCTGACCAAGGTTACTTAATAAGAAATCCCTTGTTCTAGTTAAATACATTGTTTATCTCTGTCTCCCGTCCTTCATCCCTCCCTTTCCTGCCACCCTTCCCTCCGTTTATTCCAATCCAGCAGCTGACTGGCGATGCATTTCTTCCTGGGAGGGCAAACAAAGCCATAATTCTGGGGCTTAAATAATAAAGCTCCTAGTTTCATAGTTTTCATGCCCACCTCGTGTTTATATGAGGGGATCTGTGCAGTGGGGTCTTGGTCCTTGGTCCCTTTTGTGACTGGCTAAGAGCTGCGTCTCTCTGACATTTGTTCTCTTTGATGGGAGATGTAAGTGTCCTGGGTCTACTCTGGCTGGTGAGCACCTCCAGCAGACAGCCTGGGTCTGCTCTAGCTCTAGCCACTATTAACAAGAATCGCCAGCCACCTGCAGATGAACCCTGGGAGAATGGCGGGGGCTCCCACCCTGCCAGCTGGGACGTATTGTCTGGAAACTGCTGCCCCCACCCCACCACCTGCATACAATCCTGGGATCCTGACGATACCAGCCTAGACCAGACATAAGCATTCCAGGTCCTGAAGACTCTGGATCTGGACTATTGGCCACTCCGTAGAGGATTCCCCAGCCCAGGCCTGGACCTCAGTTCACAGTTTTCCTTCCTTTTTTCTTTTCTTTTCTTTTCTTTTTTTTCTTTTTTTTTTTTTTTTTTTTGAGACTGAGTCTCGCTCTGTCACCCAGGCTGGAGTGCAGTGGCGGGATCTCGGCTCACTGCAACCTCGGCCTCTTGGGTTCAAGCGATTCTCCCACCTCAGCCTCCTGAAAGCTGGGACTACATCCGCGCACCACCATGCCCAGCTAATTTTTTTGTATTTTAGTACAGATGGGGTCTCACCATATTGTTCAGGGTGGTCTGAAACTCCTGAGCTCAGGCAATCGGCCCACCTCAGCCTCCCAAAGTGCTAGGATTACAGGCTTGAGCCACTGTGCCCAGCGCTCTTTTCCTTTTTAATGGCATTCCCAGCAGGCCATCATCTGATTGAAATCATCTGTAACAAATTTATTCAACAAATATACATTAAGCACCTAGATAGCACATATCAGGCTCATCAGTGAACAGAACAGGCCAAAACTCCCTCCTCCCATATACTAATGGGAGGAGACAGAAAGTGAATATACATAATTCATATAGAATGGAAGAAGAGGATACATGCCACGGAAAAGAGAAAGTAAGGCGCGGTGGCTCACGCCAGTAATCCCAGCACTTTGGGAGGCCAAAGCGGTCAGATCACGAGGTCAGGAGTTCAAGACCAGCCTGACCAACATGGTGAAACCCCGTCTCTACTAAACATACAAAAATTAGCCGGGTGTGATGGGGGGGCACTTGTAATCCCAACTACTTAGGTGGCTGAGGCAGGAGAATCGCTTGAATCCGGGAGGTGGAGGTTGCAGTGAGCCGAGATCATACCACTGCACTCCAGCCTTGGTGACAAAGCAATACCCTGTCTCAAAGAAAAAAAAAAGAAAGTAGAGCAGGCTGTGGGGATCTGGAGGGCATGGGCAGGGCAGGGGATGGGCAGAGGATGAAATCTGACACAGATGGTCAAGGAATGCCCAGGTGAAGAATCAGAAGGAAACAAGGTTGTTGGCCTGTAGATAGGTGGGAGAAGAGAGCTCCTCGAAGAGGGGGCACAAAGGTCCTCAGGAGAGAGCATGTCTAGCCTGTTAGAGGAAGGACCAGCAGTGGGTGTGGCTGGAGCCAGGTGGGTAGAGCAGTCAGAGATGGGGGCAGGAGACACGCAGTGTCACTCTGGGTCAGATGCAGAGCCACCGCAGGCAGCTGAGCAGAGGAGTGGTGCCCGATGGATGTCTTCAAATCCGCTCTTGGCTGCCGAGTTGAGATTAGGCAAAAGCAGAAGACAGAAGACCAAGTAGAAGCTATTAGCATAATCTAAGTGACAGATGATGACCAGAGTGGTCCCTCCAGGTGTCATGAGAAGTGGTCAGCTTCTGGGTATAGAATCTATTTATTTTTTAAAAAGTAATAATTTTATTGTAAAAGTAGCTTTGAAGTAAATGCTAACTCATAATGTACATCATCGTTATACATTATTTTTCCAGACACAAAAGGCTCATTCTTACAGAAGCCATTATATTCTTCCCCAAAAATAAAAACACACGCTTTTTTTGAAAGATGGAAAGCTTGGGAGAGACAGAGAAGATTAAAGAGGAAAATAAAAATCATCCATAATCCTTTTGGTCAGAGATAACTGTTGTTAATATTTTGCATACATTTTTTCATTCTTAACGACTAAATTTATGTTGCACATTACTTTCTTGCCAGTAGGCACACATGCATATTTTTAACATTTGTAATCTTAGCAAACACAGTTAAATATTCTTTCTCCAAATATCTACAGCCTTCATAATTATTTTAAGACTGAGCAATACTTCAACATGTTGATGTACCATAATTTATTAAACTATTTTCCCTTTATGGAAGGAACATCTATATAGTTCCAATTTTTTCTGTGCTGAAATCTTCATTTAGGTAGCTTTTGCATCTTTTGAATTATTTCTTTAGGACAGATGTCCAGGAATAGGATTGGCAGGTCAAATTATATGAAAAATTTTTATGGATTTTGCTTTGCTTTTCAGCGCATTATATAGCAAAGCACGTAACAACTTCATTGTAGCATCTTCAGTTTTGTGGTTACTGCTTTTTAAAATTTTCCCTAAGTTTGTTGATTGAAAATGGAAACTAAACTTCGAAAACTTTCCATGCTGCTGATTACTATTAAGTATTAATATTTCCCAAGCCTCTCAACACACTTTTAATAGTAAAATGAAAACACAAAGGCACAGTTACTTTGTTGTCATAATCCAGACACTCTAGTCCAATTAATGCCAAGGAAAGTAGGACTGCTGGGGGCTGAGAGAGAAATGTCTTTGTTCTTACTCTTCATATTTACATGAAGCATTACACCTCTCAAAATATGTACGGTCTTGAACGTGATCTTGAAAACGCATGCAAGATTTTAATAAATCAAATCTTATTTAAATACATATCTTTTCACTGAGTCAACAAACGGAACATGTACATGCAACAGACGTGGGACATGACCATGACCATGAACCAGACTGGTCTCTGCTCTCAAGGAACTTTCAATCTAGTGGGAAGAGCCATGTTAATTTAGAATGGGCATATATGGTAAGACTGATACTAGCCTTTTATCTCACTTGTCCATAGTCAAGTGAGATATTGACTAGCACAACAGTGGCAGGAAATAGTCCTCTTCATCTATAGTAAACGGTCTCTGGAAGGATGTCTGATTGCTCAACTTCACAGCAGCCTGGTCAGAGCCTTTAGCATTCAGTCTGAGGACCAGTGCTACCAAGCCATGGGTTTCTAATGCCTTTTAATTTGGACTTTAAAAAAAAAAAGAGTGTGGAGGAGGTGTGAGAGGCAGGTTGAGGCAAAGGCCAGTCTGGGAGCACAGGAAATCAGTTCACTCTGCAGAGAGTGTATGTCCCCATTGCCATTGAGGAGACATTCCTGGGTCTTACTGAAAACACACCTTGCACTTGGTCTTGTCTGTTCAGGCTACACTACCCTGCTCAGATCATTCCCCACCAGGCCTGCTAGCCAAGGCATCTGGCATCAACCTGTCTGGAGTCCTCAGTCCCATCCTCCAGGAAGTCCAAGGTGTGAGTCACAGACACCCGCTCAAGAGAGAAATTGACGTGTACATTCACAGTCCACCGAAAAGGTTGTCCCTTTACATTCAGGCAGAGGAGATGGAAGACCGTAAACGGGGGCGTGGCTGGCAGACAAAGGCCAGGAGGCAAGCATTAGGGGAAATGCAGAAAGTCACCAGCAAATCCCAGACAGCACTCTTTCTACAGATTGGGATGGTCAACCCCCACTCAGTGTAGCCAGAAACGCCTCCCAGATGGCTTTTGAATTCTAAGATTGTCCAATAGGCAAAAATAGAATAATGGATTTTTAAAAGGGGGCCTCCACATCCCAAAGCCTCTGGAACTTTTCAAAAAGATCTGCCCCAGATCGACTGAATTACTGTCTCTGGAGCTGGATTGTGGGAACCACTCTTTTAGAAACTCCCCAGGGAATGCTAAGGCTCAGCTGGGCTAAGAACTTCTGGGCTGGATGAGGTCCCTTCCAACACCTATGGTCTGTGACTCTCCAGGGCTGTCTCGTTCTCCTATCTTTGCTCAGGCTTCCTCTCCCCTGACCCCAGCACCACTTGTCAGGAGGCCACCTTTCCGTGTCAGCTTCAGCCCTGATTTCCCTGAAGCCTTGGCCAGAAGAGACCTCTGCCTCCCTTGAGTTTTTCCAGCTCATTATCTCCCTCAAGTCTTTTTATAAAACACTCCGATGTGGCGTAGAGAGAACAGGGGATTCGGATTCAAGTGTTCCATGCTCTTCGTCTGGGTGGGTCATGGCTTCTCCCAGCCTCCATCTTCCCACCCACAAACGGAAACAAGTGTTCTGAGAGGGGTGGTTGTGAAGAATCGGATGAAATAACGTGCATGGAGAATGCTTTGACACCTGTATAAATAGGTTAAAGTGCTCATTTTTATTTTAGCAACTACCCATCTTCTATTGTTATCATTTATCTCTTTATTTGCTCCACAGACACTTGCTGAGTGCCTGCTTTGTGCCAAGCACTGGGGATACAAAAAGAAAGATGTGCCCACTGCCCTCCAGGAGCTCCCAGCCCAGTGCAGGGAGGCAGAGAGGTACACAGAAAGCTATCGTATCTATCACGAGATTAGCACAATTGTCCATTTTCTTTACCGATGCACCCCCAGTGCCTAAAACAGAGCCTGGCACAGGGTAGTTGCTCAGTGAGTGTGGAATGATGAATCAATTCAAGGGTGTTATGGAATCACAGACTGAGGATGGGGGAGGCCTCTGCAAAGTTACATGGGAGCTGAGGGTCAAAGGGCTGAGTAGGAAAGAACCAGTGCACATCTGGCCTCTTCCACAAGGCTTTAAGGCCCTGCCAGATCAGCTTGTGGCTAATTCATTGCTGTGCCTCTTGGTGCCTAGCAGTGGGCACTGTACTTAACAGGTGTCAACCTCTCAGAAATGAAACTGTTCAAGATCCTGCTTTAAAAAACAAAAAGCAACTCAGCATCATAGGCACAAAACTTACTTAGGTCATTTGAGTCACCCAAGCCCTTCAGCCAGTTCACAGTGACGTGTCTCACATTGATGCCATCCCCAAAGAGCCTGGCATGATTTCCAAAGTTCCTTGCAGTGCTCTATGTAGAGCTGGCAAACACAGATTAATTCAGCCCATCTGCTTTGGTCCTCATCCACATATTTCAGAGCAGGTTTCTCATTACCTTAATCAAGATAATACATTCTTTGCAGCAAGGGACCATGAAGACAGGTAGGTTCCTGTTTTCTAAATAGTTCACATTTTCACAAGAACAGAAGCCCAGCCTACAAGTGAGACAGTGTCGCATAAGCAATCAGATACTCGAATGGCCCCTGCTGGAGTCCCTTTCAGGGACCACACTTCTGAAGGCAAACACCGTAGCCTGAGTTCCGAGTCTAGATCTGAGGCAGAGCTGTAAGCCTGAGGACACTGGGTGAATACGTTTTGGGAAATATTTATTTTGGGAATAAATTTCGAAATTACGTGCATAGAGAATGCTTTGACACCTGTAAAAATAGGTGCAAATGCTCATTTTTATTATAGCAACTACCCACCTTCTATTGTCATTTCTCTCTTTGTTTGCTCCACAGACACTTGCTGAGCACCTGCTCAGTGCTGAGCACTGGGGATACGAAGAGAGATGTGCCCTCTGCCCTGCAGGAGCTCCCAGCCTTGAGCACACCCCCGGTGCCTTGGTTCGGGGCCTTTGGAATGCAACCTAAAGGTACATTATCTAAGAGAAACAGGAATCCAGATTCCTAGATGTATCTTCTCTAAGCCAGTACTGCTGACTTAACCTCAACTACTGGAGGACAACCTGAGCCACAAAAAGTCATTTAAGTTTCAAGGGCAAAAAGAGCTCTTTCTGTAGCATGATGGGTGGTGAAGTGCATGCTGCCCAGGCCCAGATGACTATGAGCTCTTGTCCTTGGGTATATCCAAGAAGAGAAATGGAGCCCTGTGACCAGGATGGCTTATACATTCCCTGTCTGGAAGGCAGAGACTGGGCGACCTCTCAGGACCCTTTCAGTTCTATAACTCCACAGCCCACTAGGGTTGGGGTCTTCATGGCCTGTAACTGGAGATTTTGCTAAAAGCCAGTACTATGCAAAGTTGTGAGTGCAAACAGGCTTCTTTATGCAAAATGCTCAGATCTGAAATTCGACAATTGCTATGGAGCCCTCTGACCCAGCCAGTAGCCAGCCTGCAGGGGACTATGTTTCTGAAGCATCTACACCGTGAACAAGGAGGCTCACAGCCTTGCTGAGCTCCAGAAGCTCCGGCATTTGGAGAACATCTTCCCTTATTTGATGCTTAACCTGTGCCTAAATTGACACACTTTATGTCAGGATAGGGTGGTTGGGCAAGTGGGTGTGTGTAGAGGTTGCTGTACAAGTCAAATGACATTTTCTCTGCCTGAAGGAGATCACAGAATTAGGAAATGTTGAGTTCAAAATTCCTACAGAACAATCTGCCTGCTGCACCAGCGTATCATTTCCCCATTCTCCTTCCCCTTCTCCAACTACTGTTCAGTCTGTACCCCATTAACCTGCCTTGGCTTTTCTTCATTTTTTTATGATTACCTGAAATTACCTTATTTGTTGACTTTTTTATTTATCAGCTATTTCCCCAACCCCAATATAAGGTTCATGAGAGCAGGGGCCTTCCCTGTCTGTGCTCCGGGCACCCAGTGCCTGGCTGGTAAGCACATATTGAATAATAAATGAATGTCCCATGTACTCAGGAGCATATCCCTCATGCATTCGTTCGGGGTCTTTGGAAAATGGCAACCTAAAGGTACATTATCTAAGAGGAAGAGGAATCTCCAGATTCTTAGATGTATCTTCTCTAAGCCAGTGCTGCTGACTTAACCTCAACTACTGGAGGACAACCTGAGCCAAGAAAGTCATTTAAGTTGCAAGGGCAAAAAGAGCTCTTTCTGTAGCATGATAGATGGTGAAGTGCAAGCTCCGCGGGCCCAGATCACCAGGGCTCAGTTCCAGGTCTCCCAACTACCCATCAACCCACCTTAGGCAGTTAGTTAGCCTCTCTGTGCCTTAGTTCCCAGTATTGAAAACATGGGTTGTTAGTGTACTTACCTCCCAGGGTTGTGGGAATTAAACGCGTGGATACACGTGAAGCTCTCAGCATCCAACATGGCACCTGGAGAGCATCACTGTCACCATCCTTGCCAACCACTTTGTAAGGTAGGGACTTGCCTCCATTTTAAAAACAGTGAGGTCAAGAACATGGGTGGACATGCTTGCAGTGTGCTCAAATGCAACCTTAAAGTAAGAGGAGTAACCCTGAGCAGGGCGTCAAATGACTGGTGGGCTACCAAGGGCTCCCTGTCCACTGCCAACATAGCCCTGCTATGGCCCTGCCTCATTGGTCGGCTTTCACCCTCTCCCCACATGCTTCTTCTTGGTCCCTCTCTCGCAGCCAGGCCATTTGGTCACTCTACAGCGCTACCTGGCATACCTCCTAGAGAGCTTACTACCTTTCACTGCCCCCCAAGCAAATGCACCACAATGCCCCCACCTCTGCTGGCCCAGACATAAGTTCAAATCTGTGGAACCCCTTGCCATGAAGTGTCTGGTCGCTATGTAGAGCTTTCCCCAGGCAGTAGAAAGAAGAGGGAGATTGTCTATGTTTTGCCCAAGGCCTCACTCTCTCTGTGCCAAAGCTGCACTGTCCAGACAGTGGAAGTGCCCAGAGAACTTCCTACGTGGCCACCTGGGGTGCCGTTTCTTTGTTGGAACCTGGGGTGAATTTCTAGCTAAAACAAGGAAGGGATGAGGAGAATGGAACGAACTTGTTTTTGGTGTCTACTAAGAACTTCACAGACTCTCATTTGATCTTCAAATCAAATGAGATCAAACGTCTTACCTCCATTCTACAGAGGAGGAAATGGGACTCAGAGAGGAAGAGCAACTTGGCCAAGGTGGCACAGCCATTGAGCAGAGGGCTGGGATTCAGATGCAGGGTCTCTAATGGTGAAGCCCTACTCCGTGACTGCGGCAGGACAGAGGAGGCAAAGGGGTGAGGAGGGGCATTTAGAATCTGGGGGGCAAGAGGGAGGGGCACCAGGATCAGTCAGCCCATCTGTGCAAGAAAAATCGGCAGGTGGTTCTGAAATACTTTGACCCCCCCAACCCAAGGTGAGAGCCCCTGCTACAGAGTTCAGAGGACATTTCAAGTCCAGTCCCTAGTGCTTTGGCATTTTGTTATGACAAAAATAAGGAGTTGATTAAATGGTGTTTACCATCCTTTAATCATCAATGACACAAGTTTCATGCCTAGGACAATTTCTGGTGTAATGTTCACACTGTGCCTTTGAAGGAGGCTGAAAGAGACCACATATGGCAAGTCCCAAAGAGTGTTATCCCAGGCCAGGCTACATTGTTCTGCAATACCCAAGCGCCATGCAGAAAGTGGCAGTGGGGTCGGCAAGGGTGGCCGCCTCTCGAGTAGCAGGAAACATATTGGGCGAGCAGAAGGTTCCTTCACAAAAGAGTGTGTGAAGGCAGAGATGGGAAGTAACCATAGCAGACACTCCCCAGGGTCCCTTTCAGAGCTGGGGTGCAACTGAGTCTGAGGAGGCAACAGAAGATGGAGAAGAGAAACTCCCCAAGCCCCACCTCCTGCCCATCAGACTGGTTTTTATTTCTTAGGCTACAGACAAAAAAGAAATTCCTTTACCTAATTCAAGCACTGCGTCTTACCCATCCAGTCAGACTTTTAGAAAATTGCTGCAAACCCTGGCATTGCATACAAAGGGCACTTCATTCAACAAACACCTAATGTCCATTATACATCAGGTTCTAGGCGAGGCCTCGGGGACTGAGACCTGCCCTGGAAGAGGTCATTGTCTACAAGGGAGGCACAAGAGTTTTACCTGGTGTGTGAGGGTGCCCTATCAGGTAGCCGCAGGAAGGTCCTTGCTGGAAGAAGTCAGCAAAGGCCACACAAACGGGCCACCCTGCCTCTGATTCCTGATCAGTGAAACACGAGCTTGCCAGGCAGAGAAGGTGGTACGGAACGGCTTTCCAGGCAGGGGAAAGGGCATGTCCTGAGCTTGGAATGAGAAAGGGCCTGTCTCCCAACACGTGGCAAGTTCAGAGTGGCTAGTGCCAATGCTTCCAGAGAGATAGTTAGGCAAGGGGATCGCAAAGGGCCCTGAAGACCACACCAGGATGTATGGATTTGACCTGTAGGCAAAGGAGAGCCAGTGGCAATTTTAACCCAGGGCTGTATCAGGGCTCAAATCAGAAGCTCATCTTAGAGGGCACTCTGTGGTGGCTGTATGCAGGGGAGCCGAGGGTGAGACCAACTGGAGGCAGGGAGGTCCGTCTGGAGGCCTATGCTGAGGCTGGTGCAGGGTAAGCAGGGTCTTGCTGCAAGGCACCAGTCAATGAATAAGGCTCTTGATAAAGGACAGCCTGGAGCCTTTGTATTTGTGACCCCACTGCTGTCTTCACATAACCCAGACCGCCGACATACCCTGGAGGGCTGCTGTCAGTGCCTGACCAGCACCCATGGACATGCAGTCTGGGCTCCTTCCAACACTTCCTCCAACACTGTCATCGTCACTGTCACTTTCACAGCCTGGCCTGTGACAGGTATGCCCAAGAGCAGATGGGACCTTCTGCAGTGGCCAGGGCCACCAGTTCTCCTTGATTTCTGCCTCTATTTCCCCTTTCACACAAAGGGACACTGTCCTCCCCCAATAATGATATTTTTAAATAACATAAGGCAGCAAATACCCCCAAACACTTGCTGTGTGTCAGGCACTGAAGCATAAGCTTTTTGTGGATTCTCTTTTGTTGTGATTGTTTGTTTTGTTTTGTTTTGTTTGAGACAGGGTCTCACTATGTTGACCAGGCTGGCCTTGAACTCCTGGGCTCAAGGGGTCCTCCCACCTTAGCCTCCCAGGTAGCTGGGATTACAGGCATGCACTACGGTGCCTAGCTTTTTACATTTTTTTAATGAATTCTGGTTTTCTTTTGCTTTAAACATACATAGGCAGGCTTAAGTTTATCTCATCCTCACAGTGGAACCTAAGAATTGCTGTTTATAGTGTTTAACAAGTAGGAACAACACATGCTGTTCAGTAAAGGGTAGGTGAAGCTGTACACATATTACATTTTTTAAAGAACTTTTTTTTTTTGAGATAAGGTCTTGCTCTGCTACCCAGTCTGGAGTGCAGTGGCAAGACCAGAGCTCACTGCAGCCTCAAACTCCTGGGCCCAAGTAATCCTCCTGCCTGGGACACAGGTGTGCACCACTGTACCTGGTGGATTCTCTCTCTCTCTCTTTTTTTTTTCTCTTTTTTCTTTCTTTCTTTCTTTTTTTTTTTTTGAGACGGAGTCTTGTTCTGCTGCCCAGGCTGGAGTGCAGTGGTGTGATTTCAGCTCACTGAAACCTCTGCCTCCTGGGTTCAAGCAATTCTCCTGCCTCAGCCTCCTGAGTAGCTGGGATTACAGGCATAGGACACCATGCCTGGCTAACTTTTCTTTTGTGTGTGTGTTTTTAATAGAGACGGGGTTTCACCATGTTGTCCAGGCTGGTCTCGGAACTCCTGACCTCAGGCGATCTGCCCGCCTTAGCCTCCCAAAGGGCTGAGATTCCAGGCTTGAGCCACCACACCCAGTCTAGATTCTCTCTTTTAACCAGACAACAATCCTAATGGTGGCTCTAGAAGAGTAAGCAATACCTACAATGATAGAAGGGTCCTTGAAAGGAAGGGAGAGCCGCTGAAAATCATCCGAACCCTGAAATCACAAACCAACTGCTTCTTGACAACGGAGTACACCATGTAGAGAAGCTTCTTCCTTCTCACCACCTTCCTCCCTCCACTTCCCACCAGAAATCTGGGGCTTTTCTTCTTTAAGTCCTCTGGTGAATGCTCTTTGTCTATTAGAAATGTCTGTTGAATATTTACCACATTAAAAAAAAAACTTCATTAATTGATGAGGTGGGTTTTCATTGAGGATGTTCATTTCCCCCCAACCTGGGAAATGGCTCTGACGTTTAATGAGGTGGTCTGTGGCTTTCATGGCATGCTCATTAGTTGCACAATTCCTGGCTTAAAAGACATTAAACTCCTACGGGTGCACAATGAATTCCTTTGCCCCTAACATTTACCCCTCTATAATGAGGTTCTAGAGAGTGCCTTGAAAGCCATTTCATGTCAAGTATCAGGTTGGTGCAAAAGTAATCTCAGTTTTTACCATTTAAAAGTGATGGCAAAAACCGTGATTACTTTTGGGCCAACCTACTATTTACCGCATGGAACGCTATTTGGGGAGTTGAGGGCAGTGTGAGCTGCAGCTGGTCCAATTGGTTAGAAATGCGTCAAAGCAGGATTCTACTGTGATTCACTTAGGATGATAACTCAGCTGGCAGTGTGAAGCAAGACCAGAAGGGTTCTAGACAATTGCTTCTGCAAACTTTCTCATGTACCATTTTAAGAAATGCTATATTTCTTAAAATGACTAGCTGTCAGCAGGTGCTTTTCATGGATGGAGGTTTACACTGCTAAGTTAAGGATGACAGTTACTTGCTCTTTTATGAAAAGGCCAGCAAACCGGCCTGGGCAACATAGTGGGACTCTGTCTCTACAAATAATAATAATAATAAAAATTAGCTGGGTGTGATAGCACACACCTGTAGTCCCAGCTACTCAAGAGGCTGGGGCGGGAGGATCGCTTGAGCTTGGGAGCTGAAGGCTGCGGTGAACCATGATTGCCTCACTGCATTCCAGCCTGGCTGACAGGGTGAGACCCTGAATCCAAAAGAAAAGAAGAGGCTAGCAGAACGTTTAGCCATCGTTAGGGCCATATGTCAAAGAGATGTCCCATGCAGTGCCTGAGAAGGTGAGGATCTTGGGGTTCGGTCAGTACTCGCCCATAATCCAGAGGCCAAAGTATGCCAGCAGGGAATGCAGCCTCAGGGGAAAGATGCACTGGAGTGAGGTCAGAGAGCAGAGAGCAGAGCCTCTGAAGCCCTTCAAAATGGCAACTCTCGCTTCCCTAGGGAGTCACAGATATTTAGAAGATGCAGTTTCTCCTCTGGTCTTCTTTCAACAGAATCAGGAACCACCCAGGAAAATGCCTGTCAGGGTTCTGTGGCTTGGGCCTTCCAGGGAAGGTGGTATCCAGTAGGCCACATGCCGATACCAAGCAATGTGGTGGCCCAACCTCCCTTGAGTTATTACTAAATCCAAGTATTTCCTAGAATAAGGTTAACAGCTAGATGCCAGGAATATGTTTTCACTAGTACAACTGCCCTGTCTGAGCAGGGTTTTCTCAGAAGACCACCTAATCACACTATTGCATGTGGAAAAGACTCCTGGCCTCCATACTGGGAGATCTTACTCCAGCCTTGACTGCCATGTACAAGATTTAGCCTTTCTTGGCCAGGTGTGGCTCACACCTGTTATCCCAGCACTCTGGGAGGCCGAGGTGGGAGGATTACTCTAGGCCAGGAGTTCAAGACCAGCCTGAGCAACATAGAAAGACCTCATCTCTACTTTTTTTAAAAAAAAAAGTTTTAGCTTTTTTGAACCTTATCCAACATGCAAAGATGTTAACACCTGCCCTGCCTGCTTTCCAAAACTGTTCTGAGGAACAGAGAGAGAAGAAACATGGAAACACTTTGTAAACTCAAAGGTCCTGTGCCCACACCAAGTTAAGAGGTTAAATGTCACAGTGGCTCATATGGACCTGAGCCTCTAGATCAGATCTGAACCCCAAAGTCTCCTGTTTCTGCTGACCAAATCCCTCCCAGAATAGTCCTTAAAGCCTGGACATTGACCTTAATTTCAGGTTCCCTAGACACTCATGTAAAACGTCAAATCTTTACAAGTACTCTAGGTGCTGACAGTTGTGTATTCTTAAAAAATAAACAAACAAGAAAGAATCAAATACTTCCATGCCAAAAAATATCCAGTGTCTACCAAAACGTGGACATACAACTCCTGCACACTATCTGGAACCCAGACCTGGTCCATAAAGCAAGAACTGTCCTCGTCTGTCACGATCCTCAGCCAGAAGGTCAAAGTTAGAAAGGCCTCTGAGCCACTTTCTTTCGGAGGAAGGTGGACGCCAAGACCAGCTGTCTTAGAAACCAAGGTGAGGTGCAGGGCGGCCAGGTGGCCATCCTCCCAAATATAGAAAACAAAACAACTCGTTCCCTAAATTCCACTTCCAGAAGGATTCGCATTTTGCACTTGTGAGACGATTTCCTGGCTGAGAGCTGACCTACATTGCCGTCCCTGCCCACACTGGTAATTGTTTACCACAGGGTGCCTGTTCTTTGGCCACTGTCCTTACTCTGGTATTCAGCCTGTTAATTGGTTTCCAGTGGTTCTGTGGCACCAACTGTACCGAATCCCTCTCTGGGATCTGTCCACTGCTTCCTTGGGCATGCTTAAGGGGACAGATACCCCCAAAGGCATCCCAGTGACCCCAAAGAGGCATTCCACCCTCAAAAGCCATCTTTGAAGAAGGGGGTCACTTAAAACTGTCCTTGAAAAATGTTCATGACCACATAAAAATGGAGAAGGGGGTACCAGGGGAATAAGAGGGGAAGGCAGGCAGGTGAACCTGATGGAGATGTGCTCTCTCTTCTTTCTTGCTTAAGGCCAAAGAATGAGCAAAGTGGAAAAGAATCGTGGGGGCAGAGAGGGGAGTTGACTGGAACGTTCCACTGAAGGAGAGGCAGGGGAGCTCTAGTCTCTTGGCTGAGAAGCCTAAGAGTCTATATAGTGCAAGCCAAAGAGTCTACAGTACGGGAGTCTATAGGGCCACGAATCAAAGAGCCCTCAGCGGGTCACAACTGAGAGCCCTTCCTTGTGACCAGGTCCGATCTTTTCATTCTCCAGATGAGGAGACTGGATCAGAGAGGGAGTGACTTAACCTCCACTCTGAGTGGAGGTGTGTAGACTAGCTCCTCAGACTTCCTGACTCCCAAGCCTTTCTGCTCATTGGACAAATGCCATTGATACCTTCCCCTCTAGAGCTCCATATAAGCACAGATTTTTCATTCGTTTTTGTTTTTGTTTGTTTTTTGAGGCAGGGTCTCTGTCACTCAGCTGGAGTGCAGTAGTGTGATAATGGTTCATTGCAGCTTCAACCTCCTTGGTTCAAGGGATCCTCTCGCCTCAGCCTCCTGAGTAGCTAGGACTACAGGTGCACACCACCACGCCTGGCTAAGTTTTTTTTTTTTTTTTTTTTTTTAGTAGAAACAGGTCTCCCTATGTTGTCCAGGCTGGTCTCGAATTCCTAAGCTCAAGTGATCCTCCCACCTTGATCTCCCAAAGTGCTGGGATTACAGGTGTGAGCTACCATACCTGGCCTGTCCATTTTATTTGCAGCTGTCTCCTGAGTGCCTTGGAAAGTGCTGACCCATGAAAAGAATTCAATAAACATCTTTTGGGAAAAGGAATGTCCTACTTAGCTACCCTTTCCCCTTAAGGCATAGAGGATTTGAGGTATCTTCAGGCTGTGTGAGGGCTCTGACCTGTGTTACATGGGGGTTCCCTTAGGCTTAGTCATCTGTGGAGGGTTGCTGTTATGACAGTCTGGGGCTCATCACAGGCTGGATTCTGTCAATGTGGGAGTTGTAGGGATGGGAAGGCATATGAAATTGTGAATTGTTCAAAAGTCTTTTAGTGAAAGGAATCCACTGAGGAAAAGAGAAGAGTCAATGCAGAACAACTAACAGGCTAACAGTCTGAAGATGAAGGCCGGGAGAGGAGGGAAAGGGGCTCCGGCATGTGTGTTTGGGGAGGGACAGGCTCAGTTCAGCGCTGAGTCACGCGCTGAGGGCCCTGCCAGTGTTAAGGGCGAAAGGCTTGTCTGAGAGTTCTTCTGATAAATGATCACAGAGCTTTCGGGATACATTAGCTTTTAGGCTATGCTGGGGATATCACCGGGAGGCATTTGGAGCCAGGTCTCTGGTTAGAAGCGCACCCCAGTTATGACGGTGTTTCTGTGGGAAAATATGGTCTGCACCTTGAAGATATTCTTTACAACTCCTTTTCCAGGATGTGTTGGCCTGGAAAGCCGAATTGTCTATGAGTCTACATCTCAACAGGCTCCCGGGCACTGCAACAAAGCCCAGTTGTAACCAAGTGCGTTGGAGGAGAAGCATTTTGGAGGGCAGGACGGTGACCCTGGAGAGGAGATAGAACCAGATGGAGCAGGACCCGGAGAGGGGCCAGCTCTCTGCGTAGGGGCAGCTTGGGGCAAACCAGGCCATGTGATGCTGCACTGTGACTCAGCCAGTGCCCTGGGCACCTGAGGATTTGTCAAGTCTTGGCCAGTTCAGGACATTTCAGTCCACAAAAGTCCCTGAGTCCGATTCCCTGGGCTAGAAGAGCAAAGGGCATTCAAAGTTTCCCTTACTCAAATCAGCTTTTTAAAAAATGAAATCAAAGGAGTGAGTTTAAAGGTTAGCTCCGCACCCTTCGTACTCACGTGTGCAGCTTGAAACCCTAACAGCAATCTTCGGTTTAAGACAAGATGGGCTTGGTCCTTCCTGCTGGGATGATAGTCTAGGAGTCAAGGGAAGGCCCAGGCTCTGAAGGAAGACAATGCAGCCGAGAGATCCTTTTGCTGTTTTAGGATAGCCATGAGAAACTAGACTACGATTTATCCCAAAGCATAGCCATATGTTTCAAGTCAACATTTAGGATTTTCTTTTGAAGGAATGAAGTTAAGCATTGGTTTTAACCTTTCCCTCCACCCCTGAAACTGACACTGAATAATGCAGCAAGCATTTCCCCCTCCACAATCGTGGGCAACAGTCTACTCCGTGGATGTGCCTTTTAGCTGTAGATTGGCTGAAAAGTCCAAATACTGCCCAGTTCCTCATGGCAGTCCTGTTTCATCCAGGTCACGGCAATCTCTAGAGAGCAGAAAACAAGGGTGTTTGCCCCACCCCTTGTCTGGGATCTCAGGATCAGAAACCCAGAGTTTCAGGAGTTTCTAAGAAGCAGGAGAAGGAGGTACAACTGAGATCAGAGGCTCAAATTTTTCCTTAACAGGGAAAAGGGGATAGGAAAGGTTGGGGCTGACATTCCGTAAACTCTCGTTCCCTTTTCTACCTTCAGGGCACGAGTGGCCCTCTGTGGCCTCTCCTGCTCCCTAACCCAGTGTAATTGACATGATCTTATCCTGTGTGAGTTTCAGGGGCGATTGGAGTGTAAGTGTAAGGGGCAGGGCAGATAACTGAATTGTCTCTAGCCCTGCACCCATCACCGCGAGTCCAGCCAAGGCATTCTATAGAACAGTAAATAACTGACAACTCTTTAGACATCAGCCCCCAGCATATGTTCACCTCCACCTCAGCAGAGCTCTGAAATGCCACTCAACCGATTTTAGCTTTTTCACCTTCTGGTTTCCTCACCGTGGCATGGTGCCAAGACTGCTGAACTGCGTCTCAAATGATGAGGTTCTGTAGCGTCAAAGCTGCCACTGGCTGGCTATGTGACATTCAGGAAATCTATTTCCTTCTCTGGATTTGCTTTGGCCTCAAGCTCCTTTGGTATCAAACGAGGACGTTTGATTCTCAGTCCATTTCAAGGTTTTTCCACTAATTAAAAATAAATAATAAATAAATAAATAAATAAATAAATAAATAAATAAATAAATAAATAAATAAATAAAAGCAACTGGGTGTTTTTTCTTTCTTCCACTAGATGGCGCTGTGTCTCCTATTGCAGCCGGCCGGGCTGGGAGCGCTCCCGAGGGCATTTGTTCAGGGGTTCCACTTGGCCGAGCATAGCGGAGGCGCTGGAGGCGGCTGCTCTCCCAGGACCCGGCCAAGAGGGTGCAATCCGGCTCTGCAGGTTGAATCAGGGCAAAACAGGAAATGGCCAGGAGCTTAACCTGCAAAAAGCAATTTGGTTTTAAAAGGGCAAAGCTTAGGATTGGACAGGTCAGGCAGGTTCCCGAAGGCAGATTCCTGGGCTCTGAACCCCATACGGGCACCCCGTTTCCCCAAGACAGGCCACCAGAGGATTCTGGCGCAGGCTCTGTGCTGGGTCCTCATCTGCAGCTCACTTTTCTAGAACGTCAGCCTCTAAAAATTCTAGAATGTAGAACCAAACGCTTGAAGCATTAGAAGGGACTTTAGGGCCAGTGCCCTCCGCTGCAGATTCTGGCCAAGGCATCCCAGAAAGGTGGCGTCCAGGTCACTGCGACCATCACCTTTCCTCGTCTCTGTTCAAGTGGAAGGTGTTTCTTTCCTTTTAGCTATCTTCTTGATAATTTTTTCTTTTTTTTTTAGAGAAGGTCAGATAGTTCAAGTCAACAAATGTTCAAGAATAACAGTGTTTTAAAATGTAATCAGTAATACATTTTTTGAATACTTAAAATAATAAAGTATCGAGTAAAAATACTTCCGTCTTCTGTAGCGGGGAGAAAACTGAATAAAAGGTATCTAAAGCTATATGAAATGTTTGGAATAGATGGGCAAATGCTAGAGTATAAGGAACAAATAGAAAGATGGTTTGGTTTGTGGCATTTCTGTGATTATGGAGAATCTTTTTCTTCTTAAATTTAGAATGTTTGGCCGGGCGTGGTGGCTCATGCCTGTAATCCCAGCACTTTGGGAGGCCGAGGCAGGTGGATCACTTGAGGTAGGGAGTTCAAGACCAGTCTGACCAACATGGAGAAACCTCGTCTCTACTAAAAATACAAAAAAAAATTAGTCGGGCGTGGTGGCGGGCGCTTGTAATCCCAGCTACTCAGGAGGCTGAGGCAGGAGAATTGCTGGAACCTGGGAGGCGGAGGTTGCTATGAGCCGAGATAGTGCCATTGCACTCCAGCCTGGGCAACAAGAGCAGAACTCCAACTCAAAAAAAAAAAAAAAAAAAAAAAATTAGAATGTTCTTAGCTTTGCTCTGATGTTTGAAAAATATCAATAGCAAATCCCTATTGACTAGGATCTACTGACTTCTAAAAGCCCCCTGTATTTCTCTAAAATTTTCCCCCTTTCAAGTTCTCTGCCCAAAGGTCAGCGTTTCCTTGCAATGTGACTATTTTGTAGTTATTTTAAAGATTCTCTCTCTGAACTTCACCATTGCTGCTTTTCCCATTGATTTGTTAAAATGTCATATTTTGGTTACAACAGAATAATAATTTGTTCTTCCTTCATTAAAATGGGGGCAATACAATATCAAAACATTTATAAAAAATTCTTGTATAATCTCACCACTATAAAATAACTTCCTTCACTATGTATAGTTCTGTCTGGAGGCTGGCCACATATATAGGTATTTTTATATAGTTGTAATCATAGAGTATATGTTATTTTACAGAATACTTCTTTTTAAAGACTTGCCAAATTTTTATCCACTATGTTGCCAATGCTGAAGTGTCAATACCTAATTCAAAGATTCTTCAGAAGGATGTTCAGTTAAAAGCCAAAATGATACTGGGGAATTTCATTACCTAACGTGACCTACTTAGTTCTCAGACACAGTAATACCTGTGGGTTCTGATCAGAATAGAAGAGGCATCCACATATGTGATTCAGTTACCCTCGGCTCGATCCTCTAGTACCATTTTGGCTTTTAAGTGAATGTTCTTCTGAAGGATCTTTGGATTATGTATTGACACTTTGGCACTGGAAACAGAGATTGGATAAAAATTTCCCCCTCTGCACTCCTCCGAGTGTCTCTGTTTAGCACTTTAGAAGTTCTCTGTCCCGTTGTTTCTCATTCACCTGTCTGTGTGTGGTGGAGCTGGGGTAGCATCTCCCATCTTTCTCTCCTGGCCCACTGCTAAGCACAGCACTGTCCACTCCAGAGTTTACCCCATGAGAGACCCCTAGGAGTGCATCTTGTTTTGTCAGAAATGATGGGCTACAGCCTATGGCAGAAATCAGGCTCCTTGAAAGAAGGTAGGAAAGAAGGAATCATCCCCCAATTCTCAGTATTAAGGAAGAAGGAGAAATATCTCTCAAGTACTAAGACTTCGCCTTCCAACTCCTACCTGGCAAGAAGCTATGGCACCAACCACCACAATCACACAGGTTTATGCACACCATTAACTGCCCCTGTCCTTCCACAAACTCAGGGATAACCTTCACTGGTCTATGAAAATCTAGAGAATCCAAAACAGCTCCTTTTTCCAGGGTAGTGCTACCTGCTCACCCACCCACACCTCACGCAGCCTCTAGGTGCTGAGCCTTCCTGAGAAGCCGCAGGAGTGATGTCAATTAACTCACGGCAGGAAAGAGACAGGGGAAGTCACTTCAAGATCAGATATATTTTTTGCTACACAAAGAGGTTCAGAAATCACTTTACAACACACTATTTGTGTTTTAAGTACCTACAGAACAAGTCAAGATCAGTGCTAATGTTTAATGAAAACAAATACAAAATAAACAACTATTATATCTTTCAATTTTGCTCAGAGAAACCTTGCAGATACCAGTAACGAGACATGGCGGGGCAGTAATTAAAATGCGGACTTTGCTTTCATGCCATTAGCAGGTCAGCATGGGCACGACTTGCTTAAAATCCTTTCCGATGATGGCATTTACTTGATACTTCTCTGCAAGGTTATATTAAAACATTCCATGCAACCCTGGATTCCAGGACAAAAGAGGTACATTTTAATGAAGCTTTATCACATAGTCATCTATTTATACCCTGCCTTGAGTCAGAAGGGACTTAGGTAGCCAATAACGACAACAATAATAATAGAAACAGTTGCCATATGTGAGGAACTATTACATGTCAGACACTGCATATGAGGTGGTTTATTTACATTGCCTGTAATTTTACAGAAATCCCCCCAGGAGAGATGGCATTAGAGAGGCAGCAGATGCAGAGGTTAAGAACTCAGGACCTAAAGTCTATTTGACTTTGATCCTGACCCCACTACCTACTAGCTATGAGACATCAGCAAGTTACCTAACCTCTCTGGGTCTCAGTGCATTATCTGTACAATATAATACAGATATTAGTAACCACCTCATAAGATTGAGGATTAAACGAGATCAGCCATGTACAGTGTTGAGAGCAGTGCCTGGCACATAGGGAGGGCTCAGTTAACATTAGTACAGTGGCAGAGACTTCTGATGGTCACCTCTACCCCATGTGCTCTTCTAAACTTCCAATCTAGGAGTGAGGCAAAGCCATGTGATTAGTTTTAGTCAATGAAATGTGAGTGGAGGTGACATGTGTCATTTCTGGACACAACATCTAACAGCCAGTGCGTGGCCTTTTTAGTGCTCTCTTCCCTGCCTCAGTGACCCCAGAAGTTGCCTATTGGTGGCAACGCCAGATGGAAGATAACTGAATCCCAGGGTCACCAGATGGGGCAGGGTCCCGGTGATGCACATCAGATTTTTCTTGAGCGAAAAATCAATTTTTGCTGTATTAAGCTCCTGATGTTTCCAGACTTATTTTTTCTGCCGCATAGTATACCCTAGCTCTGGCTAGCACAGATACTGGATAAAAATTGCCCTTTCTGCACTCCTCTGAGTGTCCTCTGGGTGTCTCTGTTTAGCCCTTTAGAAGTTCTCACTCCCGTAGTTTCTTGTTCACCTGTCTGTATGTAGTGGAGCTGAGGTAGCATCTCCTATCTTTCTCTCCTGGCCCACTGCTATAGTGTTCTAATTATTATTATTATTATTATTATTATTATTATTATTATTTTTTTTTTTTTTTTTTTTTAAATCAAAGTCCGGCTCTGTCACGCAGGCTGTAGTGCAGTGGCATGATCACAGCTCACTGCAGCCTCAAACTCCTGGGCTCAAGTAATCCCCTCCCACCTCAGCCTCCTGAGTAGGTGGGACTGCAGGTGTGTGCCACCATGCCTGGCCAATATTTTTATTATTTTATTTTATTTGTGGAGATGCAGTCCTGCTATGTTACCCAGGGTGGTCTCAAACTCCTGGGCTCAAGCAATCCTCTCTCCTCAGCCTCCCAAAGTTCTCAGATCACAGGCGTGAGCCACTGCGCCCAGTCTATGTGATTCTTACTACCTTCTTTTTACACTTAAAGAAGCAAAGGTTTAACTAGCCAAAAGGAGCACCTCCATTCAAACTCAGCTATGGGCCAGGTGCAGTCCCAGCGCTTTTGGAGGCTAAGGTGGGAAGATCACTTGAGGCCAGGAGTTCAAGACAAGCCTCGACAACACAGTGAGACTGCATCTCTACAAAAAAGTAAAACAAATGAGCCGGGCATGGTGGTACATGCCTGCAGTCCCAGCTACTTGGGAGGGAGAGGTGGGAGGATAACTTGAGCCCAGGAGTTGGAGGTTGTAATGAGATGTGATCACACCACTGCACTCCAGCCTGGGCAACAAAGCAAGATGCCATTTCTAAAACAGAAAACAAAACACAAATGCAGCTATCTATTTCACTCTAAAAGTAGCATCATCACATTCATACTTGCCTTTTCTTGAATCCCTGCAAACTCTTGGGTGCTATGGGAAAAAATTAATCCTCAGTTAAGCACTGGTTAAAAAAAATATATCAGTGAAGGTAACTGTTGGAGAATATGAGTATTTGACTCCTCTGAATCTGGATTGTGACCATCTTGACAAACAACATCAGAGAAATGGGAGGGAGTGAAGCTTAGAATTCTTGTATCACCTTGAGGGGAGCACACCCCGAATCCTAAATTGAAAGTGATCATAGATGGGCTAGTATGCTAGAGATACCAGGTGACATGGAAACCCCAGGAAGCAGAAGCGGGAAGTGGGTGAGGGAAAAGTCTCACAGAAGAGGGCTAGGATAGTCTGGCTGTTATAATACAAGGGACCAAGGAAAGCGTCAGATGCACTGATCAGTCAGGGAATTCAGGAAGCATGAGAGTCACAGCCCACCTTCTCTGGCTGCCAATATTCTTCTGTCTCCCCTGTCTCCAGTCTAATCTGTAAGAATTCAGGGTTCCCCCACTTTTCATAGAGGTATTCAGCAGGAATCATGCGATCTATTAAACCAAAAAGCTCCTCTAAAACATCCTTCATCCTAAACAACAAGGCAAGGGAATTACCTTCTCAAATACTAGGCTAACTCACTGTTTTGCCTCAGTTTCCTCTTGGTGAGGTAGTGGACTACACACCATTTTTACGGTCCCTGCCAATCCTAATCAATTGTCTATGCTTCTATGAATAAGGGATGGCGGCACCATGTCTTCATGGAGGCTCTGCTTTCACAGCTTAAAGACTTCATGGGTGGAAAATGCAGTGCTTGTTCTATGCTTCGTTTGTTTTTGAGACCAAGTCTTGCTCTATTGCTCAGGCTGGAGTGCAGTGGCGTGATGTCTGCTCACTGTAACCTCTGCCTCCTGGGCTCAAGCGATCCTCCTACCTCAGCCTCCCAAGTAGCTGGGACTACAGTTACATGCCACCACATCTGGCTAATTTTTGTATTTTTCGTAGAGACAGGGTTTTGCCATATTGCCCAGGCTGGTCTTGAACTCTTGGGCCCCAGCAATCATCCTGCCTCGGCCTCCCAAAGTGCTGGGATTACAGGGGTGAGCCACCACACTCGGCCTTTCTTTCATCCATAAAATCATTACAATTCCTGCTGCCTACCACAGAGGGAGGGTATGAAAATGAGCTCAGGTGCTATCAAACACCTTAAAACTCTCCTGAGAAATGTTACATAAGTGCTAAACCTTAATATCCAACAGCTGCCACTCACTGCCAATTTCTAATTCACAAGTTCCACCACCATTACCTCCCTGAAACCACAAGATTTTGTCTTTGCTTTTGTTGCATAACACTTTAACCTAAATTGAAGTAATTTATGTTTATAGTGAAAAATTAGAAAATATGGGAAAAATAAAAAATACAAGAAAAATCTCTTACAGTCCCATGCCCAAGTGACAACTTTGGTATAATTATCAGATTAGTATACTTCCTTACAGTCTTTTCACCTGTATGTCTTTATTGATTTAAGTCAAGATCAGGTTCAACATACAATTTTATGCAATTTTATGTCTTTAACATTGCATCGTAAACAGCTGCCATTAAAAACTGCTCATAGACCGGGTGCGGCAGTTCATGCCTATAACCCCAACACTTTGGGAGGCTGAGGCGGGTGGATCACCTGAGGTCAGGAGTTCGAGACCAACCTGTCCAACATGGTGAAACCCCGTCTCTACTAAAAATACAAAAATTAGCTGGGTGTGGTGGCAGGCTCCTGTAATCCCAGCTACTCGGGAGGCTGAGGCAGGAGAATTGCTTGAACCCAGGGGGCTGAGGCAGAAGAATCGCTTGAACCCAGGAGGCAGAGGTTGCAGTGAGCCGAGATTGCGCCACTGCACTCCAGCCTGGGTAACAAGAGTGAGACTCTGTCTCAAAAAAGAAAGAAAGGAAAAAAAAACAACCACTCATACATACAATTTGTAATGGCTATATAAAACTCTTATGGTGTGCTCTGATCTCCTTAACCAGTCCTGTTGCTGGACATTTTGGGTGTTTCCGAAGTTTTCCTAGTAGGAGTGATGCTGAGAAGAATTTCTTTCGCTTTTTTAGTGTTTCTAATTATTTCCTTAGGCTATACTTTGATGTGCAACTAGGTTGTACTAAAATAGTCTCCAGCAAATACTCAATTCTGCAAAAAAGGTAAAGAGAATCCAGTCATCGTAGTCAATATTACTAATCGCCCAATTCAAGTAGCAGAGCTTTTTCAGGGAGGGCCTATGAATAGCAAAGTGACAGCTTCTGGTAGAAAAAATACAAAGAAACAGTAACCCTTAAGGTTGCTCTTAAACTAGGGTTAAGATACTGTTCTATGCTGCCTCTTAACCAGAGAGCTATTTAATCAAGACCAGCATTCTTTGAAAAAGTATAATATTTCTATTCAAGGGGAATAATCTGGCCACCCACACCTTCCTTGTAATTTGACAGGCGCTCTAAAAGCACAGATTGCCTACAGACACTGGCTGACAGACAAAAAGAGCTTTGAAAGTCTAACCTCTCTGCGTCCTCCATCTCAAAGCAGAGCTCTGGGAAGCTCAGCTCTCTCCTCAACAGTTGCCAAGGATACCCTGAGTCGCCACAGAATTCAGACCCAATTAGTCCAAGTGCCCCCATTTAGTTGGTTAAACATTGTGTTTGGTGAAAATGTGGCTTGGTTGGTTAAAAATGTTGGTTAAACATTTTGTCTTTTTATTTTGACAGATTAATTCATATTTTTCAAACATAAAACAGACAAAAGACATAAAACGATACAGGTTTCATTCTGTGTATGCGTTCAGCTACAGGTAACTACTTATCACCCAAGAATCTATCTTTAAAAGAGACCATCCCATCAATAGGCATCACAGTAGTGATACTGACAACAACAATCGTTAGGACAGCAAACCATTTGTTGCACTAGACACGCCATGAAAACTGCGGAGAGACCGATCAATCCTACAATTTTGGATGCGCAGCCAGGATTACAGCAAGTGAAACTGTAATGATCTCAGCTAAAAACTTGGGCTGATTAACACTAAATGTTTATCAGGTGGCCACATGGGCCAGGCACTCTGCCGGGGGCTTTATGTACATTTTCATCAAGCCTCACAACTGCCCTGCTAGGGAGGCATCATTAGTCTCATTTTACAGAGGAGGGAACTGAGGTTCACAGAGGTTAAGAGACAGATTGTGGCCGGTCACAGTGGCTCACACCTGTAATCCCAGCACTTTGGGAGGCTGAGGCGGGTGGATCACCTGAGGTCAGGAGTTCTAGACCAGCCTGGCCAACATGGTAAAACCCCGTTTCTACTAAAAATACAAAAATTAGCCAGGCATGGTGGCAGGTGCCTGTAATCCCAGCTACTCAGGGGGCCAAGGCAGGGGAATCGCTTGAACCCGGGAGTCGGAGGTTGCAGTGAGCCCAGATCGCACCATCGCACCCAGCTTGGGGGACAAGAGCGAGATTTCATCTCAAAAAAAAAAAAAAAAGAGAGACCAGAGCTGGGGTTTGAACACAGGACCAAGACCTGGGTTCTTCCACTGCCTTCTCTACTTCCTCAACAAAATTGGTAGGCTGATAAAAATTCTTGCCCAATAGCTGGAAGACAGCACGGATTGTGAAGAGATCTAAAGGGAAACAAATAAATGGTCTGGGAACAGGCTATTTGGGCGGCAGAAGTGAATAGCCAGCCTCTCAGCCCTTCAGCTGATTCCTCCTAAATCAGGGGTCACAGCCCTGCTACCACTGATGGCAGAAGACAAGTGCTTGTGGCATTTATACTCAAGGCTGGCTCTTTAGAGCCCCTCTTCAACTCTTAAAAATAAAAAAACAGAACCATTATTCTGTCTCCAAGGAAGAGAGGCCAATTTTACCTTTTCCCTAGAGGAATTTCCTAACCCTTCTCCATACAGAAAAAGCCCCAGAGCCTTTTAAACGTTGGAATCATCCTTGGGCAAATCCTGCAAGAGGAGATCAAACAAACAAACAAACAAACAAACAAAGCATTTTCACTAGAAAATGTAAGAAGTGAGCCTTTTTTGAAGGTAAGAAGTAGAAGTGATGGGGAATCAGTGAAGGAACCAGGGCCATGACAGGTGGTGAAGACAAGTAGGAGAGACAATCACACTTCTACTTATGAAAAGTGACTCCAAAGAAAGCCACTTTATGCTGTGGGCCTGGTGGGTGATACTGAGATAGCACCATTTAAACCAGCGAGAGCCACCTACGGCTTGCAGACTAGATTTTTTTTTTTTTTGGTTTTTTTTTCTCCAACATGTACAGATTTATTTAGTGCTGTTAACTCTTCTTTTGGGCTTCTAAGCACTGAAGAATGGATCCTAGGAAAACTGGACCGGAAATCAGGAGTCTGCCAGCTACAGCTGGGGCTTATCCTCACCTTTACATACAAAAGAAGGAAGGGCTGTGGACTAGCTGAAGTCTCTTCCAAGTTTAACTCAATGTAATTTTTACTTTATTTTGGCAAATATGTATTGAAGACACACACCATATCAGGCATGATCTTGGCTTGAAGATGTAAAGATTTAGTCCCTGCCCTTGAGAACTCAGTCTAGTAGGGGAGAAGTGTGTGTCAGGAAATACCCCAAGTCATCGATGTGATGAGTGCAACAAGGCTGTTTGAGGGGAGAAGCGGGGCTGGGGAGGCCCCTGAACTGGGGGCCTAGAAAGGCTCATGAAATAAATGATGAATAAATGATGTCTAAGCTGGGTTACTAAGGGTCAGGAGGCATTCACGGGGGAGCGGGGGTGTCTGTAAAGGGCTCCTTGCTGCTTTCTAACCTGGAGAAATCCAGAGATGGGTTTCTGTAAGCTCTCTAGGTGCGAAGGAGCCAGGCCTTTGGTTGGCTCATGGAGGAATGTGGTGCCCAGCCTAGGAACAGAATCCAAGGTTACTCTACTCTGAGTGGCCCTAAACTCACTAGGCCAAGGGCATCCTCTAGGACAGGGCTGTGCCAACATCCTTCCTCACAGCCTTAGAGTTCAGAGGTACGAGGTGGGGTGGACGCAGGAGGGGAGGGCTAAGTGAGCAGGCCTTCAGTCCCAGCCTTCCACCTTTCCAGGTGTCATGTACAGAAGAGGATGTCGTTGCTGGAACAATTTTGGAAATCAGTGCTCTCGAGCCTGAAGTGATTATCAATTCACAATGATCTCCTCACAGAGACTTGAATATGAAAAGCGTCACGAAAAAGATTCTCTCCAGTTTTCTCCCCTTGTTTCTGATGGCAGCTTCTTAGTTTCCTCGGCTGATTCCCAATTCGCCCTCTTCTAAGAGACCATTAAATGCTGGGATTCCTCAGGGCTCTGGCCTGCATGTGAGCTTCTTCTCAGGCTACCACCCTCTCCCCCAGGGGTATCTTATGGAGTTCCAGATTTACAGTTCACCTGTTTGGCAAGGATGCCCACCTCTCCAGCTCCTCTAGGTCCCAGATCCACCCACACCAATGCCCTCCATGACATCACCCCTTGATGCCTCAAACTAAATACAGCCGAGACTTGAGCTCATAACTGCCCCATCTGCAGCCCCAGTTCTACTCTCTCTCCACCACTATGATGCTCTGCACATGATCCCACCATAACCCAGTTGCTCAACCCAAATCTTTAGGAATCACTCTTAACTACTCCCTCTTCCTCACTCCCAACATCCTATTAACCACCAGTTCTTGGTCATTCTATTCTCTAACACTCTCTCAGATCTGCCTGCCTCTCACCATCCCCACTGTCAGCACCCTGGTTCAGGCCACTTTCACTTGGACAACTATAAAAATCTCCATGATCCCTAACCTCCCATCTGGACTCCCCCTAATCTGTTCTCCACACAGCTGCTGGGATATTTCAAGAACACAAATCTGATCCTAAGAGTCCCCTCCTGAAAACCTTTTAATGGCTTCCCATTCCTTTACAGCCCAAAATCCTTCAAGTGGCTTAAAGGGCTACAAATGACTGGGCAGCTCTCCAGCCCCAACCCATGAAATCCTCCAGCATGTGGGACTTTGCCCAGTTCCTAGCACAATACCTGCACCCTGCTTCCCTGCCTCCCTTCCCTGTGCAGGCCCCTGTGCTACTCCTGCTGGCTGGGACTCTGCTCCGCACCCCCCGCCCTGTGCCCAGCCATCTCTTACTTGACCTTCACTTCTCAGCTTACACTACATTCCTTGGGGAAGTCTGCTGTGTCCGTATAGGTCAGGCCTCCAGTGCTCGTGATTTATGCTCTGCGGCACTGTGCACGCTCTTATTTATCTGCAATCGTTTGTTTGTTGTCTGTCTTTCAAAGAGTCGTGTTCTTCACTGCTCTCTAACCTGTGCTCAGCATGGTGCCTAGCACACGATAGGTGCTCGATTTGTATTCTTTAAAGTATTTATTTAAGCCACTTCTATAGCTCTTCCTGGCACCGGTAAGCAAACACTGCCCTCAGATCCCCGCCTCTCTCCCTTCCCATTCTCCTCTTTCCCTCAGTCCGGGGTCTGGTTCCTGTTACCGGGGCCTCGTGTCCTACTTGCAGGCCTGATTCCAACATAACCTTCACACACTGTGTGATGACGAAACCTAGAAAGCAACTTCGTTTTCTACTGAGTAATGCCTATGATGTCAGAATACACCCACTATTGTTACTTCTATAGAAATTATAATCCAAACTCTAGGAATCTGTGTCTAGAGTCCAGCATCCAGATTGGCACCAAAAAGGGAAGAAACATTATTTAAAATATTTATCTGGTTTCCATTGTCACTGCTGCTTTTTCAGAGAGATAAACGTATATACTATGGGGATGTTTTGGTTAAATAGTTTGGCTTAGTCGGGATTTATGGCAATTATCTCAAAAGCTCAGTTGCTCAGGAGGCGGAGACAGGTGGGCAGAGCAATCCCTTAGAAGTGTAAGATGTACAAGCATCAAGCACAGGAAAAAGAAAAACCTTGCTTCCCAAAGTCCAAAAGCTTTCCTCTGGCTGCAGTGCAGCCTCTTGCTGGCGCAGGCAACATGACAGAGAGCCAAGCATGAATGACAGAGTCTGATTTGTTCAGCAAAGCCAGTTTCAAAGCAATTAAAAAGAGAATGTCATCTCCTGTAGAAGCTGCAAACAAAAGGCCAGGGATGCGTTTTCCTTTTTTAATTGATCTGGGCTGTCAACTACTTCATTAGCAACCTGATTAGGTTCTAATCAGCCCTCTAATTAAGTGCTTTCAAATCAGAACCTGAGAAGGGTGTGAACTTAGAAGGGGGGATGGGGCAGGTTGGACAGGACCACTTGCAAGAAATTCCGATGGGTTTCTTAACCTAAGGCAGGATTCAAATCTTATTCTTGCAAGTAGATTTCCACACAGTGGGGGGAGTCCTGTGAACATTTTGTTTCGGAAACAAATGGTTCAACTCCTTACTTAGAAAGTCTAGGCAGTAAAGAAGAACATGGAAAAATAATTGGAAAATATTTCACAAACAGGAACAAAGGGAGAAAGCAAAATTAATGCTTTTGGCTGACTGTCTTCTAGAATGACTTTCTTTGGCCTTAGGAAACCCTTGGACTCTAGGTAACCAAAAAATGTCGTGGAAAGACCTCTCAAATCTAAAATTCAGGGAAACCCAGCACCTTTCCTTGCAACACCACAAAGAGGCAAGTGCAGATCCTAACTCGCACTCCACTTCAAAGGTGCTTCACTTTTGAGATGTCGGTTCTGAGGTGGTGGTGGTTGTTTGACAGCCATATAGTATTAATACTTTCAGCCGCCAATACTAGGAGCTCTGATCATGTTCTGATGACCCACACGAGTCTAATATACAAGTAAGCTTGGGAATTTCATTCTTCAAAACCACAGGTATCAAATTTCAAATGCTAAGTTTTTTTTTTTAATCAAGTGCAGAAGAAAGGAAACACCTTCATTTATTTTCTAAACTCTCTTCTTCAAAATAATTTCTCCTTCTTTTTCTGTCTTTGCAGTGATCAGAAAAGGGCATTTTATTAGT
>NW_012110297.1:463813-468331 GCF_000951045.1 Mandrillus leucophaeus | reverse complement strand
TACATCACTTTAAAAAATATACAAATAAACCCAGTCCACTGCAAGGGCTCTTGACTGGACTTGAGAGCTTGCAGGTCACTGACCTGCTGTGTGGAGACTAGAAAGACAGAACATGAAGGATAAAGGCAGAGGGAGCCGGAGAGCAACTGAAATTCAAGAAAAATATATTTAAAGGGCGGGGGGAGGAGGAGGAGCCAGAAAGCCAACAGAGGACGAATGTTGAGAAAAGTAGGTGAATGAGGAGGGTGTGATTTCAAGGAATCCAAGGAAACAGGGGATACAGAGAAGGGGTGTTCGGCAGGATCTGCTGCTACTGATACCTGACATTACCACCTGTTCCTGTGCGCCAGGTTCTAGTTAAGTGCATGACCTAAGTTATCTCTGTCGCCATAGCTGGTAAGAGAGATATTATTCTTATGCTTGTATTACAAATAACGAAGCTGAGGTTCTGAGAAGATGAGCTAATCTGCAAGATCACACCACTGTAAGTAGTGGAGTCCAAGATTCTAATCTGGGCAACATGATTCTAGAACAATTCTCTACCATCTCCTGTTAGCAGGATGCAGACTTCAGCACCCAAAACTGAGACATCGGGATATGGAGATGTCCACCAGGGCTGGACTCCCTGAGAAACAGATCCTGAGACGGAGATTTGTATACAGGAAAGTCCACTGGGCAAGTGCGCTCCAGATCACACTTGTGGGAGTGCGACGGCCACAGGAGTGGGCAGAAGGAGAAACAGAGCTGTGATGCAGTCACAACTAAAGCCTCAGCTGATCCCACTGAAAACCTGGAGCTGGGGTGGCCCTGCAGAGTTGTGCGGCTCCAAGGCAAGGGGATCTGCCAAGGGGAGAGAGCTGCCAGCTCCCAATTCTCCCAGCCAGGAGGGGTGCATGCTTCAGTCTAGGGGAGGTAGGGAGTGGAACCTGCAGAGCTCCCCACAGAATTGACTACCATGTTCCACATCTATAAGGAAGGGGTCATTTACTGGCACAGCATTTGATAGGGGCTTGGTCAAGTGCCTGGGTTTGCCTCCCAGCTCATTTCCTGGATGGAGAATTTTAGTAATTTGCTTAATTTCTCTGCATCTCCATGCCTTCATCTAAAATAAAGATAACGCCAATTTGATGGAATTGTTGAAGAAAATCTTATATACAAAGTCCATGCTACTAAGTAAAATCTTCCTCCCCAGTTTTGTAGAAACCAATACTCCACAGAGAAGGGACAGGGTGAAGGATGGCAAAGCTAAAAGGGAGCTGCTAGATATTCAGAAGGGACAGGTTCATAATGGGCCATTTAGGGAGACACCAGGTTTTGCCTGGACAACTTCAACCTTTTGAAGTGTGTGTCATGAAAACCAACTACTTTTTCTCTGTTAGGTGCTTCCCATACTGTCAGGCAGAACAGGGATGGAGGAATAGGGAGATGGGATGAAATGGGGTAGGGGGGTATGACTGTGGCAATTCCTATAGTCGCTCTATCTTGACATTCCAAAACACGGAAAAGCTGATGTGACAAACCCGGTCAGAAAGAGACAGAAAATGCCAATCAAGAAGAGCGGTGGCCTTGGCGATGTCAGACGCCATGATGCTCCCTCTTGCTGGAATGGCACCAGGCAGAAAGCCAAAGGTTTCTTAACAAAACAAAACAGAACAGAAGAGCTCCGCAGGCTATGGACCACGATTTGTTGGAGAATGTGAGCAACTACAAATGGCCAAGGCACTCCTAATACGTGTAACACATTATTATTACACATTAATATGTGTAACACATATACCAGTTTGGGGGACGGTGGGGCTGGGTGGAAAGGGAAGATTTAAGGTAGCATATGCCACAGTGAGGAGCAGGAGGGGAAAGAGCACACTGCCATTTAATGAGCAGCCTGCATGTTGCTGGGTACTCAGCATTAGCTAATTTCATCTTCCAAACAACTCTATAAGTGGGCAATGGCATTATCCCATTTCTCAGATTAGAAAACTCAGGTGCAGGCTGGGTTCAGTGGCTCATGCCTGTAATCCCAGCACTTTGGGAGGCTGAGGCAAGTGGATCACCTCAGGTCAGGAGTTTGAGATCAGCCTGATCAACAAGAAACCCAGTCTCTACTAAAAATGAAAAAAAAAAATTAGCCAGGCATGGTGGCACACACCTGTAGTCCCACCTACTCAGGAGGCTGATGCAGGAGAATCACTTGAACCCAGGAGGCAGAGGTTGCAGTGAGCTGAGATCCCACCACTACATTCCAGCCTGGGCGACAAAGCGAGACTCTGTCTTAAAAAAAAAAAAGAAAAGAAAAGAAAACTGAGGTGCAAAAAGGTAAGTATTTTTCAAGTTTACTGTGCTAAGTAATTTAATGGAATATTTGGGATGAGAACTTGTCTCATCCCAATTATTAAGAGAGCACATCATGGCATCTGACATCACCAAGGCCACCGCTCTTCCTGTGTGGCGTTTTCCGTCTCTTTCTGACTGGGTTTGTCACATCAGCTTTTCCGTGTTTTGGAATGTCAAGATAGAGCGACTATAGGAATTGCCACAGTCATCCCCCCCACCCCATTTCATCCCATCTCCCTATTCCCCCATCCCTGTTCTGCCTGACAGTACGGGAGGCTTGCCCTCTTTCCACCACTCCAGGGTCTGTAAATGGCCTGTGTCTAGAGCAGCCAGTACTCTTCTCCAGCCAATGACCTCTGCAGGCCTGGGACAGCCTCAGATTCTTAGACCCCCACTCCCCACAGCAGGCCCAGCCAGTGGCAGCTGCACGCACTGCCATGCCTAATGTCAAAACTGCAGCAGCCTCTTAACTGACTACTGCAAAGATCCCCTCCTGCCCCACTCTAAGCACCTGGACCACAGATACCTCCCCAAGGATGTCAGGGTTTCTCAGGCTGCCAAGGACCTCAGCAACTCAATTAGCTCAATGACCATGAACTTGTAATGGAAAACTCAGGCAAACACACCAGTGCTCTTAGGCAGGTTCCATCATCAAGCCTACTGAAGTCTGACACATTTCTCCTGTGTTTCCTCGAGAAAGACCTCGATTCTGACTGTATCTTTGACAACTTATGTCTAACCTTGTGTACACTGTGTGACCACATTGAGCTTCAGTCCCACGTGGAAAATGGGTAGGACTATAACTTTCAATAGACAAATTCACAGCCCAGTTCCATCACTTACTAGTTGTACAACAACTCCCTGCAGGCTGGTTGCATGGCAGAGTTTCCTTTAGCAGGAAATGGGGGCCCGTACGATTATTTAGGTGGTAGACAGACAGAGCATTAAGTAACATGGAATAGCAAGTGAGAACGTTGTTCTTTTCCAAGTTCTCTATCAGTGGCTCAAGTTAAGGCAAGAAGAATGCCTGTTTGGTCCTAGTGCACTGTTTATTTGTTTACTTATTGACACGGAGTCCCACTCTGTCACCCAGGCTAGAGTGCAGTGGTGCGATCTTGGCTCGCTGCAACCTCTGCCTCCTGGATTCAAGCATTTCTTTGGCCTTGGGCTCCCGAATAGCTGGGATTACAGGTGCCTGCCACCATGCTCGGCTAATTTTGGTATTTTTGGTAGAGACAGGGTTTCACCATGTTGGCCAGGCTGGTCTCGAACTCTTGACCTCAAATGATCCACTCATCTTGGCCTCCCAAAGTGCTGGGATTACAGGCATGAGCCACGGTGCCTGACCCGGTTCTAGCACACTTTAAAAGCTAATGCTTGCTAATCTTCCTTAAAGAGATCAGGCCTCAGGTCCAGAGTATTATCTAGTTGGAACTTGACAACACTGCTTTGTTTTAATTGTATTTCTTTTCCTGGTCATCTCCTATTTGTGGTAGTTGATGCTGGCTTTCTATTTACAGTAGTAATAACAACTTGTCTTTTAAAAAATACATTTGTTTAAATAGTGTGAGTCCATTTTAAAGAAAATTATTGAGTAAAATAATGGTTTAGGTGGTACACAGAAATGGCAAAACTTGTGCAGATAGAACACAAATGGCCGAATTTTTGTGAACACTGTTAAAAAGACTAGAGACTGCATGCCAAATGCCTCATGTACACCGACCATATAGTGGGCACTCAATAGATATTAGCTCTTGTATTCTAATTTTTTAAATTATTAGCCTTGGAATTTAATGGCACAGCTCACTGCCGAAGTACCCAAGAGCTCTCATTTCCATTTCATGGTGCTCTGGCACTAACATGGCATCTTTTCTAATAAAAGAAGAGTGTGGCCAGGCATGGTGGCTCACACCTACAATCCCAGCACTTTGGGAGGCCAAGGTGGGCGGATCATTTGAGATCAGGAGTTCGAGACCAGCATGGCCAACGTGGTGAAACCCCACCTCTACTAAAAATACAAAAATTAGCCAGGCGTGATGGAGGGCTCCTATAATCCCAGCTGCTTGGGAGACTGAGGCAGGAGAATTGTTTGAACCCGGGAGGCGGAGGTTGCAGTGAGCTGAGACTGCACCACTGCACTCCAGCCTGGGTGACAGAGCAAGACTCCGTCTCAGAAGAAAAAAAAAA
>NW_012110297.1:459502-463593 GCF_000951045.1 Mandrillus leucophaeus | reverse complement strand
AAACACCTTCATTTATTTTCTAAACTCTCTTCTTCAAAATAATTTCTCCTTCTTTTTCTGTCTTTGCAGTGATCAGAAAAGGGCATTTTATTAGTCCATTCTCTGACTGCCATAAATAAATACCTGAGACTGGGTAATGTATAAAGAAAAGAGGTTTAATTGGCTCACGATTCTTCAGGCTGTACAGGAAGCACGGCAGCATCTGCTTGGCTTCTGGGGAGGCCTCAGGAAACTTACAGTCATGGTGGAAGGTGAAAGGAAAGCAGGCATGTCACATGGTCAGAACAGGAGGAAGAGAGAGAAGGGGGAGGTAATATATACTTTTAAACAATCAGATCTCATGAGAACTCACTATCACAACAGCACCAAGCTGAGATGGTGTTAAGCCATGAAAACTGGGCCCTTCCCCCAACAATGATCCAATGGCCTCCCACCAGGTCCCACCTCCAACATTGGAGATTACAGTTCGACAGGAGATTTGGGTGGGGACACTGATCCAAACCATATCAGGCATTAAAAAAACTCGTTTGATGTGGCTCTTCACGTAAGCAAGAATTTTTCAGGCAGATGTGATGAAAGGATACCACAAGCTGGCCAACACAATGCCTAATCTTAGCACCCAAATATAACCTGGACCCCATTGCTGGAATTTTCTAAGTTCACAAGGTAGATTGAAAGTAAGTGCAATCCATTTGACCACAATGGGCTGAACCATAGATAATATGAAAATCAACAGAACTGAAGCTCTCTGAAAGTTTTCTGAATTGGGAAAGTGTGTGGCTGCTGTGTGTGTGGTAGCGGGGGATGGTTGTGAATTAAGGGATGGGGAGGTATGAATTTACCATAAAACTTCCATTGGTTTGTGTTATAAGCAAATCCAGGTTACTCTGGAACATCTTGTTTAGTTATGACCTTGTAGCATCGTCCCTCCATGTCTCAAGGGTGATGACGGAAACTGAAGCTGATTACAGATAAAGTTCTGGCCTCCTATGACCCTTAGCTCCTCCAGCGAGGTGGGATGTTAAGCACACAGGCTTTGGAATCAGACCATCCTGAGTGTGGCATAGGATGGGTTTTTATCTGTTCTGAGCTCCTATTTCCTTATGTGTAAAATGGGCATAATATTCTACCTTTACAGAGGTTTTATGAATATTAAAGGGAAGACATTTTAAGGTGCTGATCCCACAGTAATGACTATGACAGGTCAGGTTCCTTCTCCTCCTCTCCTCATCTTTTCCTGCCCTATCTTTTCCTTTCACAGACCCCTCTCCTCCTCTTCTCCTTCTCTTAGAACCACATTTTAAAACTTTAACCTGTAAAGCCAGAAACTATTTTTTCACTGATTTAGTTTGTAGATCAATTGAATACAAAACGCAGGGCATCAGTAGATGTTCTTGTATATCATTTTCACAGGTATTAGACTTTCCTAAAAGTCTTGTAATGGATCTGTAAACAAATAGATTTAGGGTGTTATGAAAACAGTCTAAAAATGAAGCCCTGAGCATAATGGCTCCCTTTCCTTATCATACCAGGACTTGTCCAGAGTCTCTTTACCCTGTTTCTTGTTCACAGAACTTCAAAGAGCAGTTACCCACCTCTCTGCCTCCTCTTGCCTTCTCTGCATTATCAGCCTTGACAATAGCACCAACTATAAGACAAGCAGGTGCCCTTACTCAAGGACATAAGTTTCAAACAAAATGGTTAACACAGTTCAAAAGCTTTGACATGGTGACTTCGGGAGCAGCCCAAATGGGAAATGCTCTGGTTATTCATGCAAATGACAGGTCTGCCCACCCTCCTTAAAAACTGCTTCGCTTATGGCCTGGTGGGGTGGCTCACACCTGTAATCCCAGCACTTTGGGAGGCCGAAGTGGGCAGATCATTTGAGGTCAGGAGTTCAAGATCAGCCTGGCCAACAAGGTGAAACCCCGTCTCTACCAAAAAATACAAAAAGTAGCCAGGTATGATGGCAGGCACTTGTAATCCCAGCTACTCCAGAGGCCGAGGCACGAGAATCGCTTGAGCCCGGGAGGCGGAGATTGCAGTGAGCCGAGATCACGCCACTGCACTCCAGCTTGGGTGACAGAGCGAGACCCTGTCTCAAAACAAAACAAAACAAAACAAAACAAACAAAGAAACAAAAAAGTTACATCACTTTAAAAAATATACAAATAAACCCAGTCCACTGCAAGGGCTCTTGACTGGACTTGAGAGCTTGCAGGTCACTGACCTGCTGTGTGGAGACTAGAAAGACAGAACATGAAGGATAAAGGCAGAGGGAGCCGGAGAGCAACTGAAATTCAAGAAAAATATATTTAAAGGGCGGGGGGAGGAGGAGGAGCCAGAAAGCCAACAGAGGACGAATGTTGAGAAAAGTAGGTGAATGAGGAGGGTGTGATTTCAAGGAATCCAAGGAAACAGGGGATACAGAGAAGGGGTGTTCGGCAGGATCTGCTGCTACTGATACCTGACATTACCACCTGTTCCTGTGCGCCAGGTTCTAGTTAAGTGCATGACCTAAGTTATCTCTGTCGCCATAGCTGGTAAGAGAGATATTATTCTTATGCTTGTATTACAAATAACGAAGCTGAGGTTCTGAGAAGATGAGCTAATCTGCAAGATCACACCACTGTAAGTAGTGGAGTCCAAGATTCTAATCTGGGCAACATGATTCTAGAACAATTCTCTACCATCTCCTGTTAGCAGGATGCAGACTTCAGCACCCAAAACTGAGACATCGGGATATGGAGATGTCCACCAGGGCTGGACTCCCTGAGAAACAGATCCTGAGACGGAGATTTGTATACAGGAAAGTCCACTGGGCAAGTGCGCTCCAGATCACACTTGTGGGAGTGCGACGGCCACAGGAGTGGGCAGAAGGAGAAACAGAGCTGTGATGCAGTCACAACTAAAGCCTCAGCTGATCCCACTGAAAACCTGGAGCTGGGGTGGCCCTGCAGAGTTGTGCGGCTCCAAGGCAAGGGGATCTGCCAAGGGGAGAGAGCTGCCAGCTCCCAATTCTCCCAGCCAGGAGGGGTGCATGCTTCAGTCTAGGGGAGGTAGGGAGTGGAACCTGCAGAGCTCCCCACAGAATTGACTACCATGTTCCACATCTATAAGGAAGGGGTCATTTACTGGCACAGCATTTGATAGGGGCTTGGTCAAGTGCCTGGGTTTGCCTCCCAGCTCATTTCCTGGATGGAGAATTTTAGTAATTTGCTTAATTTCTCTGCATCTCCATGCCTTCATCTAAAATAAAGATAACGCCAATTTGATGGAATTGTTGAAGAAAATCTTATATACAAAGTCCATGCTACTAAGTAAAATCTTCCTCCCCAGTTTTGTAGAAACCAATACTCCACAGAGAAGGGACAGGGTGAAGGATGGCAAAGCTAAAAGGGAGCTGCTAGATATTCAGAAGGGACAGGTTCATAATGGGCCATTTAGGGAGACACCAGGTTTTGCCTGGACAACTTCAACCTTTTGAAGTGTGTGTCATGAAAACCAACTACTTTTTCTCTGTTAGGTGCTTCCCATACTGTCAGGCAGAACAGGGATGGAGGAATAGGGAGATGGGATGAAATGGGGTAGGGGGGTATGACTGTGGCAATTCCTATAGTCGCTCTATCTTGACATTCCAAAACACGGAAAAGCTGATGTGACAAACCCGGTCAGAAAGAGACAGAAAATGCCAATCAAGAAGAGCGGTGGCCTTGGCGATGTCAGACGCCATGATGCTCCCTCTTGCTGGAATGGCACCAGGCAGAAAGCCAAAGGTTTCTTAACAAAACAAAACAGAACAGAAGAGCTCCGCAGGCTATGGACCACGATTTGTTGGAGAATGTGAGCAACTACAAATGGCCAAGGCACTCCTAATACGTGTAACACATTATTATTACACATTAATATGTGTAACACATATACCAGTTTGGGGGACGGTGGGGCTGGGTGGAAAGGGAAGATTTAAGGTAGCATATGCCACAGTGAGGAGCAGGAGGGGAAAGAGCACACTGCCATTTAATGAGCAGCCTGCATGTTGCTGGGTACTCAGCATTAGCTAATTTCATCTTCCAAACAACTCTATAAGTGGG
>NW_012110297.1:451408-453942 GCF_000951045.1 Mandrillus leucophaeus | reverse complement strand
AAAAAAAAAAGAGTGAAAGAAAAGGAAATCAATTTCAAAAGACAAACTCACAGCCCAGTTCCATCACTTACTAGTTGTACAAACTTGGGTAAGTCAAGTAACCTGGCCAAGTTCAAACTCTCCATAATAGCTACCTTTATTAAACACTTATTACACGCCAAGTCACCTTATTAAGGAACTTACATCAACCATCCTGTTTAAATCTCATAACAACCTACAGAGGGTGCATTATTATCTTCATTGTACAGATTAGGAACTAAAACTCAGTGAAGTCACTTGAGGGACTGCATGTCACACTGCTGGGGAATGGCAGCATCAGTATTCAAACCCAGTTCTTTCTGACTCCACACCTACCTCCCAGAGGTTGATATGAGGATTAAAAGTTAGCAGAGAGGATGCACCTTCTGCATAATAAGCATTTGATAAATGGTTCTGCCTTAATACACTTAGAATATTACTGGCAGAGGCAATGAACGAATGTTAGTTTCTCAAACTGAGTTCAAAAGATGCATGGAGGAAAGAAGGAGGAACCAGCTGCTGTTCAGGAAGAGTTAAGTCAGTGAACATCCGGCTCTCAGCATCTGCAGCAGGACTAGAGCTTGCATTCCCCTGGCACTTTGCCTTGCAGCAAGACAGCTAATGAGGTTGAGCAGAGTGGGTGTACATAGCACATCTGCTGCTGCCAACCACGTTGCACTTTAAATGCTCAAGACTGACAAAGAGGGCATTGTGGGGAAGAATTACCCACTTCCAGCCCAGCACAGGGACCGACTTGCAAATTACAGGCTGCAGCACAGGCTGCACAGTGCTGAGAAACCAGAAGAGGTTGAGAGGCACTGATGAGGCTGGCAGAAAGCTGCAGTTAGAGCCATGAGTCCCCAAAGAGCAACAACAAAACAAACACGGTGCAACTAGGGAGAGTTGGGAATGGCGCAAATCACTCTGCTGTCTACATGTGACAAGAGCACCCTCAGAAGTAGAGAACTGCCCTGATTTAAATGAAAAATAAGGTTCAGACTGCTGGTCCCACACGTCAGATGCTTGTACTGTACAATCAATTACATCATTATTATGAGATTACATGCTTAAGTTTTTTTTTTTTAAGTCATCATAGAAAGAGTGCTTTAAAATTTCCATATACTGGTAATAATTTTTCAGTTTTCTCAAAAATTAAGCTGTGAAAGGGAGAAAGAACATGGTTCATTGGAGAAAGTACCCAGATCACGTGGACGGGACATTGAAGGATTGCTGACAGAATGTGCAGTGTTCCTCTCTACTTTGCTAGGGAGAAAAGATAATCATATCTACAGGGAAATGGGAGAAGAGAGAGAACTGGGTGACTGGAGGCTCTGTGTTGGAGAGACAAAAAAAAAAAAAAAAGGACAGTTCCATAGAAGCATTCATGGAATGATTCCATTAATTTTGAAGGGCATGAGCTGATAGACATTGATTGTACTGGCTTGTGTGTGTATTATGCAAATGAACCCAAAGGGGACAGATAATGCTTCAGGGTCACCACCTGTCATATGCCAGTACCTTGCATTTCAGAAAGGGTTAAGAATGGCTGACTTAGTCCTTAGAGTACCTGAGTGGGAGTCAATAGGCTTGAACACCATTCTTTCAGATCTGACTCATTGTGGGCAACATTAATTTCCTACTTACAGAAACCACTCTCTGACACATGATAGATCCTATTTATTCAATTTACCACCTACAATATCTGTCAGATGTTACTGAGGTCCAGAGGCTCTGCAAATACTAGGCTTCCCCCACTGACTTGGAAAAGCTGTGCTTTTTCAATTATGCTCTTAAAATGGCAGCATTCAGTGTTTCTCTCAATCACATTAAATTAATAGTCGACAGGTCATGAATTGTTAAAAAGACTTAAAAGTGCTGAAGGGGGAAGAAAACTGTATCAAAGTAGGTCAGTCCGCCCAGTGACAATCTTACCACAAGACAGTCCCATATCAGCCAATCCCCTCTCTCAGCCAAGGCCACAACAATTCATCAGCCTGGTTCAAAAGCATGTATTCAATGCCTTCTTAGCTCTATGGGGTTTTCAGAATCTCAATGACCCAGGCAGCCCTCAAGAGACTGATTACACCAGAAGACAGAAAATGATTTTGAAGCTGCATTTCCTTCACATATAAGGCTATGCAGTGGGAGAAAGGTAAATAAACATTACACAAATTCCTTTCTTTACCTTCACTTTCCTCCAGCTCCTCCCAGCTTAAATTGTAAGAGTAAGGACTATAGTTTTTCTTGTTTAGCCAACACTTACTTTAAAATTCAACACAGCTATATTGCACTTTGTACCAAGGTACCTCTTGATACTATTACAGAATGAGAGGGTTTCTTTTTTCTTTTTTCTTTTTTTTTTTTTTTTTTTTTTGCTCTGTCCCCCAGGCTGGAGTGCAGTGGCTCAATCTCAGCTCACTGCAATATTTACACATCTGCCAAGGGCCATCTGTCTCTTTAACAAGATGGTTACAGTATTCTACTATTTTTCCCTTTCTTTTCATCCCTTCTTGTTG
>NW_012110297.1:413564-451358 GCF_000951045.1 Mandrillus leucophaeus | reverse complement strand
AAGGACTATAGTTTTTCTTGTTTAGCCAACACTTACTTTAAAATTCAACACAGCTATATTGCACTTTGTACCAAGGTACCTCTTGATACTATTACCGAGCGAGAGGGTTGCTTTTTTATTTTTTCTTTTTTTTTTTTTTTTTTTTTTTTTTTTTTGACAAGTCCACATTTAAAGGATGCAAGATAAATTGAGGACAATATTTACACATCTGCCAAGGGCCATCTGTCTCTTTAACAAGATGGTTACAGTATTCTACTATTTTTCCCTTTCTTTTCATCCCTTCTTGTTGTTGTGATGTTATTTGTGCAATAAACAAAAACCAGGAGAAAAGCCTAAAAAGCAGTTGGTCTTTTCTTAACCCATTTTTTAAGTAATAAATTCAAAAAGAGCTAAATCACCATAAGCCAGCCAGACAGAAAATCCTGCCAAGGTGGCGGCCTTCCTCTCCCCAGCACACTGCTACACTAGATACTAAGATGGAAGGATGAGGGTCTTCCTCCCACATGGCAAAATGGGACTGGACAATGAGATCGGTGGCCAGCCTCCTACACACCTCAAACACATCCCAGTTCTGTCTTCCCTTCTGATTACTCAGTAGACTGATGGGAACTTTGGTGAGCAGAGCACTGGAAGAGGGACTCTGGCCGTTGTAAAGAACTGAATGAGAGTATAACCCTCCCAGGCCACTGCAGAAGCATAAGAATGACAGACAATTCTCAGCAGTGGTCTCTCTCTGCTCCAGTCTATTCTTTACATGACCACGCTGACCTTCCTTCTTGTAATGGACATTTGTTGGTTTGGGACCCGGCCTTTAAGTACTGTTTGCAGCCACAAGCCTGTCTTCACTTAGAAATTCACTCCTCCCCTGCTTTCATTCAATGTGGTTTGGTTGGGGCCGACCCCTCTCTAAGTTGCGAAAGGGGGACTGTAAATTTAAACGAGGATTAAGGCACTTGGCACAATGCATTCTTCCAGTAACAAATACTGATCCTGAGGTGTGCATATATACAAAGCCAGGCGGTCCCAGCCATCTAGATTTAATTCAAGGATAGTTATTGGAATCACTGCGAAAGCTAATGACCTTTTTTCCCCTAGACCTCGGTCTTGGAAGACGTGGGCCTGGAGCTCATGCACCATCCCATCACCATGAGAGGAAAGCCTGCCTGAGAAAGGAGGCTACACCTAGGACGCAAAGCAGAGAGACACAGGAAGAAGCCAGTTCTATCACTTGCGCTGCTGGATCAAGCCAGGCCTAAAGATGGCTCTATGCCTGGGCTTTCCAGTTAAGCCTATTTGGATGGCTTTCTCTCGTGGGTAACACCGAGTCCTAACAGAGATATTTCCAATGCCACTGATTTCCAGATATTACCGCTTATGCTCAAAAACTATCAATAGTTTCCTACTGCCTATAGGATAAAGTTGAAATTCCTTAGCCTGGCACTCAGACCATCCATAAGATGGCCTCGACTGACTTCTCCACCTTTATTTTGAATTGCTACCTTAAATGTAACCCTTTTTCTGTCAAGCTGTACGCTCTGTCTCCTGAATATTCACCTTTGAGAAAAAGTTTAGTTTTTCTAAGAAATATTGTCTCACCCACCGCAGGTCCCAGTGATCTCGTCTCTGAATTTCCATCACACCCACCATCTTGAGCTTTTCTCTGACACTCGTCATAAGCTACCTGACTGCTCTCATTCTTTAACCATTATTTAATGGGCATTAGAGGTACTGAGGAGACGTGATATCTGCCTCAAGAGACTTGCAGACTACTAGGCAAATCAATGGCCAAATATTTATGCAAAGAGTATTATATAATTAAGACAAGCAGTAAGAAAAATAAAAGGCCAAGTTTTCATCAGAAGCCATAGTAGGTATAAACTAAAAATAAGATCATAAGCCCCTCAGCCGACTGAACGGACCCCTCTCTTGGCCACTTGGACCCCAGAGAAACCTTAAAAACTGCATTCCCAGTCATGGCCCAGTGGAAGGTCAGACATGCCTCATTATACTTCCTTCCTTTTGCAGTTTAAACACAACAAGGCACCAGCCCTAATATGAAAATAGAGATCATATGACTGACAGAATGGGCCATTTGTAGCAATCAGATACTAAATTATAAACAGGACCTAAGGCCACACCAGGCAAGGGTTAAGTCACATATCCTACACTTAAAGGATAAACTCTGTTCTAGCTGCCACAAGATTTTTCTTTTCCTCCAGAAGCTAAACAAGTGCAGGCCTGGAGATAAGCAGTACTGAAACAATGGCAGCTCATCCACTGCCAGATGCTGACCTACTGACCCCCTGCTCCACAAGTTGTAACTACAGCTTTGATTGGACAGGAAACTGATTTCAGTAACTTTCTGCTTAAGAAAACCACTGACCATGCACTGGCTCTGGCCGGTTTACAGAGGCTACGCACTTGAGTGCCTTTGCATCCTGAAAAGACCTTTTGACATATAGGGCCTAACTGTAATATATTTAAACGTTAAGTCTTCACCCCAAAGTGAACATGGGTTGTATGTAACATGCATGTTTATTCAGTATGCAGGTGTTAGGACCACCTTCGTGAATATTCATAGTTCCTCCTGTAACCTGTTGAATATGTATACTTGGCCAACCCACTAAGCTTATGTTCCTGTCTTACCCCTTTCTCCCTCAAAGTGCCTGCCTTTTAGGCTCTGTCAGAGGCTATGCTTCCCAGCCTGTCAGGATGGCCACTGTACAGGCTGTAACCCTTTATAGGAAATAAAATCTCCTTTTGAAATTTATAAAGTGCGTAATTTTAAAGTTAGCATAAGGAAACTTAATCTAAATTATAGGGGGCAGGAAGGCCTCCCTGAAAGAGTAATCATCAATGCACAAAGAAACGGCCAGTGTGGACTGGGCGTGGTGGTTCATGCCTGTAATCTCAGCGCTTTGGGAGGCCGAGGCGGGCAGATCACGAGGTCAGGAGATCGAGACCATCCTGGCCAACATGGTGAAAACCCGCCTCTACTAAAAATACAAAAAAATTAGCTGGGCATGGTGGCGGGCACCTGCAGTCCCAGCTACTCGGGAGGCTGAGGTGGGAGAATGGCGTGAACCCAGGAGGCGGAGCTTGCAGTGAGCAGAGATCATACCACTGCACTCCAGCCTGGGCGACACAGCGAGACTCCGTCTCAAACAAAAACAAAAATCCTGATTACTTTGCCAAGAGAGAACAGTGGAAGAAACTGCGGAGGGAAAGCTGGGAACGAGAGGTTAAGCAGCTGCAGGAGGAAACGCCACCTGGTGGTCCTTTAACTGAAGCTTTGCCCCCTGCCCGAAAGGAAGGTGATTTACCCCCACTGTGGTGGCATATTGTGACCAGACCCCGGGAGCGGCCCACATAGAGAGAGAGACCCCTCATCTTTCATACTTGCAAGTGAAATATGTTACACAACATGCACTAATAAAAAATCAATGAAATGAAAGAAAACAAAAAACAAAAACAAAAACAAACAAAAAGAAACAGCCAGTGTAGCTGGAAGGGGAGTGATGGCAGCTGGGGACAGAGAAGCCAGTAGAGGCAAAGTATATTGACTGTCAGAGGGCTTGGGAATAACTGAACTTTAATCCTATCAGCAAAGGCACTGGGAGATTTTCAGCAGGGAAGTGGCCTGATCTTTTTGTACCTAAAAAGATCACTCTTGTTGCCATGTGGAAAATGGATTACAGGAGAGTTGAGACAGACAGCTGTTACTGTTGTAAATAAAAATTTTTTTAAAAAAATTCTAAGCCCCCAACCAATTGAATGGACCCCTCCTCCCAGCCGAGAGCATTCCTAAGCTAACCTGAAAAACTAGGTCAGGCCATTATGGGAAGTAGGGGGTCAGACACGCCTCATTATACCATCCTCCCTTTGGAATTCGGGCCGAGGCTGACCAGCATTTAACATTAAAACAAACCTTAAGACTGACGAAAAAAGCCAGGCGCAGTGGCTCACGCCTGTAATCCTAGTGCTTTGAGAGGCTGATGGATCACTTTGGATCACTTGATGTCAGGAGTTCGAGACCAGCCTGGCCAACATGGTGAAACCCCACCTCTACTAAAAATATAAAAAGTAGCCAGGCATGGTGGTGCATGCCTATAGTCCCAGCTACTCAAGAGGCTGAAGCAGGAGAATCCCTTGAACCTGGGAGTCGGAGGTTGCAGTGAACCAAGATCATGCCAGTGCTCTCCAGCCTGGGTGATGAAGCAAGACTCAGTCTCAAAAAAAAAAAAAAAAGTGCTCAACATCACTTTGCATTAGGAAAATGCAAATGAAAACCACATTGAGATATAATCATACCCCAGCCTGGGTGACAGAGTGAAAAAAAAAAAAAAAAAAAAAAAAAAAAAAAAAAAAAAAAAAAGACTGACAAAACAGATTCTTCATAGCAATAAGATACCAACATGACAGATAGGGGGCCCGAAAAGAACTCAAACTATTTTACCCCAAACTGTATTTCTTTGACCTTTTTTTTTTTTTTTTTGAGACGGAGTCTCGCTCTGTTGCCCAGGCTGGAGTGTACTGGCTCAGTCTTGGCTCACTATGACCTCTGCCGCCTGGGTTCAAGTGATTCTCCTGCCTCAGCCTCCTGAGTAGCTGGGATTACAGGCACCCACCACAACCACGCCCAGCTAATTTTTGCATTTTTAGTACAGACTGGGTCTCACCATGTTGGCCAGGCTGGTCTTGAACTCCTGACTTCAGGTGATCCACCCACCTCAGCCTCCCAAAGTACTGGGATTACAGGCGTGAGCAAGTGTGCTTCATCTTCTTGGACATATTTTGAAACGGCACTTGCAAAGTTTGTCTCTACAACCCATAGATTTTCCCTTCCCTTTCCAGATCTTTTTCCTGATCCATGAGGAAATTAACTAAGGGTCTGGCACCTTTTTAAGTCTGATAAGAAGCATTTACAATCTATTCTCTCTGACGCCTGCTACCCAGAAACTTCACCTGCTTAATAAAAACCTTTGTCTGTCTTAACCCCAAACACTCCATTTATTGGTTCCAGGTCTTTAGATAAACTCTTTTCAGCCAACTTCCAATCAGGAAATCTTTGAATCCACCTATGACCTGGAAGCTCCCCATGCCACCCTGCTTCAAGACGTCCCGCCTTTCCAGATTGAACCAGTGTACATCTTACATGTACCGACTAACATCTCATATCTCCCTAAAACGTATAAAACCAAGCTGCAGCCTGACCACCTGTTCTCAGGACCTCCTGAGGCTGTGTCCCAGGCATGTCCTTAACCTTGGCAAAGCAAAATTCTAAATTGATTGAGACCTGCCTCAGGTACTTTTTGGTTTATGCAGTGGTACAGGAGACAGATGATGGTAGCTTAAACTTTGGTGATATGAGTGGAGATGGAGAGAATTGGGTGCTTTCAGTTATATTTTGAAGGCAGAAACTATATGACTTAGTGATTTCCTGGATATATAGGCAGGGGAGATAAGAGAGACAGGAGATCACAGGATGATGCCTGGGTCCCTGGTTTCAACCACTCCATGAAGATAGGCAACACTGGAGGTACAGCAGGCTTGGAGAGATTTGTTTCAGATAAGTTCAATGTTAAATAGTTGTAGGATAGGTGCATTTATTAAAGACAGTTGTAGATATGGGTTTGAAGTTTAAAAGTCTAGACTCTTAAGTATGAATTTGGAAGTCTCTGGCATGTAGAGGGTATTTGAAGCCACAGGGGTGAATGAGTTTACTCAAGAAGAGTGTAGAGCTAAAAGATGGCCTGAGAGAACTCCATACCTGAGAGAATTCCAATTTTCAGAAGGTTTACTTGCTGGGATAGAGGCAACATGGATAAGAGGAAGATATTCCTAGCTTCCCAGATGGACTGAAACTTCTTGAGAAGAGTAACCCTGTCTCATCCCATATTTCTTTCAAAAGACAGTACCTGGAACTTAACAGGTGTTAAGAAACATCTGTGAACTACACTGAATAGTGGACAGAGCATCAGGCTGAGAATCAGAAGTGTATTCTAAAATTTTATGATTCTGGATTAAGAGAAAAAACTTTAGTCCACATTCATAATTTAACTGGATGTGACAGGCTCTCATTAATTAATGCTACCATGAATGCTACAGTTTCAAGGGATGAACAAGATGATACAGATGGCTAGGAAGATCTAGTGGACTACCTGGACCTTGAAGTAAGGAAAAGAGAATATAAGAGTCGTGGGACAGGGCAGCAAATCTCGAAGTCACACCACCAACATGAAAAGCAAAGGTAAGCCTCAGAAATTCTCCTTATATGTATGTGCCTCACTCAGGTCCTTTGAGAATATATTCCCAGAGTTAGGTGGCATGTCAGTGATGATGGATATTGGAAAGGAGCAGTTATAAAACTTAAAATCTCTTTCACGACAACTAAGGGTCTGAAAAAGCATGTAACTTTAGCTCTAGTGTTCACTGGAAGACATGACGCCAATCCCAAGTAAACTAATGGCTGTAATAAAATAAGGGAGGTTGTCTGTGAAACCTTCATTTTGTCTTAATGTAACTCTACTTGCATCAGACCCCCTACTACCTTATTTCCTGTTAATACCATGAGACCCTTGAGACGCAGGACTATTATCATAGTCATTTTCTCATCTCTTAAAGGTTTGGCACAGTGCTTTTGATCCATGTTAGTTATTGCATAAATGTGTTTTAAAATATTAGAAAATAAATATTATACATTTGTCCACAAAAGGAAGTGAGCTTGTAAATGAAAACAGGAGGCAATGAGGATGCCAAGGCTTTCCCCCAACACAACTGGGGTTCTATCAACCAAAAGGGGAAGAAGGGAAACAGAAGTCAAATGTTCCATGTTCCATTTTCAGTATCAACAATTTCCAACCTCCCAAATTAATTAGGAACCTGAAAAACATTCTGAAGCTGCCAGAGAACCACACTTAGAGCAGCTACAAATTACTAACTCATTTTAATTCCTCTGAAGGAGTATTCAAGATGTACTCTACAGCAAGGACAAAATCAGACACCTGTCTGTACTGGCCCAATCCTATTCTCAACTCTTCCACTGATTTACTGGATCTATTTGCAGCAGACCTGGCCAGGGAGAGTGGGGTGACCAGAGCCCCAGGAAACAGCAAAAGTTCGACCTCTTCTTTACAAAAACTAACATATAAGGCTCAGCCTTTCATAAAGAGGTCACATTTATATCATGCTTAAAAGCGTGCCAATGGCTTTCACTTTCATTATCTCATTTGATTTCCCCGCAATAATCTTATGAATAAGAAGCACTTAAAACAGTGCCCATTAAGAGTGCAATCAAAGGTCGGGCAGAAACCGGTCATCCCACTTCACAGATGAGAAATACAGGTTCAGAGAAATAAAAGTAAACGATTGAAGCTCTCTCCAGGCTTCCAGAGGAGACAGGGCTCAGTTTGCTCGTCTGTGAAATGTGAGCGTGGGTTGAGATGATTATCTCTGAGGTCTGGTGAATTCCATGACGTCCAAGAAGCTCTACACGACCACCTCGGGCCCCAGGGCGGCAGCCGCTCCCGTATCCCAGGCCCTTTCGGGGCCCGACTTTCCCAGGCTGCTCTTGGTCCCTCCGCTCCCACCCTCCTCGCTACCCCTGCCCTCCGCCCTGCCCCGCGGGGCACGCTCTTGGCGGCCGTCTCCCCTCGCCCACCTCGACGGCCATGTTCGGGGGTGGGGAAAGGCCAGCCCCACCCTCGGTCTACGGGGCTCGCGGGCTACTTTAGGTGGGCGCGGACTGGGCTCTAGCACTGACTACGTCACTGCGCCTGCGCAAGAGTCTCTGCCACTCTTGTCCGGGTGGGACCCAAGCCATGGACTTCCGTTCCGGAATCAAACTCTACGGCCGCCCTTCAGGGTGCTGCGTGTTTGTTTCTAGATCTCAGTTCCGAGGCTACCCAGGGCCGGCCTTTCTCGCTAACCCTCAGGAGGAAGAGCAAGCTCCATAAGAGAAATTTAGATTGCCATTCCCAACTGCTAGTCAAGAAGCGGACTTAGCAAAATGGCAACACCTAGAAAGGCAAATTGAGTCAAAGTACCTGGGTTCAAACCCTGACTCCACCATACACTGTGTAGGTGACCTTGTCCTTTATTATAGTTTCCTTAGCTATTAATGTGAGGTTTAAATGTATAAATAGTTGTAAATCAACTGTACCAGAACAGTGCCTGGCATACAGTAAGCATTATATAAATGTAAAGTATTATCCCAAATTTTTTACTTGGCAAGCATTTTATCAATACTACTCTTGAAATAGGCTTTTTGATATTGTCAACATACAATTACAAGATTTGCCCTCTCCTCTCCCCTTAATTGCCAAGAAGTGTTCTCTCCTTTACCTGAGATTTTACCATTCCTCTCAATCTGCCCACCCCAAGGCATTTTTCCAAAGGGGGTGTCTGTCTTAGGTTGTACTTGTATATAAAAGAAACCCTATAATTTTGATGTGTTAAGAAACTGAGATGTAGTTGTCACTGTTGTCACTCAACATTTGACTACTGGGTGCTCTCTCAATATTTCCCTACTTAGTACAAATATTTCAATTAACAAAAAAGCCTTTCTTTCATTCCTGAATCTGTGGTCTTACTTTCCATAAAGCCTGTAGTAGATTGCAAAAACAAAACACTTTTATTCCTGTATGCATTTCCCTTCGCAACATATGTTTGCTGTATTTCTCATCAAGAGATGAAGTCTATTGCTCTACCCCCTTGAGTCTGGGCTGGCTTCGTAACACGCTTTGGCAAATAGAATACAACAGAAGTCCCACTGTGGAATTTCTGAACCTAGACTTCAGAGGCTTTGTAACTTCTACCTTCTTTCTTTCTTGTTGATAGGGTTACCAACCATCCTGATCTGCCCAAGACTCAGGAGTTTCCCATTATATGGGACTTTCGCTGCTACAACCAGGATAGTCCCACACAAAGCAGCATGGCTGGTCACCCTACTTGCTGCCCTGAGACTGCCACCATCCTCGAGGATGATAGATCCCAAGGAGAGAGTGACCCAGTCAACATCTAGCCCCATCAGCATATTACTTATCCAGCCCAATCCAGTCACCAGATAATAGCAAATGCATGAGTTAATTCAGGTGAGACCATCAGAACGATCTAGCTGAACTTATCTCAAATTGCTGTCCTCTGTTGCAGTTTTTCTGTACGTAAAAAAATAAAATTGCTGTCCTATATAACTGTAAACAAGCAAAATGGTTGTTTTTATAAGCTGCCTAGTTTTGGAGTTGTTATGTAGCAGTAGATAACTGTTAAAATACTGCAACCCTTTAACTACAGGGAATGATGCTTAAAACCGAAGGAATAGACTCCAATTTTAAGACAATAAAGCACAGCCCTCCCTCACCACTTGTTCATTTCTTAGACTCAGAGAATATTGATTGAGTGCTTACTGTATACTAGGAATCATATCATGAGCTTAGCACTGCTGAACAAGACAGGTAAGTACCCTGCCCTCAAAAATCTTGTCCAGTTTGGGATACAGATGTTAAATGAATAATTATAAGTTATGGGGTGCTTTAAAAATAAATGGGGCTAAATAGAAGTGAAGGAGTGTAAAAAAAGTAAGTCTTTTTTAAAAAAAGAAGTGGCATTTAAACTCAGTTCTGAAGTAGGAGTTATCCAGGTGAAAATTGGGCTGAAGTGTGTTCCAGGCAGAGAAAGCAGCATATGGGAAAGCTGTGGACTAGGAAGGCTCTTGATGAGGAGGGACAAAGTAGCTGAAGTTCAGGAGCTGGGAAAAAAGGCAGAAAGTGAAACTAGAGATGCAGGCAGAAGCCCAATCCTGCAGAACCTTATAGGCACAATGAGGTTAAAATGCACCTATCTGGCATCCAACTTTTCAAAATATGTCCCGCTCCATCTGCTTTTTCTTAAAGACATCTTATGAGGCAACTGTGCTATATGGAAAGATTGATAAACTAAAAGACAGAATGCTGTATTTGTTCATTTTGTGCTCTGTAACAGAATACCACAGACTGGGAAACTTATAATAAATAGAAAGGTGTTGGCTCACAGTTCTGGAGACTGGGAAGTCCAATATTAAAGTGCTGATGTCTGGCAAGGGCCTTCTTGCTGGGTCAAAACGTGGTGAAAGAGCAAGGAGAGGGCGAGAGACAGCAAGAGGGTGCAAACCCACTCCCTCAATAACAAACCTACTCCCATGATAACAGCATTAGTCCATCCATGAGGGTGGATTCCTCATGACCTAAACTACCTCTTGGAAATTCCACCTCTCAATACTTTCAAAATGGCAATTAAATTTCAACATGAATTTTGAAGAAGACAAACATTTAAACCATAGCAAATCCCTAAATCCATTTCAGCAAATAATTAAATTTCACCAACCTAGGTTTTCTTATCTATAAAAGGGAATAATAATCCCTATACACTACAATATATATTTCAGACATGGGATGAGTACAAAGTGAGTTAGTATGGGAAGGAGCACTATAAAATGACAAGCATTCTATAAATATAAGGACTATGATACTGAAGTGCTGATATGCCTACACCCCATGTTTTTGGTCACATACTGTGTTTGGATCCATCTATCCCAGTAAGAATCATAGATGATTTCATCATTCCTTTTGCTGTGCCCATGGATTCTCCCCATTCCAGATGAAAAAAATTTGCCCACTTTCTTGCTGAACAACAGATAATTAACACTGTAACTTCTGTGTTGCACTTTTTAAAGAGTTGTTTAGCATTGTTTCATCATCTGATTCTGCATTCATTCAACAAACTTTTGTGCATCTACAACTGCGTCAGGCACAAACCTAGATACTGAGGATGTGATCACGAACAAGACAAAGTCCTTGCTCTCTAATGGAAGAGACAGATACAAAAAAACTTCTGTAAATGTAATGTCAGGCAGTGACAAATGTTATGAGGAAACAAAAAGCTCAACAGGAAAACAGGGAGTGATGGAGTGAAATATTGTTCATTTCAAACAATGGTGTTACAAATGAACTAATTACCAAGGAAGAAAAGTTGTAGTCAGTGTCCAACGTTTAAGAGAAGCCAAGAAACTGTTATTTCAGCCCCTCTCTCATTAGTTCAACTCTTTCATACACCAAAGATATTGGTCATTTATTGTGATGTGGGGTGTTACTCTGGTAGGGTGCAAGGAGACAAGATAAAAATTATCAACTTTTCTTCAAAGGGATCACTGTATAGTTGGGAACATCACGAAAATGCACAATGCTACAGAACATTAATTTTGTTTAGTGCCATGTGCAAGACAGATACCTGTATGCTTCCCTTGCCAGTCTCTCCCACCATGCCTGGTCACCCTTGGCTCTCTATATGCTCTCCCCTAGGATCTCCTGATTTTTTTCACTTTCTCTCTTAAAAGTTCATGTCCTTCCTGTTTCAGGACTTTTGCTCATTTTGCTCCCTCAGCCTGAAATGTTCCTCATCTCTTCCTTTACCAACTTAATTTAGTTTTCACTGAGATGCCATTTCTTTAGGGAACCCTGCCATAGGCTGCTCAGACTAAGTCAGTGTAACAGTTAACTATAAACAATAATGCTGTGTAACAAATAGCACAAAAAAAATCTCAGCAACTGACAACTTAAGCATTAATGAACTCCCAAATGTGTGGATTAGCTAGAAGTCAGCTGGCCTGGATTGGGATTGGCTGGGCAGCTCTGCTAACCTTGGCTAGCCTCTCTCACTCATCTTCAGGGATGAGGGGGTCAGCCAATTGGGGCTCCTAGGCTCCGCTTAGCTGGGATGGGTCTGTTCCACAGGTCTCTCATCATCCTCATGGGACTAGCAGGCCAACCAAGGCATGTTTTCAAGGTGATGGCAGAGAAGCAAGAGGGCAAATGGGAACACACTAAGACCTGTCAAGGCCCATGCTTAGAATTAGCTCACTGTCACCTCCCCATCTTCTTACTGGCCAAAGCCAGTAACATGGCCAAGCCCAAAGTCAAGGGGTTATGGAAATATACTTTGATGTTATGAAAGAAACTTCAAAGTCACATGACAAGTTCGAGAATGCAAGGAGAGGTAAAGAATAGAAGCAAAAGATGCATTTTACCATAATCAAATTCCCCTTCCCACCATCTCCAAGCACCCTAAACTTCTTCACGGGGCTTGCCACACATAAAATCATGTAACAGGATATGAATTTATTTGTTTGATGTTTTATTTTCTCACTAGATAATAAACTCCACAAGGGTAGAGAATAAGTTAGGATTGTTTATTTCTAACATGGCATCTAACACAGCACTTGGTACATAATAGGTGCTCAGTTTATATTCATTGATTGAATGAATGAATGGTAGAAACATTAATGGGAGGCATTCACAAGAAGGAGAAATAATTTCTGCATGAGTTGAGCAAGGCAGTCTTCTTGGAGGAAGGGGCTATGAGTTAAGGATTAAGTACATTTCTCTTCGGCTCACTTTACTCTCTCTGACTGGTTTCAAAGCAGAGACTGGAGTTTACATCTCTTTATTCCAAACAGCAGGAGGCTTGCTACTTCCCCCACCCTCCCTTTTGTGGGTGGTGGGAAGCCTTTGGGAGGGTCCAGATGGTGGCTGAGGATGCCCTGGACTGAAGCCACAAAATCTTCATGCCCTCTCCGGTTGCCACTTCACCTTCAGCATCCCAGTCCTGCAATCGTTTCTCCACATGGCAAGCAAATTGATTTTGTGAAAAACTTGGTATCAAAAGTGGCTTCCCGTTTTCCCTAGGATTATGTTTGAAGTCCAGGCAGGTGTCAGAAGCGTTCAAACCAGAGCAACTCCGTCTTAAATAGGAGCTGGGTAAAATGAGGCTAAGACCTACTGGGCTGCATGCCCAGATGGTTAAGGCATTCTAAGTCACACGATAAATTAGGAGGTCAGCACAAGATACAGGTCATAAAGACCTTTCTGATAAAACAGGTTACAGCAAAGAAGCTGGCCAAAACCCACCAAAACCAAGATGGCCACTTGAGTGACCTCTGATGTTCCTCACTGTTACACTCCCATCAGCACCATGACAATTTACAAATGCCATGGCAACATCAGGAAGTTACCCTATATGATCTAAAAAGAGGAGGCAGGGAGGGGAACATCGTATACCGGAGCCTGTTGGTGGGTGGGGGAGGTGGGTAGGGGAGGGATAGCATTAGGAGAAATACCTAGTGTAGATGATGGGTTGATGGGTGCAGCAAACCAGCATGGCACAGGTATACCTATGTAACAAACCTGCATGTTCTACACATGTATCCCAGAACTTCAAGTATAATAGAAAAAATAAAATAGAATAAAAATTAAAAAGGGGAGGCATGAATAATCCACCGCTTGTTTAGCACATCATCAAGAAATAACCATAAAAATAGGCAACCAGCTCTGTCTGTGGAGTAGCCATTCTGTATTCCTTTACTTTCTTAATAAAATTGCTTTCACTTTACTCTGTGGACTCTCCCTGAATTCTTTCTTGTGCAGGATCCAAGAACCCTCTCTTGGGGTCTGAATCAGGCTCCCTTTCCTGTAACACAGGTATGGCCTACAGCAGCCTCAGCAGCCTCAGGCATGGCACCTCCACCTCCCTCTTAGACCTCATCTCCTTTACTGTGCCCTGCCTTTCACCATCTAAGCGCCAGCAATCCTGTACTACCTACAATTTCTAGAAAACACCAAGCCATTTCCTGCCTGGGCCTTTGTTCACACAGCCTCCTCTGCTTAGAACACCCTGTTCCACTCTCCCCACCCTCACCACTGGCTTCCAAGGCCCTACTCATTCATTATATCCTCTGGAAAGTTTTGCCTGACATCTGTAGAAAATTGCTCTTCTCTCTCCTTCATTTCCACCTCTCAGACTTCTATTATAGTGCATGAAGTACTGTTTGAGAGTGTTCATTTCTATGATGAAGTGGTTAAGATGAGGAATTTCAAATGTCAGCGGTGCCACTTGCTTGTGTTAGATGACAGCCCTTTCTTCACAACATATCGGTTAAATAGACTAAAAGCACTTGGAACATTGCTGGCACAGGGCAAGTGGTCACTAAGTGTCAGCTATTGTTCTCTTTTTTCTTCTTCCTTCGTTGTCAACGTGTTTCCTTTCTTGCCTAGGCTGCTAGGAACCTCTGAGAAAATAATAGGGACAGTTAACACATCTATAATCTCCTCCCTGGTCAGGGGGTGCTTTCTGTCCAGAAAGGGCACATTAAATCAATAATTTTACAACTAAGCAGTGAACTATAATGATGATGGCCACTGTGAATAAGGAGTATAGGTGCTACGAAAACATATAGCTTGGGAAAATTAAACTGTGTGAGGGGTGGTGTGGTAGGCAGAGTAACAGCCCCCAGAGACGTCCCTGTACAAATGCCAGAACCTGTGCATAAATCATCTTACATGGCAAAACGGACTTTGCAGATGTGATTAAGTTAAGGATCCTGGGATAGGGAGATGACTCTGGATTACCATGGTGGGTCCTTATGTAACCACAGGGGTCCTTGTACATGAAAGAGGGAGGCAGGGGCATCCGTGTCAGAGTGAGAGGACATGAGAAAGATTTGACTGGGCACTGTGGCTTTGAAGATAGAAGAAGGGACCATGAGCTCAGGAGCGTGGCAGCCTCTAGAAGCTGAAAAAGGCAGAGATGGCTTCTTCCCTAGAGCCTGCAGGGGAAGCGCAGCTTTGCTGATGGACGCCCTGATTGTAGCCTTGGTGAGACCCACTTTACACTTGTGAGCTCCAGAACTGATAATAGATAGAAGATAATAAATGTGCATTGTTTTCAGACACCGAATTTGAAGTTATTTGTTACAGAAATTGTAGGAAACTAACACAGGTTGTCAGCTCAATGCATTTTTGGGAGAAAGGGAAGAAGGGAGAGAGGAAGGGAAGAGGGGAGGGAAGAGTTTAAGCCTAGAGAGATTGAACCAGTAGAAGGAGATGGTCTCTAGGGTCTGCTACAAGCTAATAGCTTCGGATGCTGTTTGTGGGAAGGAAAGCCTCATGTCAGTCAATATTTACTCAAGGGGAGTCTTGGCCTCTGTGCTGTTCCTCACGCTGCTTTATTATGAGACACCTTTAGCCTTCATTTTAAAACACTCAAAATCAAACACACTGCTGGCCCCAGGGCTCCTGCAAACATATGGAGTTGAGATCCCCATGGACACAGGAGAAACATTTTAAATGTAGATTAATACTTTAATATGAGCCCAGCTCCAGCACAGTAATCCTTTGTGCCACGTAGCAGATCCCACGGGAAGCTGTGATTGGTTTGGTGGGATCACCCAGTCATCTCTGTACACAGAGTCTGCACGACTGTGCCCTGCACTGCCTGACGGTTAAAACAGGATGGAGCTGAGCCAAACTTTGTTTCTCAGCCTCTGCCCTAGATTCTTCTGGGTGCCTCCCTGGCCAGGCCCATGGAAGAGGGGATAAAGGCAAAGTCCAAGTTCAGGGCTGACAGTCATGTGCCGCAGTGTCCTGGGATGGTCACATACCCTAGTGAGGCTTATTTGATCTGGTTTTTAAAGTTTCTCCCCAGAAAAACCAATATGATCCTCGAATTTTCTCTCTTTCTGCAATAGCAGAAGTTGCTGTCTGGATGGAAAGGCCTCATTCCTTTTTTAAAAAAAGTTTTATTTTTATTTTAAGTTCCAGGGTACATGTGCAGGATGTGCAGGTTTGTTACCTAGGAAAACATGTGCCATGGTGGTTTGCTGCACCTAGCAACTCATCACCTAGGTATTAAGCCTGCATTAGCTATTTTTCATAATGCTCCCTCTCCTCCCACTCCAGCCTCCAAGAGGCCCCAGTGTGTGTTTTTCCCCTCCCTGTGTCCATGTGTTCGCATTGTTCAGCTCCCACTTAGAAGTGAGAACATGCGATGTTTGGTTTTCTGTTCCTGCATTAGTTTGCTGAGGATAACGGCTTCCAGCTCCATCCATGCCCCTGCAAAGGACATGACGTTGTTCCTTCTTATGGCTGCATAGTATTCCATGGAGCATATGTACCACATTTTCTTTATCCAGACTATCATCGATGGGCATTTGGGTTCTTTGTCTTTGCTGTTGTGAATGGTGCTGCAATAAACATACACGCGCATGTTTATTTGTAATAGAACGATTTACATTTTGAGAGGTATATACCCAGTAATGGGATTGCTGGGTCAAATGATATTTCTGATTCTAGATCTTTGAGGAATTGCCACACTGTCTTCCACATGGTTGAACTAATTTACATTCCTACCAACAGTGTAAAAACGTTCCTATCTGTCAGAGTTCTAATATCCAGAATCTACAAGGAACTTAAACAAATTTACAAGAAAAAACAACCCCATTAAAAAGCGGGCAACAGACATGAATGGACACTTCCCAAAAGAAGCCATTCATGCGGCCAAGAAACATATGAAAAAAAGCTCAACATCACTGATCATTAGAGAAATGCAAATCAAAACTACTATAAGATACCATTTCATGTCAGTCAAAATGGCGATTATGAAAAACTCGTTCCTTATTTTTGACCACAGTGCCTCTTCCAGGAATGCTCCACCCAAATCGGGCATTCAGATGGTGATTCCTGTCTCTCCTCTGAGTATCAGCTTTCAGATCTCCTTAGAGAGGCTACCTCCATCTCTCTAGCTAAAGTCAACTCAGTGCAGTCCCTCTATTGTACACCAGGTTTGTCCTTCCAGGACTTGTCATTGTTAGAATGCTGTGGTGAATACAGATTTGTTTGTTTGTGGAGCTCCTGCTCCTGCTTCACCCGTTCCCACTAGAATGTAAGCCTCTTGAAAGCAGGGACCTCTTCGCTCTTGAATGTTGCTGTATCTTCAGGACCTCAACATGTTTTGTTCCTGCCCAATAATCACATTCCCATTTCTCAACCACCGTGTTAAGGGCTGAAGTGTGCCCATCCCCTCCCAAATTCATATCTTGAAGTCCCAACCTCCAGTACCTCATCATATAGCTGTATCTGGAGATAAGGTCTTTAAGGAGGTAATTCAATTAAAATGAGGTCATTAGGATGGGTCCTAATCCGATATGATAAGTATCCTTAAAAGAAGAGGAAATTCAGACATAGACAAGTACAGAGGGAAGACAGTTTGATGATATAGAAAAAAACATGGCAATCTACAAGCCAAGAGAGAGGTCTGAAATAGATCCTTCTCTCACAGTCCTTGGGAGGAACTCACTCTGCTAACAGCTTGACCTTGGACTTCTAGCCTCCATGAACCATGAGAAAATCCACTTCTGTGGTTTGAACCACCCAATCTGTGGGACTTTGTTACAGCAGCTCTAGCAAACTCATATGCAATCACCACAAAGTGGACCAGGAACTTGCAAGAAAATACTCAATGGAATGTCCATTACCTTATCCATGAACACGCTAGCAAGAAATAAGATGCCACTCTCAATCTGCATAATTTGAGGTGAGTTTAATAAAAGGACTACCTGGAAAGATGTGGGCAGGGTATGGGGCAACATAGGGAGGGTGCAGCACTGTGGGGCGAGCAACAGTGGGGAACCAGTACCACCCTGGGCTGCCAGGGAGAGGGAAGAGGACAGTTAACAGGAAGCCAAAGAGAGAGAACATTTTTTGGAGAGAGAGTTGCCTGGATAAAAGCTGTGATCTTTGGAGATTAGCCAGCTTGCAGTGATGCTGCGGGGAGCGGGGCAGGGAAATAAATACCCACACCTGACTCTCTTCCCTCCCACGCCAGGCAAGGCTCACAAATGGCAGAACTCACTGACGTGGTCCACATGGTCCAGTCTTCTGCGGCAGGAGCAGGGTGAAAAGGGGTGGAGAGTGGGTCTGGAGGGCTATGTGGAAGATTTCAGCATAACACCTTCTTTCCCCAACTATTGTCAAAGCACGTCTCTTCCACTTGCTAACTCCTACAGAGAAATGAAGCAAATGCGCTTTCATCTTCACCTCCCGCAGGCTAGGAATGCCATTTCTAAACAATGCTGTCAGTATTGAATTCCACTGCAGATGGCCAAATGAGTCTATTTATTGAGTTTTACCAAAGCTTTATTGATACCATGTTGGAGAAGGATAGCACAATCTCAGTCCTGCCTCACCCGGGCTAGAGAGATTGCCTTCCCTAATTATTCTCAGGCAAGAATAATCTACAAGTTTGATGTAAATAAGATGCGTCAGAAGCTCCATTTATCAATGCCCAGGAAGACTCAGAAATAGAAAGAGTGGGTGGCTAACATTTGCTGAACACCTATTAAGTGTCAGACAGTTAACTAGCTTAATCCTGGCAAGAAATATGAAGTCAGCCCAGGCTTAATGGTGTGGGGCTGTAGCCCCAGCTACTTGTGAAGCTGAGGTGGAAAGATTCCTTGAGCCCAGAAGTTTGAGACCAGCCTGGGCAACACTGCGAGACCCCTGCCTCAAAAAAATAATTATGAAGTGATATTATTATGCCAGCTTCACAGATGAGGACTCAAGAACAGCCAGCAAGTTAGCAGAGCTGGGATTGGTGCTCCGGAGCACCCCACTCTGGTGTCTTCCTCCTTCCCCATCCCAGATGCCTTTCAAGGAAATGAAATGGCTCAAAAAAAAAATGTTAACAAATAAGGTTAATAATAATAATAATAATAATGCCAGACACATATTGAGTATTTACCATCTGCCTAGGTACTCCGATTTACATAAGTTATCCCATTAAAGCTTCAAAACCACCCTAAAGAGGTTTATGCTATTTTATCTCCATTTTAAAGATGAGGACCTTGAGTCTTAGAGGAATTCAAAGACTTGTCCCAGGTAAGGCCTAGGCTCTCGATTCAAACCCCAGATAACCTGGCTTTAGAGCCCAACTTCTTCATAATAATTGGAACTACAAAGAATAGAATTACAATGAACAAGAATATAGGGCATGGGTGAAGAAGGGAGAAACCATGTGAGCAGAAAACCCAACAAGCACAGGGTATGCTTGCTGCTTTGCACTGAGTCAGCAAAGGGAGGTGAGAATATGGCAAAAAGTGCTCAGGAAACCTTCCAGAAAGAACCTGCTCTCTTGGTGTTTGGGAAGAATACAGGAGACTAACGGGTTTCTCAGCCCCAGCACTACTGATATTTTGGGCTAATTTTTTTTCTTTTCTTTTTTTTTTCTTCTTTTTTTTTTTTCTTTGATGGAGTCTTGCTCTGTTGCCCAGTCTGGTGTGCAATGGCACGATCTCAGCTCACTGCGACCTCTGCCTCCCGGGTTCAAGTAATTCTCCTGCCAGAGTCTCCCGAGTAGCTGGGATTACAGGCCTGTGACACCACACCCAGCTCATTTTTGTATTTGGAGTAGAGATGGGGTTTCACCACGTTGGCCAGGCTGGTCTCGAACTCCTGACCTTAGGTGATCTGGCCGCCTCAGCTTCCCAAAGTGCTGGAATTATAGGTCGGGTTAATTTTTATTGGGATAATAACATAATTATTGGGGGGATAATTTTTATTGGATAATTTTTATGGGGGGATAATTTTTATTGGGCAGGGGTGGGGTGGTCCTGCACACTGCAGGGTGTTGAGGAGCATCCCTGGCCTCTCCTTTCTTAGATATCAGTAGCATCTCACCTGCCCGTTTGTGACAATCAAAGATGTCTCTAGGCTCTTTTTTGGTTGAGAACCACCACTGTAGCTCACGATGAGGGCAAAGGGTAGGAGGGAAGCTCAAGGTAGAAGCTCTTCATCTTGCAGAGCCAGAAGTAAAACCTCCAGATGGAAGGGCTGACCTCCAGAAAGAAGGCAGAACCCAGGACCAGGAAAGCCACCAAGAAGATTTCGTCGTTTGATGAAAGGACCATGGACTTCAGCACTGGACGGGCAAGACTCAAATCTAAATATGTCGCTTATTGCTCTGCAGTGGGGTGGGGGGTGGCAAATTGCTTCACCTCGCAGAGTTCCGGTTTCCCAGGCTTACAAAAGGACATAAAAATATCTACCACACAGGGTTGTTGTGGGCATCAGCTGATGTATCAGTGTTCTCGCAGATGATTGGTTGTCATTTCTCCTGCTCCCTCGTTTCTAAGACCAGCAAAGCCAAGTTCTGCAGTGGGGCTGTGTGACTGCTCTCCATCTTCCTGCGTACATTTCACTCAGATGAAGTCCTTTCTCGCCCTCTAAACAGCTGGCCGAGGATGAGTCACCACCACAGGAGAGCCATATCCTAGAGAATGAAAGGGTAGGGGCATTGCAGGCAGAAAAAACCATCTTGTAGAAGGGCACGGAGATATAACAGAGTATGGAATATGTGGGAATGGTAAATTGTCTGGAGCTCTAAAGCATGCAGAATGTCTTAATCCCAAAAACTGAGGCTGAAAGATACATGGTAATCAGAGTTTGAAAGTTCTCACTGTTGTCTGGAGAACTCCTACTCATTTTCCAAGATCCATCACAAAGAAGGAAAAATAGAGGTAGTGATAGGTGGATGCAAAGCATTCAGAGTACGGTGATCCCAGGAGCTGGGGCCAACAGGGTGTTTGGGGGACCAGCTTTTGAAAGGTCAAGCCTTTGCTGGGTTTCCCTGGACATTCCTATCCCATTGTCATCCCTAGCAGACGTCATCTTCTTTGTGATAGCTATTCCAGCTCCCCCAGGTAATCTACTTAATCTGTGCTCTGTTGTACTGTAAAAGGTTGTTCCCATGACTGACTCCTCTGCAAGGCAGTATGCCCCATGGTGGAAGCGGGGGACATATTTATTAGTCATCTGTGTATTCTACTCACCTAGAACAGAGCCTAGATGATAGGTATTGCCAGTGACCTACCCAATATCCATCCTTCCCGTCTTTCTTTCCAATAGAATCCCAGGTGGGCAACACGCTTATTTAAAGATATTTGTGTCCCAGACTCCCTTGAAGTTCAGATGCCATAGGACCCAGTTTGGGCCAGTGAGATGCAAGTTGGACTCTATAGGGTGCTCTTCTAGCAAAGCTGTTGTTTTCCTGATAAAAGGTCAACCCCAGAGGGCTCTTTACCTTTGGCCCTCATTTCCAACCCATCTTCCCACCTAGAACCTTAGACTCCACACATAGAGGTGGAACGGTCATCTTGAGACCACAAGGATGCAAGACACACTGGGGATAGCTGGGCAGGTGTCTGGAGGAATCCTGAGTCCTCAGGATCTCCTTGAGCAGCTGCAGCACTCTAGGTCTTCCTTCATCTGGATGGTTGTTAGATGCATAAAACAATTCCCAGTTTGGTTAATCCACTGGATGAGCTTCTGCTTTGTGTAGCTAAATGCTGCAACTTGGCACATAGCAAATGCTTAGGGAATTTTGATGACCCAGTTGAATGGCGAGCTCTCCCTCTGTGCAGCTTAGGCCAATCAGCCTCCAGTGGCCCAATAAAGAGTCATAGGGGATCTGCAACTTTGATGGACTCCTTCTTGGGTTAAAAATTTTCAGGTATTCTCTCTTTTTTTTTTTCCCCCAAGACAGAGTTCTACTCTTGTTGCCCAGGCTGGAGTGCAATGATGCGGTCTTGGCTCACTGCAACCTCCACCTCCTGGGTTCAAGTGATTCTCCTGCCTCAGACTCCCAAGTAGCTGGGACTACAGGCATGTGCTGCCACACCTGGCTAATATGTGTATTTTTGGTGGAGATGGAGTTTCATCATGTTGGCCAGGGTGGTCTTGAACTGCTGACCTCAGGTGATCTGCCCACCTCAGCCTCCCAAAGTGCTGGGATTACAAGCATGAGCCACCGCGTCCAGTATCTCTCTATCCTCAATATAGCAAGGACTCCAAGGCTTTCTCCTTCTGGAAACCCTTCTTTCTTAGAAGAGGCTAATTTTGGAGACCATTTCTAACTAGTTGATATACATTTTGGGGAAATCTGTGAAACTGTGGCGTGGGTAGAAGCATTGACTTTGGAATTGGTTGGACCATTTGCCTTTTCTTTCTTTCAACAAATACATATTGATGGGCTGGAGGTGTGTGGGCAAAAACAGTCCGCCTTAAGGAACTTACAGTCTAGTGGAAGAGCAGAGCTGCACTGATGAGTGACTGATTATAAAGGGAGATAAGTAACACATACAGAATGCCAGAGTGTACAAAAGGACTCTTCTGGTGTTCAGAGAAGGCTTCCTGGAGGAGGTGGCACTTAGACTGACATCAGCAAGTGACCTGGATTCAAATCTCCATCTGTCACTTACTAGTTGATATACTCCGGGCAATCATTTAACCTCTCTAGGCTTCTGTTTCCACGATCGAAACGTCAAATTTCCCATATTTCCCTCTTGTATTTGTGAAGCTTCAATGAGACAATGTTCATGGTGCCTGGCCCACAGGAAGCACTTCTTAGACTGTCGGTCACTCTTACGTTTTTTGTTTCAGACCAAGTTCCTGGCTTCTCCGGCCTGGGGTTGGTGTCCTCAACACCAGCGCTCAGGGTGGCTCAGACATTGTTGATCTCTGCCAGTTCAAACCTGTGTAGATGGGCTCAGAAGATCATATGCTGGGGAGGATGAGAACAAAGGCTTCGGGCAACAGTAAAAGATCATCAAGTCCCCAGAGCTGACCCCAGGAAAGTCTCCATCTCCTCTGCCTTGCCCCTTCCTTGGGGTCCCTCAATTACCCCAATACTTCACTGGAGTCAACCTAGTCAAAGGGATGGCTAGGGTAGGGAGACAGTGGTTATCACCCCTGGGATATCCCAGGGAGATCCAAAGATACTGGGCTCTGAGGGGACTGCATAGAGCAAAATGAGCTCCTTGAACTCAGGCTGTCTCTTCCCCAGTTCTCCCACCAGGGGGGCTGCAGGGCAGGCCCACCCTCGAGGGAAATCCACTTCCCTTCTTTGACCCCCAATTCCCTCATCTGTAAAATAGGTAATTGGACTAAATTAGTGGCTCTTAAACCTTGGTGCACATTAGAATCATCTGGGGGAAGTTAATTCCCCGCAAATATCCAGCTGCTACCCTCAAACCAACTAAATCACAACCTCTGGGGTGCAACCTGAGCATCAATACTGTGACTCCCTAGATGGTTCCATGTGCAGCCAGTGTTGAGAACTGGTAGCTCTGAAAGCCTTTCCAGCTGTGAGAATAGATCTGCTTCCTAGCTGTGTGAACTCAGAGAAATGACTTTAAAACTCCATCCCGCCACTCCCTCATCAGCAAAGGAAGAGTAAAAATGATACGTCCCTCGTCGAAGTATCATGAGGATTAAAAGGATGGATTTCTATAGAGTGCTGATAAGAGAGACCGGGCACCACGGAAGGGCTCCAGCAGGGCAGTCGGAGGTTGCTGTTGCTGCCCTTGTTATAGCTCTTATTGTGATCATGGAGAAGAAGGAGGAAAGAGAAGAGATGGAGGTTGGGGGAGAAAGAAGAAGAAACTCTGTGTTAGGCCCTAAACTCTGTCCCTCTCCCCACCGTGGCCATGACCTTCGCCTCAGTTATAGCAGTAGGTAGGACAAATTCTACTCTCACATACTGAAGAACCCAGGGGCAGGTGTGCACTAGCTTTTGGGAGTGCCCCATTAGTAGGAGAGTGAGTAAACCCACTCTACTTAGTGGGGCCTTAGTGTTGCACTGCCCAGCATCTTTGGGGAGCTACTGGAAGGAGTCTTAGACATTACCTAGTTCTAACTTCTTCTCATTTAAGCAATGAAGACTGAGTCACAGAGAGGTTAAGTAATTCACTCAAGGACACACAGACTTGCACCAAGCCAGGTCTGAAGTCTAGGTTTTTAAACAAAACAAAACAAAAAATAAACAAAAAAAAAAACCCTTCAGTCTCAAAGTCATTAAAAAAAAATAGTAACACTCTGCAGCCTCCTCTCAAAGGACAAAATCCGTCAGCATTAATCAGTCTTTTTTACTTTGGCAGGGATGCCTTATCTCTTCCTTCTAAGCAGACACAGTGCCTGCAGCCGAAAGAGCAATTGTGATAATTAATAATAATATTTTGCACTTGGAATTTTCCCCTGGCAGCAGCTGCTCTAAAAGCATCTCTTCATTCAGCCACACATATCAGCCAAACGACCAGTCCACAGGAGCTCCTGGAGCTTCTGCTGCTGGCTCCACAGCCCTGCCTGGAGTACTGGGAGGAACCCAGCCGCATGGGAAATGCTTCCAGCACTCAAAGAGCTTGTTTGGGGGGCCATGCAAAAGTAAACCAGACTAGAGGATATCACTGAGAAAGGCATCTGGCCTCTGCAACATCACTTTCCTCGGCACAGTAATAAAAGCCAGATATTATAGGAGCTTCCGTTTGATTTATCATCCCGTTTCCTTCCTCTGGAACCATGCCTGAAGTTCATTAGCCAAGGGTAACTAACATCCATTCGGGAATAATGCCCGAAGGCATCTACTCCAGAAGGAGGGTTAAATGAGTTAAAACATGTACAGCACTTAGAACAAGGCCACGCATGTGGTGAGCACCCCATGAATGCTAGCCTTTGTTGTTGTTAACTGCATGCCTTGGTGTCTGCATCAGCAAGGATCCCACTCAGAAACAGATGGAGTGCCCAAAAGGTTTACTGGTAAGACAGCATAATAAAGAGACTATTTTTGAGGTGTGGGCAGGGTTAATGGAAGACATAAGGGATAGTGAATAGCTTTCTGATAATAGCAGAAAACTGTCGCCATTAAAGGACAAGACCTTAAGGCACAAGGGGAAGGACTAGTTTCTGGTGAGAGCTGGAGCCACAGAAGAGGGAACTCCACAGGGGCTGTGGCCACTGCAAGACCCACCGTAGCCAGGCAGGTAGGAGTGGGAAGGATAAAGGCCCCAATCTCTCTTTCTTCCTTCCTTCTGATCTCCTCTTGGTACCTCCTACTGGAAGCCAAAGCCAAGCACAGATGATAGATAGGGTTTGCAGTGGCCGGCCTCTGGGGACCCAGAGCAAATCAGAGAACAGCAGATGATGAATCTAGCACAGGGCAGCAAAGGTAGGGAGGGGCAAACAGTGCTTAACCAAAGTTAAGCACAACCAATAATTCAACATGGCGGCGATGCTTTGGTGTGACGATGCTTTCATGCCATTGGCCCTGGAATGTTGTAGTTGCATTCTTACATGTCCTCCCCCCCCAGTTTTTTTTTTTTTTTTTTTTTTTTTTTTTTTGAGACGGAGTCTGGCTCTGTCGCCCAGGCTGGAGTGCAGTGGCGCGATCTCCACTCACTGCAAGCTCCGCCTCCCGGGTTCACGCCGTTCTCCTGCCTCAGCCTCCTGAGTAGCTGGGACCACAGGCACCAGCCACCGCTCCCGGCTAATTTTTGTATTTTTAGTAGAGTTTCACCGTGTTAGTCAGGATGGTCTTGATCTCCTGACCTCGTGATCCGCCCGTCTCGGCCTCCCAAAGTGCTGGGATTACAGGCGTGAGCCACCGCACCTGGCCAGTTCTTTCTTAAACATTTAAAATTTTTCTGGAGAATGTAGTATACCTGTTCCTTGTTCTAGAATTCTGGCTGTGGCCTTGGGCCAAACGCTTTAAAGCTTTGTAAAAGTCGACCCTAGGAAATAGGCATGAAACTGTGGGAAAAGGTTCACCCACATCTAAGCAGCCAAGGAGAACGCCCTGATAGCAAGGCAGGTTCACACCCTCACTACCTGGAACTCCTCTCACAACTCTAATCTCTCCTCTCCAAGAAGGGAGCCTCTGTGCTGGGCATACTTCCCACTTGCTCAGCAACGTAGAGGTTTCTTTCCCTTGGTCTCTGGAGTTGGACAACCTATGTCTGGCTCTCAGCTGTCCGCACTCAGAGGCTCTGTGCATTTTGGTAAGTCACCCAGCCTCATCTGAAAATGGGGATAATAATTGTCCTAACCTCACAGGGGCGTTGTGAAAACTCCATGAGACCATGTGTGTAAAGCACTCAGCATAATGTCTGGCACATAAGCAGGTGCTCCATAAATGTTGGCTCTCATTACACCTCACTGACGGTTCCTTGAGGTCAGAGTTCATGACTTTTCAACTCTGTACCTCAGTATGAAGAACAGTGCTTGACACATACCTAGTAATAATTGTTGTACAACATAGGACAATCATTCCTATTTTCCCAGTGAGGAATCTGAGGCTCATGGAAGTTGTTTGCGTTGCTCAAGGTCACAGAGTTATTAGAACCAGAGCTACAATTTAAACCCATGTGGGTCTGATTCCAAAGCTGCATCGTCTATATGGCTGTTTCTCAAATTCTAGCAGGCATCAGAGTCACCTGGGGGGCTTGGTAAAACATCATCCATGTTTCTTATTCAGCAGATCTGGAGTCCCAAGTGTCTGTATTTCTAACAGGTCTCCAGGTGACATGGATGGAGCTGGTCTGGGGACCACACTTTGAGAACTCCTGGTCTATACTCTCAGCCTCCCAGTCAGTGTCCATCTCCTCTGTGAACCCTCCTCAGACTTCTTCAGTCTCCTGCCAAACATCTGCACCATCCACTTCCAGTCCGAGCCCATAATCCTATCTTACCTTCCACGCAGGGTCCTAAAGCTTGTCTGAGCTTTCCCACAGGACTGGCAGCTCCTAGTGGTCAAGAGCCCTGCAGAGCATTGCCCTCCACCCCATTAGAGACCACCTGTCATCTTTCCTTCCCTTCTCCACCCTCCCCTGGGGCAATCTTGCTGTAGCCACTTCCATGCCTATCTGTATTCACACAAACACATACACACATGCAGCTTTTCCCTTTTTTTAAAACAAAAATAAGTTTATGTTATATAATTTCTCTATCCCTTTCTTCCTTATTTCCTTCCCTCCTTATTTCTTCCTTTCCTTCCTTCCTGCCTTCCTTTCTGTTTTACCCTTCTGGAAGAAAAGTTCTTCCCCATTCTTTTTTTTTTTTTTTTTGAGCTGGAGTCTCACTCTATTGCCCAGGCTGGAGTGTAGTGGTGCGATCTCGGCTCACTGCAGCCTCCGCCTCCTCGGTTCAAGCAATTCTCCTGCCTCAGCCTCCTCCTGAGTAGCTGAGACTACAGGCCCGCACCACCATGCCTGGCTAACTTTTGTATTTTTTGTATAGACGAGGTTTCACCATGTTGGCCAGGCTGGTCTCGAACTCCTGGCATCAAGTAATCCGCCCGCCTCAGGCTTCCAAACTGCTAGGATTACAGGCGTGAACCACCATGCCCAGCCTCTTCCCCACTCTTGACGAGTCCTCCAGGAGCAGAGCTATCACGGCTCTGCTGACTGTTTCACCCCCTACATGCCCTCCCCTCTGAGTGACCTATCTCATTGGTGAGTCTGGGCTAAGGAACTGAGTCGCAGTAGCCCAGCCCCTTCCTCCCCACTGTCTCTTGGGTATGAGCTGCCCACGGGGAGCTAGGTTCTGCTTGGCTCTTCCAGTCCCTGCCACGGCCCAATGCTGCCTACACCCGGGTGGGCGAGTCTGCCTATTCTGAGTACAACATAAGGCAACCCACTTCCCCACAGAGCACCATCTCTCCCAGAGCAGCTTTATCTTTAGTGAAGGTGATGTTTGGGGCTCCATCTGCCTTTCTCTGGTGCTTATTTCTCAGTTGGTTCAGAATGTGGGTGGGGAAAGAGGGTTATTGTTTATCAGCACTTACGATCTATCACATACCTAAAGACCCGGCTCATTTTAAGCCACTGATTCTGTTGGGATGCTTTTGGTGGCACATAACAGACGGTCCAACTAAAAGTAGCTTGGACAATAAGGGGCCCGTTCTCTCACATGGTAAAAATTCTGTGGGCAGATCTCTCCACCCACCTCCTGATCTTGGACTCATTTCCTTCCTCAACTCCTGGCCCAGCTCTGGGTCAACTTTCCCATCACTGTGCCCACTGTAACGGGAGAAAGGGGACAGGAGAAGGCGCACCACCGGGGCCCAACGTCTGCTGTGCTACTTCTATCTGTGGGTCCTTGGCCGAGTGATCCTGACCCTCAATTCCAACCTCTGTGCCATGAAAATAACAAGATCTTCCTGCTAAGAGTGCGGTAGAGATGAAATTAAATCATCAAGAGTGTCTAGCATAGTCCTTGACACATAGCAGGACTCAGTATCCGGTAGTTTATGCCCCATTTCCCCTCCTATGACCTTCTCAGTGAAGAAGAAAAACTTAAATTGTCCACTTTAGTGCTTAGAAATGTTTTGATTTATGCCTTAGCTGTGTGTCTGTGTTGCTCTTTGTAAGTGGGAAGCCACCCTCATGTACCTGTGCTTTCAACCAGGTCCCAGGCAGTAGGGAATGAGCTTCTCCCATTAGCCACTCCCTGACCTACTTCCCTTTGAGACAAGAGGTATTCTTGGGGCTAAAAGTGCAGCTCCTAAGACACAAAACAGCTTTTCTCCCTTGAGGTCATCTGCCAGTACAAACACAACAGGCACCCAACAGACACCCCGTATGAGTCTGCTAGGGCTGCTGTAACAAAATACCACAAACTGAGTGGTTTAAACAACAGGCATTTGTTGTCTCACAGTTCTGGAGGCAGAAGTCCAAGATCAGGGTGTTGGCAGGGCCATGCTCCCTCCGTAGGCACCGGGGAAGGATCCGTTCCACGCCGCTCCCCCTGGAACACGTGGTAGCTCCTTAGCACATGGCAGCATCACGCCAATGTGCACATGGCATTCTTCCTGAGCGTGCATCCTTGTGTCTCAATTTCTCCTTTTCATAAGGACACCCGCCATATTGGATTAGGGGCCCACCCTACTCCAGCATGACCTCATTTTAACTAAATACATCTGCAGTGATCCTATTTCCAAACAAGGTCATATTCTGCAGTGCCGAGGGTTAGGACTTGGACATAGGAATTTGGGGACACATTCCAACCCATTACATACCCCATGCTTAGTCATAGTATCTCTCAAACACACCCCCTCTTCCCTCTCTCTGTTCTTGCTCATGGGTTCCCTTGACCCGAGATGTCCTCTCCCTTCCATCTCTGTCAACATTCCACCCATCCTTCAAGGCCTACTCAAACACCGCCTCCTCCATGCAGTCTTCCTTCATCCATCTGCTCAGAAACAGTCTCTCCCTTCTTCGTCTTCTCTGACATTCTCTTTGTGCCCTCATTATAGTGCTGTTCTGAAGTCAGCCCCACACTTCGTTCAGTTGTGCGATGGTGTGTCCAGGGGCAGAGCCCAGATCAGCCACCTTGCAGCTGTGTGGTCTGGGACCTCGTTACTCAAGTATGGCTCATGGCCAGTAGCGTCCACACCGCCTGATTAGAAATACAGAATCGCAGGCCCCACCACAGCCCCACTGAAGCTGAACAATCTAGAGTTTATCAAGGTCTTCAGGTATTTCATAGGCACACGCCAATGTGAGAGGCACTGGTCTAGCACAAGTTACTTATTTGAGCCTCAGTCTTCTGACCTGTAAAGTGGGGATAGTGATAGTACCTGCCTCATAGAACTGTTAGAGGAGTAATTGAGAAAATGTGTGTACAGTACTTAACACAGCACCTGCAGCAGTGTAAGTAACTACTAAATAATGGCAGTTATTATTAGTATTAATATACATTCTTAAAGAGCAAAGATCAAAATTAAACAAAGGAATACAAATAAAGCTTTCAGAATAACCTTGCTAAGCCCTCAACAGGGGAGAGCTGTTGTTCATCTTAATGACTGACTCCTGCTTTTCTTACCCACCCCACCTCAGGCCGGTGCCTTGCTAAAGTGTTTATTGAGAGGAAGGCAGTGGCTGAGTTAACAGGCTCAGATGGAGAGGGAGCCCTGGGCCTCATCAGTGCTAACTGCATTCTCTGGCCAATGCCAAGGCCCTCCTCCCAGGCAGCTGCCCCTTGCCCCAGTTCCACTCCCAGCCGAGAGCCCTGGACACGCATACACAGGAGTTTCCTGTCTTCATTCACCTCCCACAGTGCCCACAGCAGAAAGAGAGAGAGAGAACATGCTGGAATTGTCACTGAGGGTGTAGAGAGGTTGTGGGATGTGATTTTGGAACATGAGACACTGAATTTCTGCCGGGAAGGGAAGGGACCGGCATGTCAGGGCCACCCACTCTGTGCTGGGATCCTCTTGGACCTTTGCAAGTTCCTTGTCTCATTTTCTCCTCACTACAAAGTCCCTAAGAAGCCATTATTTGTCTTCTCATTTTGTAGATGAGGAAACTGAGGCACATAGAGATTGAAGAGCTTATGTGAGCTCACCAGGCTGGTCAGTGACAGAGTTGGGATTCCAATCTATGTCTCTCTGATCCTAAGCCCGCTACCCTGAGACAGATGGGAAGAAAGGGGAAATGGGAAGACCTTTAATACCCCTACTGCCCAGTTCTGTTCAGAGCAGAATAAAGACTAGCATGGAGAAGAGGGATGCCACACAGGTGAGGACCACAGAGGAGTCTTCTGGAGCAATCTAGAAGGAGGGTGTGTTTAAGCTGGGAGGAATCTCTTTTTTTTTTTTTTTTTTTTTTTTTGAGATGGAGTCTTGCTTTGTCACATAGACTGGAGTGCAGTGGTGTAATCTCGGCTCGTTGCAACTTCCACCTCCCAAGTTCAAGCAATTCTCCTGCCTCAGCCTCCCAAATAGCTGGGACTACAGGTATGCACCACTGTGCCCGACTAATTTTTGTATTTTTTAGTAGAGATGGGGTTTCACCATGTTGGCCAGACTGTGTCTCGAACTCCTGACCTCAGGTGATCCGCCCACCTCAGCCTCCCAAAGTGCTGGGGTTACAGTCATGAGCCACCGCATGTGTCTTCAAGCTGGGAGGAATCTTGGTGAGCATCCCATTCAACCTTCCCGTGGCCACTGCTCCCACAGACAGACAAACGGAGGCCTGGGGGTTTCAGTGGGCCTTGTATTAGCAATGTAAGAAAATGCACATTTACTGAGTCCTGCACTAGGTGCTGTCTCATCCCTTCCTATGGAGGCTGCATGAGCTCACGAGCCCATGACAATCCCTATCAGCTGCCATTCCAAATCTTTTTGGGAATTAGGTGGGGAACACATGTTTCAAAAACTCTTATCACTCCCATTTTACAGATGAAGAAACGAGACTCAGAGCGGTGAGGTGACTTTCCCAGGGCCTCAGAGCCCGTGAACAGCAGGGCCAGGATCATAACCCAGCCCTGCCTGATCCTGAAGCCTGAGGTTCCTGCCACTGCCCCACTTAAGAGAAGGAATCTCAGAGAAAGAACCCAGATGGAGGCTGCCCTCTTCTGCCCCCTGTAACCACTTGTCCCAGGGGGTGGGGAACCACAGTTCCTTTTCCCAAAGCACAGCAGGCACAACCCTATGATATTAGGAGGTGGACAGAAGTCCAGTCTAGAGGTCTCTGCTCGGCGGGAGCCTCTGACAGCTACTCACCATTGCCAGAGGTGGAATATTCCAGACGTGTTCAACTCTGACCCCAGGGACCTCTGATTCAGCCAGGCCTTGCTTTCCACTGTTCCTGTCCGCTCTCTCCAGCCACGTTTGTCTCCCTGATTCTCACCTCTGTAAGCGCCCTATTTATAAATGCATTCCTTTGATTGCCACATCCTTTTTCCTCCTATACTTTTATTTACTTAATATTTTTTGTTAAAGTGACTAACTCTTATAATCTGACCTCTTCCTGAAAAATAGCCAAAAAATTGCAGCCGTAGTATGCTCATCATTCATGCTGAAATCCATAGAAATAAACATGCAACTGTTAGAATAAAATCTGTTTATTCTTGTACCAAGTAAAAGTATCTGAAGTTGCACCAGAAATAAGAGTACCAAATTCCAGAAAACTCTGGCCTATAGAAACTGAACTAATCTCCAAAACGACTTTTGCATGGCAGTGTTATCCTTACCCTCAATTTGACAAAAAGGAAATTGAACATCATGATGACTTGCCACCCAAGGTCACATAGCCAGTGAGTCGGGGAACCCAGGTTCCCTGATTACTGGTGACCCACTCTCCCTACTGATCTGAAAAATACAGTTACCTCTGCTTCTCCCTCACCAGCTCTTCCCTGAGTCTCTGGCAGTGGCTTCTGGGCCACTCTGCCAAGGCTGCCATCCAAAGAGCTATCCAGTAGCCTTCCCTTTGCTTGAAGTTCCTGTTTTCTTGCAACCTTTGGCACTGTCATATTCAGTCTGTGAACCCTCCCCCTGCAGCCTTTGAGGCAACCGGGAAGGGACAATCAAGATTCTGCAAGGGAGGAAGCTATGCAATGCCTCCAAGTTGTCTAAAAGGGGGACATTCTAACTCCCCCTCCCCAAAGGACAGCTTGAAGAGAGGTCTTCCCTGAGTCTAAGCTTCTTCATGCTACGAAGGCCAGCAAAGACATGCGAGATTTCTGCAGCCAAGATCAATGTTACAGATCGTTGATTGCATAGACAGAAATCCACAAATAAGAAATTCATTGGGAAGATGAGGGAAAGCTTTCAGATTAAAGGAAAACTGAAACAAACACACAAGCCAGATCTCAGAAAGAAGAAGAAACCAAAAATCCAGGTAGCAGGAGCAAAAGGGCATCTGCCAGGGCCCTGTGGGTGAATTTTGTTCACACAGTCACTATCTCTGTGTGACTCCCTTTATTTAAACTCCAGAGCAATCTCGGGTTCTGAGTCCACCTCTTTGGTGGGCATTGGAAAGGATACCTTGATTGACAGCCCCACCAATCCTGTTCATGGCAGAGAAGGGAGTGCTCATACCAGGAGCATCAGGGCTGTCTGATCATAATGAGGAGGGATGGGTACTGACATCCAAGGTAACCACCACGACACCTTTAGAAGATGCCAAGGGGTCCATTATTTTCACAGTCAAGGCAATTCTAGGTCCTTATCAGAGCTGTGAAATGACGTGGGTTTCAGTGCGGATATTCTCAGATAACCAGCTAGACTAAAGGAGGGTGAGAAGTTCTCCTGAGGATGTCTTGGCCTACAAGTGGTTCTGCCTCCAGATAACTGTCAAGTCCCTTGGTGGTGACCAGAGGTCTACGGAGAATTTGGCAGGTTCCTACTCACTCATTCTCGAAGGCTCTGTGATGCCTGCTTCCAAAGATGGGCACACAATCTTTCCCATCCCACATGCCCTTTTGCAAATGTGGCTTTGCTACTCCTCCTACCAAGAGATGAAATCTATTCTCCCCACCTTCTTGAATCTGGACCAGCTCTAAGAGTTACTTTGACAAATAAAATATAGTGGATGTGATGCTGTGTGACTTACCCATTTAAGTCTTAAGTGGTCTTTTAGCTTTTGGTTTTGCATTTGGTACCTTGCACTTAGGAAATCTACCTGTTATGGACTGAATTATTACTGCCTTCCCACCCCCTGCCACTCCCCAAAATTCATATGTTGAAGACCTAATTCCCAATGTGACATTATTTGGAGATAGAATGCAGATGGAGGCTGCCCTCTTCTGCCCCCTGTAACCACAGCACAGCTTGTCCCAGGGGGTGGGGGACAAGATTCAAGGTTAAATGAGGTCATAAGGGTAGGGCCCTAATCCAATAGGACTGGTGTCTTTACAAAGAGAGGAAGAGACACCAGGAGTATGTGTTCGCAGTAGAAGGGCCATGTGAGGACAGTGAGAAGGTGGCCATCTGAAAGCTAGAAAGAGAGGCTTCATCAGAAACAAACTCTGCCAGCACCTGGATCTTGGACTTCCAGTCCTGTGAGTGGTGAGAAAATAAATTTGTGGTTTAAGCCACCCAGATTGTGATATCCTGTTATGGTAGCCCAAGCAAGCTAACACACCTCCAATTTTTAATGGATGGAATCCCTCAAGGATTAATCCTGGCCCCTTTCCTCATCCCACACTTTAGTACTGGTATATCCACCCCAGAACTTAAATGCCACCTATATGTTGGCAACTGTAAAATATAGCTTAAATGTGGCCACTTCTCTCCAGCCCTGTTGCCATCACTTTAATTCAAGCCAACTTTTTCTCTTGCCTCGTGTATCAGTCAGCTAATGCTATGATAATGCTGCATAACAAATACCTCCCCCCACAACACACAAATCCCATTGACCTGCCACAACAAACATGTATTACTCTTGCCGATAGATTTGTGGGTCATTTGGGAAAGTTCTCTGGGCTACAGTTCAGATTCTAATCTTCTCTGTAGGTCTCCTCATTCTCTGTGAATCAGCAGCTACCCAAGCCATGTCTTTCTCATGGCAGGTGGCAGATGCATAAAAGAGTGAGCCAAACTATGCAAATGCTTTTAAAGCCTCTTTTGTATTCCATCTACTAACATTCTAACATTTAACTAATGTTAAAGCAAGTCACATGGCTAAACCTAAAGACTAGGGGGCAGAAAAGTATATTCCTCCCATGGAAAGGAAGCCATGACAAGGGGCAGGAAAGGAGGAAGAAACAAAGACAAATAATACCACACCTGGGCTGCTGTAATAACCTCCATTATGGGCATCCCTCCCCAGACCACCGGAACAGCCATCCTTTAAGAGAAAAATTTGATTAAAACCTCTTGGTGGCTATCCATCGCTCATGGAAAAAATTCCAGATTCTTACTACTGCCTGCAAGGTTCTGCAAGGCCTGGCCCCTGCCTTCTGCTGACACCTTTCACCCCCTACTCACTCTACCCCAGTCACACTGGTCCTCTTTTAATTCCTTGAATTCACCTATCTTAGGAAAGTTCCTCTCCCTAGAAGTCCATCTCCATCTTTCCTCTCTGATATGTTTTGGCTGTGTCCCCATCCTAATGTTATACTGAACTGTAGCTCCCGTAATCCCCATGTGTTGTGGGAGGAGGACCCAGTGGGAAGTAATTGAATCATGGGGGCAGGTTTTTCCTGGGCTGTTCCCATGATAGTGAATAAGTCTCACAAGATCTCGTGGTTTCATAAAGGGCAGCTCCCCTGCACACTCTGTCTCTTGCATTAAACCTGTTTTTCTTTATAAATTACCCAGTCTTAGGTATGTCCTTATAGCAGTGTGAGAATGAACTAATATACTCTCCCTTCCTAGAAAACTTCTAGTGCTTCAAGTTTCTACTGAGTTGTCATTTCTTCAGGGAGGACTTGCCTGTCCCTCTCCCAACCTGATCTTGTATCTTCCTCTTATACATTCTCCTTACTTCCTGTTGGGGCTGAATTGTGTCCCCCCAAATTCATATATTGAAATCCTAACCCTCAGTACCTCAGAGTGTGACTGTATTTGGAGAGAGGGTTCTTAAAGAGATGATTAAATTAAAACAAGGTCATTAGGGTAGGCCCTAATCCAATATGGCTGGTGTCTCTAAAAGAAGAGGAGATTGGGACACATACACACACAGAGGGAAGACCATGTGAAGACAAAAGGAGGAGGGAGCCATTTACAAGCCAAGGAGAAAGGTCTCAGAAGAAACCAATCCTGCTGACACCTTGATCTTGGACTTCCAGCCCCCAGGATTGTGAGAAAATAAATTTATTTTGTTTCAGCCACCCCATCTGTGGTATTCCATTATGGCAGCACAAGTAAACTTTTATACTGCTGATACACTTCTTCACTGCATGAATCACAAAGGTAATCACATGTTTATCATGCAATTTCTTTTACGTGCCTGTCTCTCCCACTAGGTGGTGCAACCATACAGAGACCTCATCTGATTTACCTAGCATGGTGCTTGGCACATAGTAGGTGCTCAAAAAATTACTTGAATGAATGAATGAACAAATGAGGTTCATCTTAATTGACAAAGCAATGGGAGAGGCTGGAGATGGACTTGGTATGTATCCACCCTGCAACTTCCCTTGAGGCATCCACCCTTTCCTCATTCCTCGCAACCCTTGCAAAGCAAAGCTGTTCAACTGTGAGATTTGCAATTTGATTTACTCCCGAGTGACATCACAGCCATCACCATGGCAACACCCCACGATGCCTGTCTGCCAGACAAAGTCTCTCCCGTCAGTAAAGGGCAGGTGGACACCCAGGATGGAAAGGAGCCATTTGAGAGGCACAAGCATCAGCCTTCTCTGCCCTGCATCCAGGGGCTGATGGAGCTGGTGTTGGTATACCAGGGGTGGGTGCCCCTGTGGGGTGGCAGCCTCAACATCCTTCCTTGCCATGGAAGAACTCTTTATCTCTAAGACAGGCTGGCTGCAGCCAAAAGCAAAATTACACCAGTGGGGGCCAAGTATAACATAGGCAACTCTGGCTGGCTTATCTGTGTAATCCTCCCTTTGGCCCTCAAAATACTTTAGCAGTAGACAAAGCTATTATTTTCCTGTCTGACTATCTCTCTCTTTCCCTTCCTGATTTCTTACTTTCCCTCCTGCTGTCTTTCTGTCCTCTATTTCTCTTACCCTGCCTCACCACCATCTTCTCTCTGTTTTTGTCAACAGTAATCACAAACCTGATGTGTGTCAGACCTTGTCTTGGACAGACATGGAGTATTAACCAGTGTCTAGGATGGGTCCTTCTCTTATGGAAAAAGGAGTAAAGCCCCACCCTTGCCTTTTGGGAGGAGGTCTTAGGTTGCGGCTTGTGGGTGAGGGGCATTGAAGAGGAAAGATATGTTGCTGGTATGATGAGTAAAACCTCAGAACACATTTCTTATAGCAACAGAATTATAAACAAGGGTTGGTCATAGTTAAAATACAACTAGTAACCCTGCAAGTATTTAGGGGTCAAATAAGATTTTATGGATCAGTCTGGAAATCCAACCAGCATCTTACTTAGGTGAAAGGATTCTGATTCTAAACTTTTGACACTATCTTATGTGCACTGAGAGCTGTATCTAGTGGTCTCCCATTTCCTCTCTCTGTACCTCTCAGGGCCACTCAGACTTCCTTCATCCCCAGAACCAAAGGGACCAGAAACTTAGAAGATGTCACAGTTTTATCTACTACTGACCCTGCAGGCAGGGCTGCCTGGTAGTGAAAAAATATGGTACGTAACAGAGTCGAGACAGGCTTGTGTCGGACGGACGTAGACTCCCACCCTGCGCTGCACTGCCTGGCCACCTGATCTCCCTCAAAGAGCCTCAGTTTTTCACCTGTAAAGTGGGGATAATGCATCCACATCTCAGGATCACTGCAAAGAGTGAGGACATCGCATATAAAAAACTGGCCCACAGAAGGCATGGAGTAAATGCCAGCTGTTACAGCAGCTTCTGAAGGAAGGCAGAGCCTGCCTAGCAGCCACCCCACTGGCAAACGTGTCAACAGGAAGAGTGAGAAGTGAGCAATGCCTCCTGAGCTGATGCCTACAGAGGAGCTGTGACAATCTGCCTCTAGAACAATCTCAGCAAGCTGCCTGGCACAGGGGAAATCCAACCATGACGACTTTGCCCAGACTCTGCAAGATGCTTTCTAATTGTTGGTGTTCACGAGGGACAAGCAACAGCTGAGCTCATTCCCTTCCTATCAATTTGCAACATCTGCCCCAGCCCTTACTGACAGTAGAGAAAAATAAGAACTTTCCGAGCACACCTTTAGGCCACCAATCTTCAGTGACTTACTGGGCCCTTCCAGAAATCAGATTTTCTAACTGGTCCCTGCATTAGCCCCAGTTGCTTTGGAGTGTGAGCGCTGTCTCTTTGGGGAGACTGTGGGCTCCTTGAGGGCTCTGCCTTTTTATTCTGTGTAGCCCCAGCACACAGTAGGGGAAGGCAAACAGTAGGTATTAATAAATAATGGATGGATGGATGGATGGATGGATGGATGGATGGATGGATGGATAAATGGGTGGATGAATGGGTGGGTGGGTGGATGGAAGGATGGATGGATGGATAGATCAATGGGTGGGTGGGTGTATGGATGTGTGGGTGGATGGATCAATAAATGGATAGATGAATGGGTGGGTGGATGGATGGATGGATAAATAGATAGATGAATGAGTGGGTGGGTGAGTGAATGGATTGGCAAATGGGTGTGTGGGTGGGTGGATGGATGGATGGATGGATGGATGGATAAATCAGTGGGTGGGTGGGTGTATGGGTGTGTGTATGTATGTATGAATGGATGGATGGATGGATGGATGGATGGATGGATG
>NW_012110297.1:345548-411543 GCF_000951045.1 Mandrillus leucophaeus | reverse complement strand
GGGAAGTTGCAACCTCAATGACAGAGCTCTGTCTTTCAGGCGGAGGGAAGGAAGACACAGAACAGCTTGTAATCGTGGAGGACATGATCAGAGCTGGAGTTTTCAATGGGAAACTGCTGGCCACGTGCGAGGTGGCTAACAGATGGAAAATAACAGAGGCCATGCATCCAGTGTGGAGGAGATGAGGGGGCCTGAGCCAAGGCAGTGGCAGTGAGGAAGGCAGACTGGGGAATGGACTTTTAAAAATGGATTTGAAAATATCCGTTGAGCACTTTCCCCCCACCTCTGACGACTCCATATCCACTCCAATCCCTCCCTCCAAAGCTTCACTCTGCAGCCAAGTGATCATTTCAAAGCAGATCTCATCACATCTCCCCTGCTTACCAGCTCTCTGAAGGCTTCTGAATTCCTTTGAGATAAAAGTCCACATTCTTTAGCATGGTCTGAAGGCCCCATGGGGTCTGGTCATCAGCCTGTCTCATGCTGCTCCTTGTTCTTGCTGCTCCAGCCCATGTGCTCCCCTTTGCACATGCTGTTCCCTCTCCTGGGAGGCTCTTCCTTCTCCTCCTCCTCCTCTCGTTAATACTCACTCATTGAGATCTCAATTCAAGTAGATGTCCTGATCTCCCTGATTAGCTCAAATTCTCCTAGGGCAGGCAAGCACCCTGTAGCTCTCTTGATGGCATTTGTCATCCCAGTTGTTGTTGTTGTACTAACCGATGGCTCCCTCCTTCACTAAAATGTAAGCTCCATGAGGGTCAGCACTGTGTGTTTCTTATCTCATTGTATCCCCAGGGCTTGGCATATAGATGTGCTCAATAAACATGGGTTGAATGCTTGAGTGAAAGCATGAGCACGCACTGCATGCCAGGCACTGTGCTAGGCATGGTGGGAGGCATTTACAGGCAGGGACTCGTTCAGGAGCAGAGGACCAGCCCCTAGGAGAGAGCTGTCCTTCTGACCCCCTGTTCCCATTTCCCACTGGCTCCTCTCCAGTGTTCACAGGGCCAGAGCATCTCTAGGGCCAGCATCCCCTTGGCAACGTTGCCACCAGTCAGGCATGATTTGATGCTTATCTGGACCATGCTGGCTGGGTCCAGCCTTGGAAGGGCTAAGGCAGATGCCATGGCAACGACCTAGCTCCTCAGAGGCCCTGGCTTGCTCCTAGGGATATCAAATCAGACTTCTCCATTCTCTGGGGACTGCACCCAGCATCCAAGTTCACAGCGACAAACATCTGATGGAGAAAAATCACCTTCAAGCTTACTGGGAATACATCATTGCAATCAATTTCCTCTGAGAGCCCAGGGGAACCACAGATCAATTAGCCCAGCCCATAAGTCTGTCCACATGTCCATAGTGACTGTCACCATGGGGACCTGAGGCTCCTCGGTGGAGAGAGAGAAGTCACATCTTAGAGCGGGTAGTGGAAAGCTCCATGCAGCAAGAGGCAGTATCATGGTACTGAGGAGAGAGGCAGGCATCCCGGGCTCGAATCTTAGCTCTGCCTCCTACTTCCTTTCACCTCTCTGCATCCAGTGTCCTCATTTACAAAATGAGGATCATCATAAAGACTTATCTTCTGAGGCTCTTGTAAGGACCAGATCTGCTAATAAGTGTAAATTTCCTGGGGCCCCGAGAGTGTACAACAAATCACAGCTGCCTTCATTGGCATCACTATTGAGAATCCACAAACAGGGCCCTGTAGAGAGGTGTTGCTAGTTCTTCTGTGTAGATGCTTAAATTGGATTAGCCATCTTTGGAAAGTGACATGCCAGTGTCCTGCTTCTTTTGGTAGGGCTGAGACCAAGGGTTACCTATTTGGATGTTGAAAAGTATGGCTGTCCTGGCCTGAGAGAGGATGGTTTATCTGAAATGAACTAAATTTCTTAAGTCTCGTGCAATGCAGATAGAGGAAGATTTCTATGTCAACTCTGCGTGGGGTGAGGGAAGAGGCAGTTTGGCCTGTGCCAGGCCGTGTGCTGAGCCGTTGACCTACCTGATCTCTTCTGTCTTCATGACAACCCCACGAGGCAGGTATCACCATCCCTACTTTATAGAGGAGGATATCGAGTTCCAGTAACTTGCCCATTGTCCCTTAGGTAATGAGTTCATATATTCTCATAAATACAACTGAGAAGACACAGGGGTAGCTGCTAGCCCACATGCCATGAAAGTCACCATGGGCCATCTTTGGCCAGGAAGCCATCAGTCTCAGTCTCTCCCTGGACTCTTCCCCACCCTAAATACAAATGCTTTTTGATAAGGAGGAGGATTGCATGATTGCATTTGCTTGGACGATGGTCCTGGCTGGACCCTGGGCTCTTCTGCCAGCATGTACTGGTTTCCTCCAATTCCATAGCCGGGACTAAGGACCCAGAGCAGACAGGTGCTCCCCTGGCGTATGTCTGTGAGTTAAATAGGTGAACGGACATCCCTCAGCTCCTAAGCACTATCCCCTCCTTTTTCTCTTTGAAAAAGACTCGGCATAGGCCAGAAGCCACTTTCATTTATGCTTTTTGCCCATGTTACACAGGCCATGGAATGTCTGCAAAGGGAACGAGCAAAGAAGCAGTTGGGAGAGATGAGTTTTTTCACATGTTCTCTCCAGAAACCCTTGTGAGAGATGATTCTGTTCATGTGTTTTATTTGCTTCTTTTCTTTTTCTTTTTTTCTTTTTTTTTTTTGAGACGGAGTTTCGCTCTGTCGCCCAGGCTGGAATGCAGTGGCCGCATCTCAGCTCACTGCAAGCTCCGCCTCCCGGGTTCACGCCATTCTCCTGCCTCAGCCTCACGAGTAGCTGGGACTACAGGCGCCCACCACCTCGCCCAGCTATTTTTTTGTATTTTTTTAGTAGAGACGGGGTTTCACCGTGTTAGCCAGGATGGTCTCGATCTCCTGACCTCGTGATCCACCCGTTTCGGCCTCCCAAAGTGCTGGGATTACAGGCTTGAGCCACCGCGCCCGGCCTCTTTTTTTTTTTTTTTTTTTTTTTTGAGACGGAGTTTCACTCTGTCACCCAGGCTGGAGTGCAGTGGCGTGATCTCAGCTCGCTGCAACCTCCACCTCCCAGGTTCAAGCAATTCTCTGCCTCATGCGTTTTCTCCAGAACTAAGTCATATTGTTGCAGTAAGGCCTTCTGTCTCTATCAGAGCCAACTTTAGAAGCGTGTGCTGATCCTGACTTCCCGTGTGAGGATGCAAGACTGGCAGGAACACAGATGCACTTACTAAATCGAAACTCAACTTTGATTTACTACTGAGAGCAAAGGGCCATAATGAAGGTGTCTTAGTCCATATTGCATTGCTATAAAGGAATAAAAAAAGGTTTATTTGGCTCATGATTCCGATGGTTGGAAACTTCACGATTGGGCATCTGCCTCTGTTGGGGGTCCTCGGGCTGCTTCCATTCATGGCAGAAGGTGAAGGAGAGCTGGCGTGTGCAGAGATCACGTCTCAAAAGAGGAAGCATGAGAGAGATGGGGGAGGCGTCAGGCTCTTTTCAACAACCAGCTCTCTTGGGAACTTATAGGACAAGAACTCACTCACCCCCGAGGGAAGGCGTTAATCTATTCCTGAGGGATCCACCCCCATGACCTAAACACCTCCCATTAGGCACCCCCTCCAACACTGGGGATCAAATTTCAACATGAGATTTGAAGAGGATAAATACCCAAACCACAGCAGAAGCTGAGCAACCATTAGCAAGTGTCAGTAACATGAATGCACAAAACCCACAGGCCTGGGGCTGCCGCCAGCTGGGTAGGACCTCAGATGCCTATAAAATCCCTTCCTTTGAGTATTTCTGGAGGTCAGAGAGTGGGGAAGGGGTTGTCCTGCACATACCCTCAAACAAGTCCATGCTAGCTGGACAGCTCCATGCCGTTGTGGTTGTCTGTGCGGGGCTGGGTCTAGTTCTTGTGGATGTTCAAACTGCTGTCTAGGATAGGATGCTATAGTTTAGCGTTCTCCAAGATGAAGCCTCAAGATGTCAAAGTGGCCTCTCTTCCCATTCTATCCTCCCCATGTGGGAGCCATACTGGGGCCCATGCAGGTTGGGAAGAATTTGTTCATGCAACGACTATTTGTTGAGCATTCACTATGTACCAGGCATTGGGATAAAGTGGTCAGGGAGGACCTCTCTGAGGAGGTGACATTTAGTCATTTATGCACAAAGTAATGGGCATAACATCCCTGTCAGAAAGCACAGAGTAAGGGGAGGACCTGAGGGTTGGGCTTGAGGCACTGAGAAGAGGTTGAGTGGCTGGAACACAGGTTAGGGACAGGGAAGTAGAAAGTAAAGTTTGTCGGGGAGTCTGGGCCCTGTCATTCAAGACCGTGGTGAGGAGTCAGTTTTATTTCGAGTGTGATGTCATCCCCAAAGTATTTTAAGCAGAGCAGGGATGTCATTTAATTTATAGCTACCAAGCAACGAGTGCACAGTGGGGTGAGGCATGAAGGGCTGCTGAGAGCAGGGAGGAACCACCATGGGGGCCAGGAAAGGGGCTAGGGCTCGGTCCTGCGGGGAGGCAGGGTGGATGATGAGGGGTGTTCGGACCCAAGAGATATTCTGTAGGGAGAATCAACCATGCTTGCTTATGGACTATCCATGGATAACTTTTTTTTTTTAATTATAAGAATAATATGTGCTCATCATATCAATGCCTTTCTCAGTAGAGCCCAGACCTGGCCCATGTGTCTATGTCAGGACAAGGCACTCCACAGATTTCTCTCTCTCTGGCCCTGGGCATTGGCACCCAAAGCTTCCTCTACACAGTCTTCCTTCCCCAGGCAGAGGCTGTGACTACCTCTGTGGCCTGTACTGGCTTCAGGAGCACCACGCCCCCGACAAATGAGCACGTACAAATGGGTACATGCTATAGACAGCAGGAAACCAAGCGTTGCAGACATTTCTAGGCTATGCCTAGAAGAAATCAAGGCCCAGAGAGGTCAAGAGACTTACTCCACATTCCACAGCTACCATGTAGTGAGTTTTAAAACCACAAATATAGATTTTTTTTCACCGGATCATATATAGTAATTCCAAGAAGCATTACCTAAGAGATATTCTTGGAGAATCTGTTTCAATAGCTAGGAATTCACTTATGCAATAAACCCATCAAGTTTCTATTATCTATTATGGGCATGAGTTATCTGTTAGCTGCTAGATATCTGGCACCCAGCCAACACCTGGAGTTATAAAGATAAATCAGATAAGGCCTCCTACCCTTGCAAAGCTCCAAGTTTGGTGGATGAGTGGGTACAGGGTGGGTGGGGAGAGGAGGAGTAAGGATGCCTCCAAACCAAAGGGCTACAATACAACCAGGCAAGTGCTGTGACAAAGTCATGCTTAATAAGCTATAGGAAAACAAATTAATTGTGCATAAGCCCATCAAACGTTTCTGATATAGAGCCTGTAATAGGTACTTCTAATGGCTTGAAAAGAGTTGTTCTCAAGCTCTTTATAAACATTTTCCTCACCAGTGCACTTAACCTATTAATTTGGACCACCCACCAGAGCAGGTTCTGTGAGGCTAAGGAAAATGTCAATCATGTTGCATACAAATGGTGGTCCCTGATAGTCATGTGACTGTTTTATGTATTTGAGGCTGTGTTTGTTTCTGGGTGGCCTCACCTAGTATAACTTCCTTGGAGGAAGAGATCATGTCTGTGGCTTCCTTTTATGTACTGCCTTCTGACTTCAATAATGACTCAAGTGCCTGCCATGTGCTAGATTGTAGGTGCCAGGCAGAGAGCAATGAACAAGACAGGCATGGTGCCTGCTATCATGGAACCTGCATTTGACGCTCACAGAGGATCCTGTTGCTGGGTATTAATTTCCATCTATAGCTTTATGACTCCTGAATTTCATCTCCAGCTCAGTGTCATCTGAACTCCAAACTAATACATTCAACTACAGTCTGTACCTGGATACATGATTTGCTATAAACTCATTGCATCCTAAACAAATTTCTAGATTCCCACCAATGCCACCATCCAACTGGTCCTCCTCCTGCCTTGCCTATTTCTACAAATGGCACCACCACCCATGTCATTACACAAACCCATAACTGGGGAGGCACCCTTGATTCTTTCTCTTCCCTTTCACCCACACCCAATCCATCCACTGCTCTCTGTCCCCTACCTCACCCTTGCCACCACCACCATCTTTTATCTATTACCACAGTAGTATCTCCACGAATCTTCTCCCAGCTTCCCCTACTCCAACACATTCTCCACCCAGTGGCCAGGATGAGCTCATAAAACGCAACAAAAGCACATTTGCCCTCTTTATATATACCCCGAGTGACTGTCAATGGCTCTCGGAGTAATATTTCACCTCTTACAGTGACCCATCTGTCCCTCCGACCTCTTACTTGCCCCTCTCCTTGGTGGGGGTCACTCTCACTTTGCTCTGACCCGTTTCATCCCCTTTCTCTTCCTTGGGTTTACAGAGCCCCTTCCTACCCTTTGCAATTACTGCTCCCACTGTCTCTGAATGCTCCTCCCCTGCCCCACCCTTTGAACAGCTGGGAGCTGGGTTCCTCCTCATCTTGCATTTTTCAGCTTGGCTGGACACTCTTCAGAGAAGCACCCCCGACTTCCCAATACAGCATAGCAATCCCAGTCCCCCACCCTAGTGACTCTGTAGCAAATGACTCAAGTTATTCCCTTTGCAGCACTTATCAAGACTTTAATGGCCTCATTGCTGTGGAGTGTAGGATCCAGATGGTGAAGACAATGTCTATCAGGTTGACCAATCATGGCCAATGTCTACACAGAGGAGATGCTCAAATACTGGTTGAATTAAAACAAAACAAACAACACTCAAACCTGTTTCTCAGGGCTGTTTTGAGGATGGCATGAATCAGCATGTGTAAAAACACAGCCCCAGGTACCTGGTAGGTCCTCAATGTACTGACACAATGTCCCAGGGGGCCTGCAGATTTCAGGCACTAGAAATGCACTATCCTTTTCTCCTTGGGGAGGTGGGGGGAACATGAGAGACCAGAAGGCAGGAAACATATGGAAGTGCTCCTCACCACACTTGAAAGAATCCATTCACCTTTGTTTTCCTCCTTTTTTAAAATTTGTTTTTGCCATGTGTCTATTTTTAAAGAGCTGGAAGAGCATGGTACAAGATTGATAGCTTCAGAGATTCAGCCCTTTTTTGTCCCCCTAGCAGCCCTCCCTTGCCTTGATCAGCCACCTGTTCTGAGACGCCTGCATCTGTCCGGCCCCTGGCTCTCCCTGCCATCAGTGAGCTGCCTGGGGCCCCTGGCCAGGCCAGGCTGTGTTCTTGCCCCCAGGACAGCTTTGAAGCCAGGAGCTGTCGCTGCTTGTTTGTTTGTACCAAGGCACTATGAATGGCAACAGATCATGAATAAGAAACAGGCACCTGATGACAGAGCAGTCATCTCCAGCCAGCACCGACCCCTGCCAGCAGCCATCTGTACACTCCAGGCAGCCTGCCTCCAGGAGAGACAGCAGGGTGCAGGGTACAGGTTGCTGAAGTTGGAGGCAGGACCCACGTTAGCTCAGCAAGCAGGGATCAAGCCCCTCTGTGTGCCAGGAACTATGTCTGGGTTCCAGCCCTGGCTTTGCCACTAAGCCAGGAGACAGGTAATTTCCTTAACTTTTCGGATCTTCAGTATTCTCACCTATTAAGTCGGTATAATAATAATTCCAAATGGGTACCTTTTATTCTTGATAAAGGTCTTTTTCATCAGTGATTTCATTTCATTTCGCTTACTTTAAATATTTTCAAATATTCTCGCTTACCTACAAATATTTTCTGAGTGCCTACCTGGTGCAGGCACCAAGCGAGGCATAGCAGAGGAAGTAACCAAAAGAGCTAAAGTATTGGCCTTCATTGAGCTTGCATTGTAGTAGAGGAGAAAGACATTCACCAAGTTGTTCCGTAACAAAAATGCTAAATTGCAGTTGTGATAAGTGCTACACAATCTATAGAGGGACTGGTACTCAGGGCATGAGAACTGGAGATTGGGGGATTTGACCTTGAAGATCTCCTGGGGAAGTGATGCTTGAGCTGACCCCTGAAGAACTATGGCTTTAATTGAAGGGAGGAGGGAAGAATGTTCTGGGTGAAAGGAATCGCTTAAACAAAACCCAGATAGCCCAGAGCCGATGAAGGCCTGAAAGGGATCCAGTGTTTCTGGAGGGTGCGGAGTGGATGGAAATGATATGGGAGCCATCTGCAGGGACCAGACCTGCAGGTTCTTGTCGGCAGAGGTGAAGAGGAATTGTGTCTTCATCCAAGAGCAATGGAAAGACATTGACCACTTTAATCAGGGTGTCTTAAGATTGAATTTGATGCTTTGCAAGGTCCATTCTGGCTGCTGCATCGAGAGAATTTGTGGGGTGTCTGAGGGAAAGCAGGACACGAGAGGCTGTTGCAGTTGTCCCAGAGAGAAGTGAGGGCAGAGCTGGAGAAAGCATCCCAGTGGCCAGGGCTGTCCTTCACCAGGGGAGACAGGAACTCCCAACCCCATCCTAAAGATAAGAGAATCAAGCCTCAGAAAGGACAAATGGTTCCCACAAATAGCCAGTGATGGAACAAGGACTCATGTTTGACCCCCAGGGATCCAGGGGTGAGTATCATTATTTAGGTGAGTGCCAGGTGGCTCTGAGTAAAGACTGGTCCCTGAAGCCAGGGAGGACCTCTTTCCTAAGGCTCTTGCCACCAAAGGTGATGAGGGCAGGCTCCAGCCTGACTCCTCCCTTCTCAACAAATGCTGAGCCTTCAGCCAAAGCCCAAAGGGGCCGGCAGTGGCCAGAAGGAGACCAAGCTCCAGGACCAGCTACAGACAGGACCTGGAAGGTGCATTGTGTGAGCTTTGGTAGCACAGAAACCTGGGCACAAACCCTGCCTCTGCCACCTTCTGGCTCTGTGCTCTGTGAGCTTGCCTGTGGCTGCCTGGCATCCAACCCAAGCTATATAGCATTACACCAAGGGCATAAGCCTTTGTAACCTAGGCTGGATACACTGAGGTTGTTAGGACCCCTTTGATGGATTCTCAGCTGTCCTGTCTCTCCAAGGCTGTCCTCTGGTGGGACAGACTCAACATCAGGGCTAGAAGGGGGTGTATCCTCCCTGTACTGGGGCATTAAGGCATAGGCACTAGCATGGTCAGTGAGGAGGATTATTTTCTCAGTGCTTTGTTTTAACATAACACCACGAGGTGATAATAAAATGAAAACTGACTTTTAGTTGAATTATTTTTAAATTCCCTACAGAAAATGCAAGTCTTATTGCCTGGACCCAGAGCAGATGACTCCCACCAACCAGCCCCCTGGCATGCCACGCTCTCGCTCCCACCTTCTTCCCACCTATGTCAGGTGCCAAGGTTTCCCCACCCCCTGCCACTGCCACCTTCTCTGGGGAGGAGAGGAGTAGCTTGCCGTGACTCTTTGGGGGTACTGAGGTAATAGGGTCATATGTTCTTTCATTTGCTGATTCAACAAATAATTATGAAGCCCCTCTATGTGTCAAGACCAGCAATAGATATCGTGAATACAAGTGTACATGAGACATGATGCTGCCTCTGAGGTCTCATTCACTTCTTCATCCAATAGTATATTAATTGAGCACTTTTTGTGTGCGGGGACCTGTGCTGGGCATGGGACTCTGTGGCCCCCTAAGTCAGGTAATCTAACAGGATGGCCCTGCTTCCTAGAGGAGATGCTTCAGCTCTCCTTTGCAGGATGGGTAGAAGAGAGCCAGATGGGGAAGGGGCAGGGTGTCTTCTAGATGGAGGGTAAAATCGCAGAGGTATGAGACTCCAAGTCCAGGGAACCACAAGTAGTTCTATCTGGCTGGAGTGAAGAGTCCATAGGAGCAGGGCCAGACATCACGACAGATCAAAAAGGGCCTTGAATGTTATGCTAAAAAGTAGAACTTTTTATGGAAGGCCATGGGAGAGTTGATGAAGGGCTTCGGGGGGGTTGAGAAAAGAGATTAACAGATATTACAAAGATCTGGCTACAGTGTGGGGAATGGACTGAAATCTATGAGACTAGAGACAGGGAGATCAGGTAAGAAGCTGTTAGGAGGCTTGATGCCAGGGGAATGGAGAGGAGGACCTACCCAAATGACATGAGGAAGGTGAAATCTACAAGAGGTAGTTGATATGGTTTGGCTGTGTACCCACCAAAATTTCATTTCAAATTCCCACATGTTGTGGGAGGGACCCAGTAGGAGGTTATTGAATCATGGGGCCAGGTCTTTCCCATGTTGTTCTCATGGATAGTAAGTCTCATGAGATCTGATGGTTCCTATAAGGCGGAGTTTTCCTGCACATGCTCTTTTATGCTTGCTGCCATCCATGTAAGACATGACCTGCTCCTCCTTGCCCTCCTTCATGATCATGAGGCTTCCCCAGCCACATGGAAGTGTAAGTCCAATTAAACCTCTTTCTTTTGTAAATTTCCCAGTCTTGGGTATGTCTTTATCAACAGCATGAAAGCAGACTAATACCCCCTAGTTATAGCCAGAAAATGCTGCATACCAAGCCACTCCAAACTCAGTGACTTAAAGAAGAAATAATTGATGGTTACATATCTCTAGATTAGCTAAGAATTGGTTGATCTTGGCTGGGCTCTGCTGGATAGCTGTGCTGAGCTGTGCAGGACTTGCTTATGAATCTACAGTTGGCTGATTTCAGTTGGGCTTGATTGGGGTGGTTTAGTCCTGCTCTGTGTATGTCTTATTCTCCTCCTGGAACCAGTGGGCCAATTTTGGCACATTTTTCTTATGGCAACAGGGGCAGAGTCCCAAGAGAACAAACCCAATCAGGCAAACCCTTTATCAGCCTTTAATTATGTAATTCCCACCAATATTAAATTGGCTACGTCATGAGGCTGAACCCAAGGTGAAGGGATGAGAGCAACATTCCACCTTTTTAGAGGAAGAACTGCCAAATCACATAGCAAAGGACATGGACACAGGGAGGGATAAAGAACAAGGGCAATTCATGCAATTTCCTGGACCAGGTAAGAGATTAGAACAGGCAAGTTGAGAGAAAGGGAGTTCACGAGGGTTTGTTTGTTTGCCAAGAATGTGATATCAGCCCAACTGTCTCCAAAACTTGCGTTTGGTCCCTTTCATACCCCAGATCCATACTTGGCTGGGTCCAGCCCCTTCAGGAATTAAGACTGAGGCAGGGGTCCTCTCAGATGCAATGCCTATGAAGCCTGGCTACCCTACTTAGGCTGTTCTAGGGAAAGGGCCACCCCTAGGCCCCTGTCCCCCATCTAGACTCTCCCTAGTCTCTCTGACAGCCCTGCTCTGCCCCCCCAGCCTGCATCACTGAAGGACCAGCTTTCCTTTCTTATCCAGACTGTGTTGATTACACATTCCAGAGATTTGTTTCCCTCCATGTGGGCAGAAACAGCCGCACAATTACTTTCAATCCTGTAAACAGAGGGCTGGGTGGGAAAAGAGGTGCGTGTCTGCAGGCAGGAGGAATCTACTGCTTCTGTCCTCTGAATTCCCTCTTCACCTCTGCACCCACCTCTCTTCTCTTGCTCCGTTCCAGACCATCCACCTTGCATTCTCCAACTGCAGAACAAATAGGAAGGAGATTTAGCCTCTCCAGAGGGCAATCCTGAAGGAAGGAGGCAGAAATGGCCTGTACCCTGGCTGGCCTGACCAGGTGACCTGGGGGAAGTCATCTCCCCTTTATGGATCTCAGTTTCACCCCTATAACATAGTAATATTCATCTAGGGAACATTGCATGTTTATTAACATTGCATGTTATTTTAACAGACGCTTGTATGGTGCTTACAAAGCCCTTTGCAAATATTAACTCACTTAATAATCATAACAACACTTCAAGGTACCGTCATTTTACAGAGAGGAGACTGAAGCACAGAGAGGTTAAGTAATTTTCCCAAGTGCACACAGCTGGGAAATGATCAAGCCAGGGTTTGAACCCAAGCTATTTGGTACCAGAGTCCACATTTAATTACCGTATTATGCTGCTACTTCCTTTCCTGGCGTCTCCGAATTTCTAGAAGTTCAGCAGCCTGGCCTCTTGGAATTATGCCTGTCCTGTGTCCTTTATTTCCTCTGAATGGGTATTGTGGATTAAATTGTGTCTCCCTAGAAGATATGTCCAAGTATTTTTTTTTCTCTAAGTTCTGTGATACCTGTGCAGATCATGCAGGTCTGTTTCATAGTTATACACATGCCATGGTGGTTTGCCGTACCTATCAACCCCTCATCTAGGTTTTAAGCCCTGCATGCATTAACTGTTTGTCCTGATGCTCTCCCTCCCCTCGTCCCCACCCACAGGCCCTGGTGTGTGTTGTTTCCCTCCCTGTGTCCATGCGTTCTCATTGTTCAACTCCCAATTATGAGTGAGAACATGCGGTGTTTGGTTTTCTGTTCCTGTATTAGTTTGCTGAGGATGATGGCTTCCAGCTTCATCCATGTCCCTGCAAAGGACATGATCTCATTCCTTTTTATGGCTGCGTAGTATTCCATGGTGTAAGATATGTTCAAGTCTTAACCCCCGGTACCTGTGAATGTGACCTTACTTGAAAGTAGAGTCTTTGCAGATGTGATCAAGCTGAGATGCAGTCATACTGGGTTAGGGTGGGCCCTAATCGAATGTCTTTATGTGAGAAAGGAAAGGGAGATTTGGAGACAGACATGGAGACACACACAGGGAAGACAGGCACGTGAAAATGTAGGCAGAAGTTGGAGGGACGCAGCTACAAGCCACAGGATGACAAGGATTGCCAGCAACTGCCAGAAACTATGAGGAAGCAAGGAACAGTTCTTCTGTGAAGACTTCAGAGGGGGTGCGGCCCCACTGGCACCTTGATTCCAAACTTCTAGCCCCCAGAAATATGAGAGAATAAATGCCTGTTGTTTTGATCCATCCAGTTTGTGGTCATTTGTTCTGGGAGCCCCAGGAAACTAATACAATGGGGTAAGAAAATCTTGAACCCTTCAAGAAGAGGCAGCTCGAAGCCTTCTCCACTCACACCATTCACATCTCAGGTCCTCTGTCTCCTGCCACCTCTCATGTCCTCTTCACGCCTCGTATCCACTCAACCAGGCTGACGTTGTTCTCCCAGAGAGTTTTGGTCCTAAAATGTAAACTCCAGGCTTGGGACGGATGAGTCAAAAGGATAACCAGTGGATACAGACTTCTGGTCCCATGTTCACTGGGAGACAGGGATCTTGAACTCGTGGGAGACTGAGAATTGGACTTTGGGAGCCTGGGGGTATTTGGGGGTGGTGGGGGTTAGAATTCTAAGTGGCTATGTCCCCAAGACCCGGTCCCCTGTCTCCAAGGAACCAGGACTCTCTGAGCCGAAAAGTGACTCATAGCCACTCTAAGAGGCATGAGGTCGTGTAGCATTGTTGCAAGGGTGCTAGACTTGGGAGTCATGGAGAACTGAGTTTGAATCCCAGCTCTGCCATTTCTTGGCTATAACTACAGGCCAGTCACTTCAGCTCTCAGGTTCAGTCCCCACCCCATACGGAGCAGGGCTGATGATAACTACTGCACTGGGTGATGACGAGGGTTAAATAAAATAATGCACGCAGAAAGGCTTCAGGGAACAGTTGAGTGGGACAAAATCTGGTTGGGAAACTGTGTGCCAGGTTCCTGGAAATCTGTGTCTTACTCATCACTTTCCCCAAGCACTCTCCAAGGCCCGCCTCAAGGTGAACAAGTGTAAGTATCGAACTGAGGGTAAACTTTGTCTCATCCTTGGTTAGTCCTTATATGACAAAGGCACCTTTCCATTACCCAACCAGTCATTTTCTCCTCAGCCCGTGACAGCGATTTTGCTTCTCTCTAGAGGCTGATCCAACACCTCAGCAGGGGTTCGGAGGTAATCCAGGCAAAACAGCCAAGCCTGAGAAGTTCATTTGCCCTTGTCTAGTTCACCTTCCTCTCACCCCCTTCACGCCCTCTGCCCAGCAGTCCCCTCAAATTCCTCCTCCAGAATGTTCTCTAAGGTTCTTTTGCTGGGGCTTCCTTTTCAGCTGTCCAGCACCTTCATAGATGGGGAAGTCCTGGGACTTCAGGTAGCATGTTTCGTGAAGTTCTGGGGGGGACTCGAAACTCTTTTGGAACCCTAAGTTGTCACTCCATAATGGGGAATCAGTGGTTTGTGGACTTCTGGCTAAGATCACACTTCATCTGTTACCCCAGCAGGGAGTTCTTGCACCCCACATGACATCTGTGCTCCCTTTTCCCATTGCGTCCACGCACTACCCCTATCCCATCCTCAGACTCCACTCTCCTTAGGCAGAGAGTCCAGAAGAGGGGCTGACCATCGGTCCCAGATGAAGCCTCCTGTGTGGAGAAGGAGGTAGGGTGGAAAGGTGGCATCAGACAGACCTGGGTTCCAACTTTGGCTCTTCCACGTCCTGTGTGGTCTTAGGAAAGTCATGTCACCTCTCTGAGCTCATATTTGAAATGAACATAGCATATCATCCACCTCCCAGGGTTTGGAACAGAACAAGTGAGATGCACTTCTTCCAGGCCATGTGTGCGGTGCCCAGCACACAGTGACAGCTGTAAAAGGCCAATAAAATGCAGTGGAGTTTCCAGTGTTGGGATCACTGTGAATTTGAATCCCTGCTCTGTCATTTCCTGGCTGTGTACTTTCAGCAAGTCACTCTGCCCCTCCGAATCACAATTTCCCTATAAACCTGAAAGAAAGGCCCTCTTCTTGAGGATTTTTATAAGTCTTAAATGAGTCGTGTGATCACTTGCTCCATCCTGTACCTCTGAAGCATCTCTCAACTTTGAACTCTGTAACTCTAGGCTCTGAATTTAGATTTTGCAGTCCTAACCCAGCCGGCCACTTGGCTTCCTTGGTTATGACAAGCCCCTGGCTCTCTGGGCTACCCAACTTTGTATCTCCAGAGTTCAGACCTCCAGTCTGATGCCTCCAGGAGCTGCACCTAGAATCCTAGCAATTTCCCGTGTGGCTTTGGCATGGCCAGGGGCAGCAAACGATGGCTTGGGACTCTAAGGGTGAACAGGCATGGCCAAAGGCCCCGGCAGAGGACCTGCCCACGACCACGGTCACCAATGCTGTCTGTTCGCTGTACTGTGGCCTTATGGGGGAAAATGGATTGGCAGCCTGTAACACTTGGCTAAAAACTAAACTTGCTGAGGGGGCAGGGAGACATAGAGGGGCCAGCTCCTGCACAGGCAGAAGGTATCCCTGGCCCATGCAGGCTCTGCACAGTGCTGAAATACCCTGGAGGCAGCCCCACTCCCCAGGAAGGAGCTGCCCGCAGGACTGTTATCACTGGCCAGGCCCTTTCCTTCAGCCCCAGCAGGAATTAGCTGAGGCTGCTAAGTGGCCTCCAGCTTTCTCCTGTGCTCTGGAGAAGGGGGAGGGAAGGGCGAGGGGTGGGGAAACAGCACCAGCGGTGTGTGCGTATGGGGTGATTGTCATGGTTACGCTCTGACAAAACAAATGGCTCGGCTTCCTGCAGGCCACCTAAACAGCTATCGCAATGTGGGCATTGATCAAGCCAGCTGCCAGGGCAGCGGGCGCAGGGCTTGGGCACTGGAGCCCAGCCCCGGGCCGCACCTCCAGCAGCGCTGGGTGCAGAAGGCAACCACTGTGGCCGTGGAGAGAGGGAGTGTGTACCTAGACACGTGTGCTTCTGGGGTAAGGTAAGAGCTGGCCCCACTTGTGTGAGGAGGAGAGGCTAGACAAGGGGGCTGCTCTGGGTGGGCAAGGGCACGCATGAGTGTGTGCGTGTGTGTCTGTGGTAAGTTTGTGTGTCTATGTGCATGTGTGTCAGGGTGGGTACACCATGCAGGCACCATGGGGAGGAGCCCAGGATGCCAGGATGCTTCAACATAAGAAGTGAGGGAGCATGGCCACATGTTGCTACTCAGGTCCGGCTTGCTCTCTCTCTCTCTTGCTCTCTCTCTCTCTCTCTTTCTGTCTGTCTCCTCTCTTTCTCTCCCTCGCCACCCCTTCTCCTGCTCCCTCTTCTCTTTCTTGTTTGCTTTCTGTGTCTGTTTCTCTTTTTTCTGTGTGTGAGTCTCTGCATCTCCTCTCTGTGTCTCTGTCTCTCTCCTCTGTCTCTGCCTCCTTCCTCCCTCTCTCAACCTTCCATCCCTGCCACCTGTTTCCACCACCTCCTGGTCAGTCCCCCATCATCCCTCGTCTGTACTCCAGAGCTCTGGGGCAGTCAGGAGCCCTGCAGGGTGCCCACCCCGGCAGCCGCGCTCATGCCTGCTGCCCTTCGGATGCCCGGCAGCTTGTGACCGTCCCCAGAGCCACCGGCCAAACGCACACCCTTTTCTGAGCCCCGCGTCCCTGGGCTTCTGCAAGGTAAGAGGGGAAGGAGAAAAGGTCCCCGGGCAGAGGGAAGCGGCTAGGGGAGAGGAACTCAGCAGCGGGTGCAGTGTGGTGTCTGCTAACACATCAAGCCTCGGCTGGAAGTTCCACCATAACATCTGCGGCAGCCCCAACAGTTCCACCCCGTGCTCCTGCAGTAGCAGCAGGAGGCCTGCGGGGCGGGGGCCAGAACCATTCCCTCCTCTCTTCTGAAGAGCAACAGGCATCACACACCATCCTGCCTCTCCCACTAACCCCGTTCCTTCTTTTGCCTTTTCTTTCTTTTTCTCTCTTTCTTTTTTTTCTTTTTTATCTTTTTCTTTTTCTTTCCCTCTCTCTCTTTCTCTTTTATTACCCTCTCTTTCTCTCTCTCTCTCTCTCTTTCCTCCCTCCCTCCTGTCCTTCCTTACCTCCTCCCTCCGTTTTTTTTTTAAGACTTAGGAAGTAAGTCTTCTCTGCTGGGGCGCAGCCCCTTCCCTGGGCTCACCTGTCTAAACCCAGCCAGCTTATGGGGACTGGACAAGGCTCAAAGGGGTCTAGATGAGCTCTGGTCTTTCTGCTCCTGCGAAGAGGCCATAAGGCCATGAGACTCTGTGGTCAGCTGGGTTGGCCGGTGGGGCTGAGTACATGTGCATGTGTGTGCGTGTAATGCACGCAGGCATATGCTCTTGAAAGGTTTATTAGGGGCCGGGCGCGGTGGCTCAAGCCTGTAATCCCAGCACTTTGGGAGGCCGAGATGGGTGGATCACGAGGTCAGGAGATCAAGACCATCCTGGCTAACACGGTGAAACCCCGTCTCTACTAAAAAAAACAAAAACAAAAACAAAAACAAAAAAACTAGCTGGGCGAGGTGGCGGGCACCTGTAGTCCCAGCTAATGTAGTCCCAGCTACTCGGGAGGCTGAGGCAGGAGAATGGCGTAAACCCAGGAGGCGGAGCTTGCAGTGAGCTGAGATCCGGCCACTGCACTCCAGCCTGGGCGACAGAGAGAGACTCCGTCTCAAAAAAAAAAAAAGAAAGGTATATTAGGGCATGTGCGTGTAAGGGGATTCTCTGGAGGGTGGTGACGTGTATCACGTGAACTACATGAGTTGGTAAGCGGGTCTGTGGTGTGTGTATATAAATGTGTTTACATGTTTGTGGGTGCATGTGTGTTTGCTGCTGTGCAGGGATTTAAGAGTGCAGGGACATGCATGTGTATGTGTGCACACGTGTGCACAGGCAGAGGATTGTGACTTGAACTTGATCCAAAGGTTGCTGGGCAGGGTCCCCAAGGTCTGATGTGTGGCTGCGGGGCCCTCATCACCTCACCCAGCCTTGGCTGGCATCTGTCTCCAGGAATAGTGCTTCGGTTGTCTCCAATCCAGCCCCATCCAGGTGATGGTGCAGGGCTGGTGGTCACCGTGCCTGGGTAGGTGGCCTGTAGACCCCAATGCCTTGCTGGTCTGAGATGAGTCAAGGCTCCTGACCTGGAAATGGCTCAGGCTCTGAGCAGCCTCCTTGGCCCTAGCTTCAGGATTAGGAAACTCTTATATGTGACCTCACAGAAAAGGAGCTAAAGACACCCCCAGATCTGGGCCAGACACAGCTCTCAGAAGGGGCTCTAGACATTGGCCATTAGGCTGTTAGTAAAGTTGTCCTGGCTGGAGGGAGGAGGTAGAAGACAGGGAGCCCCACCCAGGGTGATGACACCGGTGTTCTGTTCCAAGGGGCTAGGACACCCACTCAGACATCCCAGTGACCCCCACTCACCCATCCCCGCGGTCCCCACTCACCTGACAGCCCCTGGGCCCAGAGGGAAGAAGCACCTTTGTGCTTACTCTGTCTCACTCATTGCGACTTTGCTCCAGACTCTGCTCCGAGCCAGCACCTTCACTGACTGGCTGGCCTCTCATTACCAGACAATGATGCAAATGCTGGTTATGGCTCTGTGAGAGGCCAGGTCCATGAGGGCAAGGGACAGCCCTGAAGAAGGAAAGGCAGTGGAAGAGGCACCCAGAGGCTCAGGGGCAGCACTCCTCCAGGCCGCTGGCCTGGATTCCTTTTCGGGTCCTCTCTGCTGAATACCTACCTGGGTTTCTCTCAATACCCCTGGTGGTTCCCTGTACAACACAACCTCGAGTGACCAATGACCAGGCAATGCAGACATAGGGTTCTCGTAGTCTCACAGGCATCCTGGGAAGGGGCCTGAGCAAGGCCAAGAAGAGGGTCACCTAAACAGGAAACTGACAGACATCCCTGGGGGAACTGGCGAACAGCCCAGTGGGGTCACTGGACTGAGTATGACTCCAGGTCACCGGGGGTGCACAAGTCCTCCATCCTATGAAACCCTCTGGGTTCCTGGATTCCTTAGGGAGAGGGGATTGGGATCAGGAGTGTTCTGTGTGGGGCTAGGCAGGCTTCCTCAAGGAGGTGATGCTAGAGTGCGGATTTGGAGGAAGCCACGGATGGATGTGGCTATGTGGGTGGACATAGAGGAGCAAGGAAGTGTTTCCCACATGACCAGAGCGTGAGTACAGGCAGGGCTGGGAGGGGCAGGAGGTCTTGGTCGATCAGTGTCAGTTTGAATCAACAGACAAGAAAGGGTGGAAATAGGGAAAGGAATGAAAACCACTGGATCACTGGGTGCCCACTTCATGCCGGGCTCTGGGCGGCATGTTGGGTCTCTGTTCTCAAGAGGCTTGCAGTCTCAAGTGGGGAAACCAATGGTCATCAATTACCCAAGCTTATGCAAAATAGCACTCAGGAAAAGAGCTCCTGGATTTGAGACACAGAGGCAAGGGCTGAGTCAGAGGCATATCTTTGTTGAGTCAACTGCTTATGCATTGAAGCAGGGCAGGGCAAGCTTGAACCTGGAGGAATTTTTGTCTTCAGCATCTGGTCACTTGCCTCCCTGTAGTCCTGGCCCCAAGGATGAGCCTGCAAAAATAGCAGAGAAGGAACAGTTAGACATGGGGGTGGGGGAAAGAGGGACAAAGAGTAGTACCTAGTTTCTTCCTTGTCTTGTGTCATTCCCTTACCTGGTGCCTTCCTCATGCAGTTTTATTTATTTTTTAAGTATTTATTTATTTTTGAGATGGAGTTTCACTCTTGTTACCCAGGCTTGGAGTGCAATGGTGCAATCTCGGCTCACTGCAACCTCTGCCTCCCGGGTTCAAGCGATTAACCTGCCTCAGCCTCCCAAGCAGCTGGGATTACAGGAATGTGCCACCACGCCTGGCTAATTTTGTATTTTTAGTAAAGATGGGGTTTCTCCATGTTGGTCAGGTCGGTCTCCAACTCCTGGCCTCAGATGATCCACCCGCCTCAGCCTCCCAAAGTGCTGGGATTACAGGCGTGAGCCACCATGCCCAGCCTCCCATGAGGTTTTACTAATCTCTACTTTACAGATGATAAAACTAAGTCTTGGAGAGCTCAAAGAGCTAGCAATAGCAAACGGCAGCGCCACCCTCTAGAAGAGAACTTAAGACCATTCCATGCATGGAGATTGTTACAGCAGGATTTAGCTGAGCAAAGCTGGATCCTAGGGTCCCAGAGGAAGGAGCAATCACTCCTAGACAAAGGGGTGGGGAAAGGCTACATGGAGGAGGTGGGTTTGAAAGAACCCAGCAGGATGAGTAGATTTCCAAACCCAGAGATGGGATCACAGGGCTCTGGGTTGAGGGAGGAACATAAACAAGGGTGCAAAGTTAGGGCTTACAGATGTCTGGGGAATAGCACATATTCTAGTTTGGAACACAGAGTCAGAGTGCAAGAGAAATATGGAATCAGGCTGCAAAGGGGAATTGTGAGGAGAAGCTTAATTTGACATGAACAAGACAGGCTTAGTTAACACAATGAACAGTCACAGAGCAGGGAAGCACCGTGGTCAGATCAAGATCTCAGGAAGAGACATTAACAAAGGTAGAGAAATTAACAAACCTGAGAAATTGAAATCTCACCTCTTGAATCCTCACTGGGGTCTGGAGGGATCCTAGTCTCCAATCTGAAAACCATTTGCTAGATCATACATTGTGTATCTTCCTAAGGCAAGGGTCCCAGGGTGTCTCAGCACAAAACTCTTCTCCCTATTCCCATGACCACACTGAGGATCAAACTGCTGGGCACGGGACTCTCTGCCAAGAGGTTCCTTCCATGGGTGCCACTGTGGAGACAGAGGCAGGACCCAGGGCTAGGGCAGGAAGCTGGAGTGATGGTCCCAACCCAGCCTAGAATGTGGCCACTGGGAGAGTGGCTGGAGGGCAGGAGATGGGTCTACCTGGTTCACCGTAGTATCCCCACTTCTTTATTCAGGCCCCATGAAGGGGTCTGCTTAATCATTATCTGCAACCCCATAGATGTGAGGTTGTAGGTTGGTTTGTTTGTTTGTTTGACGGAGTTTCTCTCTGGTTGCCCAAGTTGGAGTGCAATGGTGCGATCTAGGCTCACAGCAACCTCTGCCTCCTGGGTTCAAGTGATTCTCCTACCTCAGCTTCCTGAGTAGCTGGGATTATAGGTGCACGCCACCAAGCCTGGCTAATTTTTTGTATTTTTAGTAGAAACAGAGTTTCCCCATGTTAGCCAGACTGGTCTCGAACTCCTGACCTCAGGTGATCCGCCCACCTCAGCCTCCCAAAGTGCTAGGATTACAGGCGTGAACCACCTTGCCTGGCCAAGGTTGTGGGTTTTTCAAAATGTCATCCTAATAGAGAACATGAATAGACTGTCCACTTACAAAAGTAGTCCCTGAATAAATGTCTGTTCTTGCTCAGAACCAGCATTGATCCCTGCCCTTCACACAATATCCGTGTCCATCAGTTTCTCCGTCATGTGGGGTAAGCCGCTGATCATACAAAGCCGAAGGATTGCATGGTGAAACTGACATCACATGAAAGTTGTGGGAGTTAGTAAGGCCAATCAAAGAAGACACTGGAGGACTCCTAGTCCTACACAAGGCCATAGATAAATGAGAATCTGGCAGTTAGGCCAGAGAATGACAGAAGAGAATATGGACAACAATGAGTTCATGATAAGAAACTTTGATCATTATGCTGTGACAGTGAAATATGACCTTTTTAAAAATGTATCATACTAGCATATAATTTTGTTCAGGAAAATCATGCCCTGCTAAACCAATCAATATTTGATTTGTCCTTTGAGGACTGAAAGTTTTGGCACATGGTTGTAACTATAATCTTATTTTGGTCCAATATAAGATTCTATTTTCATATTTTTAGTCTCATTTTTCAAAATGAAATCCCAACTAAAATCTTTTCTTCATTCACCCTTTTGTATGACATGTTGGTCCCTGTTTTAAGTAGATTCACTTACAGTGGGCTTTTTCTGGTCAAATTATTGGGTTAACATGGGGATCTCTCATGATGAGTGTTTAATGCTTGTAGAGTTTATAAATGAATGACTACGGAGTCCTTTCCAGAACCATTCACTTTTGCCTTTCAGGCCTCTTGCCTCTGCATTGCCTGCCTCACCTCAGGTCATTCATTCGTTTATTCAGCATTTAATGAGCACCTGCTGATTGTCAGGTTCTCTTCTAAGGCACTGGGAATACAATTGTTGACAAAATATACAAAGACCTCTGCCTTCCTAGAGCTTATATTCTAGTGGACCCACTGGCCAATCTCACCTTCTTCCACCTCTTGCTCCCTTCAGATACCATAGATTCTATTCCTGGGACCATCACCTTTGCTCAAAGACCCAAACATTCATGGCTATACTAGCCAAGTTAGATTAGGCTACGCTGCAGTGAAATAACAGCAACGTTTTAATTCCTGCTCCTGCTGCATGTCCAAAGTAGGCCATGCCTTTAACAGAGGCTCCTTGGGGACACATTTCTCCATGATCGCTGTGGCAGAGAACATGGCATGGGCAAGCACACACTGGCTTTGAAAGCTTCCACCCGGTAGTGACACACGTCACTTCCACATATTTCATTGGCTGAAGCCAGAGGCACATCTAGGCCTTCAAGGAAGCTGGGAGCTGCAGCTTACCATGCACCCAGAGGAAGAGAAGGCAGAAGATCTGTACAACGGCATGAAGATCACACGCAGCCTTATTCAAGAGCAGGGCATTGTAGCCTTGATCAGAATACTTACAGGAAATAGGGGAGAAAGGACAGGTCATCTTGGGTTGAGTCCCTTCAAGGATCTTAGCCCCCTTCTCTGACCACTGGCACTCCGGGTTGACCAGCAGATCTGAATGCCTGGTGGCCAGCAGGATTGGCCTCTGCCACTCTCAAGCCTCAGCACAGCAAAGCAGCAGGTCCCCTATTCACGGAGGAAGCTCTGCCCTGGGAGCTCCAATCCTCCTGTGTTATTTTCCCTCTGAGCCTCAGTCTCCTGATCCTTAAAATGGGATAATAACCCTTATTTTGCCCCTATTCATAAAGCCCTAATTAATTCATGATGTGAAAGTGCTTTAATCATAAATCGCTTTCTATGAGGCATGGAGGCTCATTATGATGACTTTCATGACTCCATGGTGGATTTTTTTGGGGGCCCAGGGGACAGAACAGGGTCCTGCTCTGTCACCCAGGCTGGAGCACAGTGGTATGATCATATCTCACTGCAGCTTGGAAGTCCTGGGCTCAGGCAATTCTTCCACCTCAGCCTCCCAAGAAGCTGGGATTACAGGTGTGCCACCACACCTAGCTAACTTTTGTGTATGTGTGTAGAGATGGTTCCCCTATGTTGCCCAGGCTGGTCTCAAACTCCTGGCCTCAAACAATCCTTCCACTTCAGCTTCCCAAAGTTGTAGGATTACAGGCATAAGCCACCCTGCCCGGTCTCAGTGGTGAATTTGAAAGGGTAAGCTGGTCAGGGGCTACATCCTCTTCACTGCTTACAATACCATCATTTTTAATCCTTTCCTTTGAATTCTTGAAGACTTTTCTAAGATACCCCATTTCTAAAAGATTCCTTACAAGCCTGTCAGGAAGTCTGGCCTTGATTAGCTTCACCCCCACATCCCACCTTCCCCTACACAGGGCAAAGCCGCCAGCTCACCTTCGCAGTCAGCCAGGCACTGTGTCTGGCGCTTTACGCACAGTCTTCTTTCTCATCGTCACGAGGCAGTGGGGCGAGCTTTACTTCTGTGCCCTTTTATAGATCAGAAAACTGAGGTCAGGGAGGTGAAGTAGCTTGCCTGTGTCACCCAGGGCTACGAGTCCAAGGAGTCTAATTCCTGGAGCCTGATTTGTTCCTGATGCCCAGGCTGGCTGATGAGGGCAATTCTGCAGCTGGCCTCCTCTCTCTGCTTCCTTGTCCCTGGTTGGTTTAGTCTATGTTGCTGACAACCCCATGTTGTCCCTCGGACTCTCAAAGAGAGGGCTTTTCTCTTGCTTCTGTGGATGTGGGATACTGTTACCATGGATTTTGCTATGGCATAGTGGTAAATGCAGAGGCATTGGAATGGAAGCAGCCAGGGTTCAGTTCCCAGAGTCAACCCTTCTTAGCTTTATGACCATGGGCAGGTTTACTAACCTCTCTTATACTCACTCAGATCACCTGTAAAAAGAAAGAAAAATTGCACTTAGAGGGTTATGAGGGATCCGTGTGATCATCCACATAACTTTCTTAGCACAGTGCCTACGACCCAATGGAGGAGTTTGTGCAAAGTGTGGGGAATCTCTAAACCCTAAAACCCTGCCTTCTTAAACCTGGTTGCAGTGGGGAACTTGGTATTCTAAATGCAACCTCTCCAACTGTCTCCCCCTTCTCTCTTAACCTTCGGCTGGTTCTGCACCAGCTGAAGCCCAAGAAGAAGGTCAAGACCAACCTTGCCCGAGGTTTTCCTGCAGTAAGATGTGCCATGACATCCGTTTTGAGGCTGTTTGTGTGTCCCTTGTGTTCCAGTTTTGTTTTTTTGTTTTGTTTTTGTTTTTGAGTCAGGGTTTCACTCTGTTGCCCAGCCTGGAGTGCAGTAGTGCAATCTCAGCTCACTGCAAGCTCCACCTCTCAGGTTCAAGTGATTCTCATGCCTCATCTTCCCGAGTAGCTGGGATTACAGGCGCCCAACGCCCCACCTGGCTAATTTTTGTATTTTTAGTAAAGACGGGGTTTCACCATGCAGGCCAGGCTGGTCTCAAACTCCTGACCTTAAGCGATCCACGTACCTCAGCCTCCCAAAGTGCTGGGATTACAGGCATGAGCCACCGCGCTCGGCCTCCAGTGGCATCTTGTTGAAATGACTTCGAAGTGGGAGTCGTCTCTAGTGTGCTGACTTGGTAGGAGAGAGAGCCAGGGTACTGATCCACTATCCCCACTCAAAACGTGGGGAGGATGCTGTCTCCTTTCCCCACTCCTACCGCCAACTCCCCACTCCTAGAAAGCACAGCAGAAGGGCAGGAGCCAGTGAGAGGTGGAGCCCTGGGGGTTTACGGCAGTCGGTGTGGAGGGGTCAAAGGCCCTGTGTAAGAGCAGCCGGCTGGCAGGTGCACTAACTCAGCCTGGGCACCTGGACCTGGCTGGAAAGGAGCAGGCAGCAAGGAAGGCACCATTAACAACCCAGGATCTGGGGCCAGATGCTTGGATTCAACTCCTGGCTCTACCACCCACTCACTGTGTAACCCTGAGGTTTTCTTCACCTCTCTAGGTCTTGATTTCCTCTGCTGCAAAGTGAGGATGAGCTGCCTCATAGGGTCTTTCTGGGGTTTCAGTGTGAAAATCCCCCTGGCACTCAGGAAACAGTGCCACCTCTGAGAAGAGACTAAGTAGTCAGATACCTAGATCCCTTCAACAGGGCGGGGCACAGGAGGAACGGGTATACATCCTCAGTTCCGATGTGGGTTGTCTCTCAAAGCAACTGAGACCCTGGACTGTCAATCTCAAGAGATGGGTGGGATGAATTCTCCAGGTGCGCATCCTCTTGTTGTTAGATAAAGAGGCCAGGACCCAGAGCCCAGAGGGACCCCGTGGGAAGGGCCTTCTCCAGGTCATTCATGTATTCATTCAGCAAATAAGTATTGAGGGGTGAGGAAGCTTTGTGGTTAGGAGTTTGATCTCTGAATGTGGAGTCCAAATCCCAGCTCCACCACTTACGAGTGTATTACCTTGACCAAGAAATGTAACCACGCTGGGCCTCGGCTTCCTCTTCCACAAAATGGGAATAATAGCCGCGCCTTCTTGATAGGATTGTCCCAAGGGTTACCAGAAAGAATTCATGAAAAGCACTTAGAACGCCACCTGGCATCTACTCATTGCTCAATATGTGTTAGCTGGGATTTTTCAAAAACTGTTTTAGGCACTCTTTCATGTGCTAAGAACCATAACAAGGAAGAAGTATAGCTTTTACCCCTACCCTAGGGTCTAATGATCCCACCAATCTTTATGTCCCACCAGCTGTGCTCCGTGCAGGCCCACGAGGTGTGGCCAGGCCATACGTGTGACGGCAGGGTCCCAGTCTAGGGTTCACATGCAGTTGGTGGCAGAACTGGTCGTCAGGCCAGGGGGAGGCACTTTGACTCCCGGTCCAGCACCCTCTGCCACCCCACAAAGCATCTCTGTGTGCGGGGGGCAGTGTGTGCGGGGAAGCAGTCTTATAGATTGGCTCAAACTGCTCTGGGACCTCAGAGAGAAGGGAAGGCAATGAATGTATTCTTTAGCCAACACCTAGGCAGGGGGCCCTGGGATGGCTGGGTGGCAGGTCTGAGAGCTGTAGGGGGCCAGAGCCACCAGGGGAAATGCCAAAAGCTCAGGTGCCCGGATGCAGTCATAGTGGGTGGGAGAGTGAAACCACGAGGACAACCCAAAACGAAAAGGGAATTAAAGCAATAGCCAACATTCACTGCGGACCAGAAACTGGGACAAGCATTTTATAGGGCAGTGTGTCCCTTGCAAGCCTCTCAATAACCCTAAGAAAGAGACGACATTTTTACCTGCCCGCTATACAGAGGGTGAAACTGAATTTGAAAGAAGCATCCAATGAGAGAGCACTGGAGAAGGAAGAGGAAAGACAGATTCCAGGGCAGGAATTCACTTCCTAGCCTGTCATTTTACCACTTCGAGGTTGTGCGGGAAGGCACAGTACAAGGATTTAGTCTTCAACTCCCTAGGAGCCCCACTGCAACCGAGTAGCTCTAGAGGGGCAGTGGCTGGATTCAAAACCAGCTCTCCCTCTGTGCCACCAGCCGGCGAGCCCCTCCGCACTGGGAGAGCGGTGTGCTGGAGACAGGAGCAAGGCTCGAAGCCACACAGAGAATTTACTTAGTGCTTTTCAGTGGAGCCACAGGGATGCTGGCAGCTGGGCTGGGTGAGCTCACCTTGCAAACATGCCCCTGGAAAGGTGGGTGTAAACTGAATTTGTGTAATAAAGCCCAATTTTCCCAGAGATGTGTGGGTGCATTTCTGAGTGACCCTCAGAGAGCAGAGGCTCCAATGCAGGAGTCTTACTGGGCCCCCAGGGGACAGGCATGGCACAATTTCCGTATATGTAAACGACTTCCTCCTTGATCTAATCCGACAAGCATCTTTTCAGATGCTTAGCCCAGATAGATGGCCCTCATTTATCTTTTCAAATGTGGATGCACTTATTTCTCCCTTCTTCAGCCGGCCCAAACAGTCTCCTAGCTGGAAGCCCCAGACATCGTGGGTGGCTTGGCCCCAGCCTCCTGTCCAGACTGACTGTCCAGGACGTCTCAACTGGCTGGACTCCAGGTCTCTCAGGCAGTGTGAGGACACAAAGCACTGAGAAGCCTGAGCATTCTGTGTTGTTACTACTCCCCCAATCCCCAGCCCCCACCAAAGGAGACTACAGCTATCTCCAGGATAGAATCTCATGGGCTCTGGGCTGAAATAAATTTCTTCCATTGTATAGCCAAGGACTATATCCACCCCATGACACATTTCATTCTATTTATTTGGCCACTCATTCATTCAACCAATAGAGTACATGCCATCCATTCATGGTTGAGCACCAACTACTGGCCAGACACTGGGGAGAGACAGAGTATCCTGCCTCAAGTTCTGGGGGCTAACTGCTCCTAGTTGGGGTGGGTGGGGGACAGGACACAAGGCCTGAGGGCAGGGGCCCTGTACTTCTTGGTCATTGTGGTAGCCCAGCCTAGCACAATGTCTAGCACAGAGTAGGTCCTCCATATAGGTCTGTTAAATGGACACATGGCACATGGATGATGAGACAGATAACATGAGTGGTGCTGACTGTGCTGGTGGCAGGGGGCAATCTTAGGCAATGCAGGACCCTGAGAAGGCTCCATGGCAGTGATAACATTGAAGCTGGCCTTGAAGGATGGCTAAGGATGGAGAGGTGGAGACAGCATTCCCGGCAAAGCCCTCAGTGCCAGAAGAGACAGCGGTAGCAGAAGTCAGCCTTGTTTGGAGGCATAGCAAGAGTTCTTGACTGGCTGGAGCACGGGGTAAACGGGGTCAGGGTGGGCCTCACAATCATGGATTTGTTACCCACGTTGGCTGGATATAGGCCTACGTGGGGAGGTTTAGAGGAAGGAGACCAGAATACGAGAAGCCCAGAATTCTAGAAGGTTAGAACAATCAGACCAGATCCAGAGAACCTACAGACTTGGCCCTACTTTGATAAGAGTGTTGGTGCTGTCTGTGATTGGGTGGCTTTGGAGCACAGGCTTCTAAAGGGGCCATGAAAGCAGGACTTCCTAGAGGGGCTGGAGATGAGAAAAGGAGCAAAGGCCTCTAACCCCAGGTAAAAGGGCAGGTGGCAAGCCCAGAATTGCTTGTGGGCTCACAGTCTTCGTCCAGCCCAGGTCTGGCTGAGCCCACACAGGTGGGGGACCCCGACTTTGTGGAGCAGGATCTGGGAGGGATCAGACCAGGGTGAGGGTGAGATGCTTCCAGAATGGCTTTGCAGGTTGGAGGAACATGTTGTTTCTGGGACAATAATGTGCTGTGGATGCAGGGGAAAGGGTAGATTTCAGCAATAAGAACAGAGTCAGGGTCAGGGGTTACTAGGGCAGATGCTAGGCAGAGGCCCATGGGACCTTCCCAGCTTAGACCTGGAGGAAGCTAAGGCACAAGGAGGTTAAGTCACTTGCTCAAGACCACGCAAAATGTGAGTGGCAGAGCCCAGCAGTGTGACTGGGCCAATTACTCTGGAAGTGGCCATCACAGGGACTCTAACCTCAGGCAGTTCCCCAGAGACTGGGACCTAGGCACCCCTAACCACTACTGCACGGGCAAGTTTCTGCCTTCCCAATCTCTTTCTGAAAAGCAAATATCCCCCAGCAAGGGGGGCATGAGGGCCTTCTCCTTGACCCCAGGAGCCTTGATACAGCCTCCTCCCACCTCCACCTCCCTTGTGATGGCTGAAGCCAGCAGAGCCCCAGCACTCTCTTCCCCTCTGTGCTCAGCATGAACTGGGAAGCAGCCTGAGCAGGGGAAAGAGCAGGTTTTGGAGTCCAGGCTGGTTTCCGTTCAACTTGGCCACTCTCTGGCTGTGTGATGGCTTTTGGACCTCCCTCTGAACCTGGAAATTGGGAGTAGGTGTGAGTATTAGTGATGCCTGTGAAGTACTAGAACCTGGTAGGTGCCCCCATTCAGAGTTCCTCGTCCAAACCAAGCACAGTCCAGGGAGCTGGAACAAGGCAAAGGAGGAGGTACAGCCACTGCTGTTTCAGAACTCACAGCCCCACGGAAAGATAAAGCCATTGCAGATGAGTGGCTGTAGTGCCGCAGGATGTGGGGTGTTATAGACAAGGGCTCAAAGGCTATGGAAGCCCCAAGAAGAGCATGTCTGTTGGACTGGAGTGTCAGAGAAAGGGAAGGCTTCCTGGAGGAGGTGCATCTAAGCCTTGAATGATGAACAAGACTTTGAAGGCAGAGGAGGCAAAGGGTGGCAAAGAACCTGACATGTTCAGGGCATGGTGAGAGGGTCAGTGTGTTTGGAGGAAGGTGAGCATGTAGAACATGGCGGGCGGTGGCACTGGAGAGAGACGGTGACCCACTGGGGAGAGCCTTGAATGCCACACTGGACATTTGACTTACTCTTTTGGACAAAATCAATGGGAAGCCATCAGGAAAAATAGAGGGGTGTGTGTGTGTGTGTGTGTGTGTGTGTGTGTGTGTGTGAGGGGACCAGAAGGGAAACAGCCTGGAGGTTGAAGGACCAGGTAGGAGATGATAGAGACAGTCTAGGGGAGATCAATGAAGCAGCAGCAACAGGAAGAGAGAAGAGAGAATTGTAAGACTCGCTCAGGAAGAGGTGACAAGGCTTGGGAGAAACTCAGTGCAGGAGATAAAGTAGCCTCATGTTTAAGCACATGGTCCTTCTGCTTGGGTTTACTCTTAACCTCATTGTTTACTGGCTGTGTGGCCATGAGTAAGTTGCCTCACCTCTTTGAGCCTTGGTATTTTCATTTATTAAATAGGGATACTAAGAGTATCTACCTCCGAGAGATGCTGAAAATCATATATGTAAAGCACTCAGAGTGGTATTTCATCCATTCAGCAAATACTTATTGAGCATCTACTAGGTGCCCGGCACTACTCTATGGGCAGCAGATACAGCAGTGAGCAAACTAAAACAAAATTCTGGCCCTCACAGGGATTACACCTTGGAGGGTTAGCATACACATTAAACAAGATAAATAAGCAAGATATACATTATGTCAGATGGTGATAAGTGCTAAGGAAAAAAACAAAGAAAGGAACCTGGAAAGTATTGGGAGGTTGCAATTTTAGGAATGGTCTTGAAGATGGAGCCATCATAGATGGTGTGTGAAGTTCATGGCACGGGAATGGAAATGCAGGCTGAGCTGGGAAGGAAACAAAGGTTGCTGACATGCAGGGTCAAGGGGTAAATGCCCACGGTGTTGATGCACTGTTCCCAAAGATGCTCGAGTCACCTGAGATGATGGCAGGGCTTGGGAAACAGAGGAAGTCATGAGCCAAGCACCAAGTGTTGACTAAAGGAGTATGATTGAGACCTTAGAGAAGGCAAGTCACAGGGATGGTATAGCCAAAAGGCAGCAGTCCCCCAAGGAGAAGGGTTTTGACTGGAGGACAGAAGAGTGACAGTCTTGGCACAGGCAGCAACAGGGACCCAGGACACAGAGCGTCTCAGGAGAGGCACAGGATCTGGGGTATTTTGCAGGCCATGCAGGGACAGCTGCAGAGGACACAAGGGAAGGTTTGGAGAGGTGGGCGGTGGGCAGTGGCGAGGAGCTGGCTCAGGGGCACAGAATTACAGAGCTTCCTCAGTGGGTTGATGGTCTGTTACAAGATGGGTGGCATCTATGGTGGGCAGGGAGGGTGGGTTTGGACCATGGTACATAAAGACTGGAATGAGAGCCTAACAGATTAAACGTCCGTAGCTTCTCTGTGGAGCTGCCCCTGACCTGGTGGCCAGAGGATATCTCTCCCTGAGCTGAACCCATGCAAAACCCAGAAACGACCAGCCTGACATTGTGATAACATATGGATCCATGCATTCATTGAACAAATATTTTTCATCCCTTTCTATGAGGGCAAACAGAGCTCAAGGTACTTAGGATGCATCAATGAGAAAAACAGGCTCCAATCACCACCCTTGTGGAAGGAAGCAGATGAAAAGCAATAAATGCAATAAAAGTTTTCTATGTAATATGTTGGAGAGACATGCTATGGAAAATACCCAAACAGAGCAGGATGAGAGATCTGAAGGAAAGCAGGGGAGGGGTGCAAGTTTAAAGCAGGTTTTCAGGGCCCTTCCTAAGAAGGTGCCATCTGAGCAGACGTGAAGGGGTGAGGAAGCGAGCCACGAGCACGTGCATGTCTAGAGGCTGGAGTGAATCCATTAAGCAGGTGGTCAGAAGGGAAAACAGCAGGGGCTTAGATTGATGGGGGCTTGAGGGACATGGGAGCCATCAGAAAGTCTGAGTCATGGAGTCACACAACTTTGTCTTCAAAGGACGACTCTGACTGCTCCACTGGGAAAACACAGTAAGGGGACAATGTGGCTGCTGCAGTGGGGATGACAAGAACAGGCTGGATTGTGAACTTCCAGCTTTATTTACTGTCTGTCTCTTCCATTAGTATCTCCACTCACGCCTGCCTGTTCCCACTGTATCCCCAGCACCTAGTGTCCTTCAGAGTCCTTGGGAGGCTGCTGGAACTCATTCATTCATTTCACTTTAGAAATATTTATTGAGCACCTATTATGTGCCAGGCATAAATATGAATAATGTCCTGCCCAGAAGGACAGCAACTATTTGGGATTTATCATCTCTAGGCCATCACAAAAGTGTTGACATTTAACAGGCACACCAAGAACCTCCTCTAAGCCATATAGAACTCTTAGTGTCCAGGTTTGGCCCAGCGTTTCATCAGGAAAACACTGTCCAGAGCCTCAAATCATTCCAATCTTTCTATGTGCCTCTTAGAGAATATGAGAGGGGATCCAAGTTATAACTCTGGGCACTCATTCTTAAAAATCCTTTTTTCCTGCCCTCCCCTGTCCTCCCTCCCTTGTTCTTTAAGTCCTCCCTCCCTCTTCTCCCCTGGCCCTTTCTGCCAGCTCCACTCAATCCCTTTCTGGTTTCTCTCACCTCACCAGCTCTTTTCCAGACGCAGCATCCCAAAAGTGAAGGAACTGGGCAAAGACATGTTGTGTGGCACACTGAGGAAGGAGGTGGGGAAGGTAAACACAGTGTTGACCCTCACACACTTGACAAGCCCCACTCACACCAGACAACATTCCTAAGACTGAACCCTGGCTTCCCACACTCTGAACCGCAGATGCCATGGCCTTGTCCCTGTCCCTGGGTGATTCCTGTGGCCCACACCCATCTGAGGCCCAGGTTGGGACAGAGCTGGAAGGGAAGACACTCAGATAATCTATTCTGGTCCTTATGGTCCCCATCTCTCATGGGGATGGCCCTGGGCCCCTCCGAGGAGAAAGTCCTACACGTGTACCCATTTACTTGTGTGCCCTTGAGGTACCCCAAACCCACATCCAAAGCCAGCACACTCCCTTGAGGCCTCACCGTCCTCATCTGCAGAAGAATAATACCTTAGAAGGTTTTATGAGGATTAAATGAGATAATATATGTGCCTGGCACATTTTCAATGTTTAATAAATTCCAGCTGTCATCGCTATGACCTTCCCCCACTCCCACATTTCCTCTGTTGCCACATTATAAACTCCTTGCCATTTGGATTGGGTCTCATCCTTATATAGACAGTGGCTAATTCAGAGCCTGGAATACAGTAGGTGCTTATCAATGCTGGATGAATTGATAAAAAATAGGCATTTACCAGGCCCCCACAGGATTTAAAGTTTATTCTTTCCAAGGGGTTCTGACATTCTTTTTTTCCATAATATAGATTTTGGTTTTTTATTTGCGTGTGTGTGTGTGTATGGTTTTTTAAAATAATTTCAACTTTTATTTTAGATTGAGGGGCTACATATACAGGTTTGTTACATGGATATATTGCATGATGGTGAGTTTTGAGGTATGACTGATCCCGTCACCCAGGTAGTTAGCACCGTACCCAACAGTTAGTTTTTCAACCCTTTTCCCCACTCCTTCCCTCCCCCACCAGTAATCTCGAGTGTCTACTACTGTCATCTTTATGTCCACGAGTGTACAATGTTAAGCTCCCACTTTCAAGTGAGAACATGGGGTTTTTGGTTTTCTGTTCCTGCATTATTCGCTTAGGCTAATGGCCTCCAGCTGCACCGGTGTTGCTGCAAAGGACATGGTTTTCTTCTTTTTTATGGCTGCATGACATTCCTAAAGGGTCAACGCTGAGGGAGTCTGCCGTCTGTTATCAGATGTCCCTCATCTAAGCCCCACTCCCTGGGCCAGGGACAGTGTGGGTAGACTGGGTTGGATAAGATGCCTTTGGCAGAACCTCACCCCAAGGTGGACTGGAGCTGAGGCCTGGGTTCAATGCATGTCTGGGTGCTGGCTCCCTAAGGCTGCATTCCCCAATCAGTATTCCAGGCAGGAGCAAACCAGGATGCGGGCGGGGGTGGTGGGAGAGAGAGAACGTTGGGAGGGGGAGACGTGGCTCTGTCAGGAAATGAAGGCTGCCTCTCCACCCCCTTGCCCCCTGCCTCCCCACCCCCTTGAAGTTGCCAGGCTTTGCCAGGCTTTGCTCTGGCCACCAGGAGAGAGATCTCCTAAGAGAAGGCCACTTGGGGAGACAGCAGCTCCCTCCCGGCTCTTTATCTGCCTGCTGCTGTCAGTCAGCCCGACAGGAGATAAGCCCAGAGCTGGCTGGGCCTGAGCCCAGAGGGAGAACATAATTAAAAAGCCACTGCTGGCCTGGCGGGGTGCCGGGGTGTGGGGGAGCACCTGAGGATCTCAACTGGGGACATGGAGAGGACCCAGGAGAAACAGTCCCTTCTTTGAGAAAGAGCAGGGTACTCAGCACTCATTGAATAGCCTTGCAAATAAAGGGCAGCAGGCTACCAGCCCAGGGAAGCTTTGCCTGGCACCGACCCCACAGACAGGAAAACCCAGAGGGAATCTGACCTCAAACTTCTACTCCACACCCTTCATTTGACTTTGCTTTCCATTCCCACCCTACTTCTTCAAGGCATGTGATTACTTGGGCGGGGGTCTTGGGAGGCCCTAGATCATTGAGACACGGTCCTGAGAAATGCTGTGGAGGCCTTCATGCTGCAAGGATGAAAGCCATGCATTCTCTTCTTCATTCAATCAACATAAAGCAGGTAGTGAAACCAAAGTCGATGTGGCCCATGCCCATGTATATAGCGCCTATGCTCAAACGGGAAACAGAGAGTAACAGACGTCACTCAGAAACAGAACGCAGCACAACAAATGGTTAGAGATACTCCTGGGAAGAGAAACTCAGCTCTGTGCGGGGATGACAGAGGATGTTGGGCACACTGGTCTGGCCTCCCTGCGGAGGGAACCCGAGTTGACCACGAAAGATGAGTAGGGGGTTACTAGTTTAAAAATGGGGGTGGGGTGGGCCTTCTGGGAGGAGCAGCAAGCACAGGGATGGAAGGAGCAGGACACGTGTCCGGAGTGGAAACTGCTGAGACCCACAGGGTGTGTTTGGGGACCGTGGGGATGCTGGGCTGGGGAGGCCAGCAGGGGCCCAACCCCATAGAGTCCCAGGCCACCTTAAACTTTGGTTCTCTGTCCAAGGAGCAAGGGAACTCATTGGTGAGTACAAGAGGGAAGTGGGGTAGCAGAGACCTGTCCTGTTTATGTGTCCAGAATGTTTGTTCTGGTGAGTGGGTGCAAAATGGATTCTTGGGCAAGAGTAGATTCAAGAGGCAGATCAGGAGCTGCAGTCCACGTGGAGGTGGTGGTGGCCTGGGACAAGGTGCTGGTGGCTGCGAAGGGAGGATGTGGATGGATACAAGGGTTTTTCCAGAGATGACACATGGGTCTTGGCGATGGATTGTCTGTGTGTGTGTGTTGGGGTGGGGAGGTGGGAAGGAGGTGCAGGAATGACTCCCAGGTTTTGGCCTCTACACCTGGAAGAATGTGGCTCCCCTTACTTTGGTGACTATTGGGGGTGGCCCTCACATACCAAGTGTTCACTGCAGTGAGCAGGCTCACTGAAGTCAGAGAAGGAAGGACGTGGTGAGCTATTCCAATGTCCTCATTCTGCAGAGGCAACATCTGAGGCTTAGGGATTACAGGACACACAGAGGATGGGGTCAGAGTCTGAGCCCCTCGACTGCCTTCCCCACATGGTCTGTTGGGAGAATTCCAGGCTGAACGTGAGGCTACCTGGACTCTAGCCCTGACTGTGCTCCAACCATTTGAGTGAATCCCAACAGGTCACATGCTTTCAAGCCTCAGGTTCTCTACCTGTGAAATGAAAGGAAGAGAATGGCCACTTCTCCTCTTCTCAGGGAAGAATGGTAGTTATCCTGCGGTCACTTCCTTCCCAGGAACTAGGAAGTTCTTGGGGAAAATGAAAACAATGCTGCTTTGATTGGTTGGGGTTGTCTGAAATGGGAAATCTAGGTTGGGGGGACTTGGGGGAGCCTCTCCCCACTTCCTGCCCTTCCTTGTCTTGCAGGTTCTGAAGGCTGAGTAGCCAGCGGGATGCCTGGCTTGCTGAATTGGATCACGGGGGCAGCCCTGCCCCTCACGGCGTCTGACGTTACCTCCTGTGTCAGTGGTTATGCCCTGGGCCTAACTGCCTCCCTCACCTATGGCAACTTGGAAGCCCAGCCCTTCCAGGGTAAGGACACCTGCTGGGGCCTCCCCGGCTCCCCGGGACCACTGCCTCCTCCATATTGAATCCCTGTCTTGACATTTACTTGCTAACTGACCTTAGGCGAGTCACGCCACCCCTCCGAGTCTGTTTCCTCATCTGTAAAACGGTGAGACTATTTCTGCTTTGCAGGCCCCAAAGCTAATAGCAAGGAGGGTCAGGATTTGAGCTGAAGAAGTTTGGGTTCAGCCCCAGCCAACTATCCCCACACTTTTCTTTTTCTTTGAGACAGGGTCTCATTCTGTTGCCCAGGTTTGAACGTAGTGGTGCGATCACGGCTCACTGCAGCCTCCACCTCCCGGGCTCAGGAAATCCTCCCACCTCAGCCTCCCAAGTAGCTGAGACTACAGGCATGTGCCACCTCACTCAACTAATTTTTGTATTTTTTGTAGAGACTGGGTTTTGCCATGTTGCCCACTCTGCTCTCGAACTTCTGAGTTCAAGCAATCCACCCGCCTCAGCCTCCCAAAGTGCTGGGATTACAGGCTTGAGCCACAGTGCCAGACTGTCCCTGCACTTTACAGCCCACAAGGCACACTGTCCACTGGTCAGTCCCACACTTTCTCCAGGGGGCTTCACAAGAGGAGAGGCATCAAGACTCAGTCAAAGCCAGGAGCCTCCACTCCTAGCCATGGTTCTTGCTCCTATGACCCTGGGGAAGCTGCCACCACCTCAAAATCAGGATGTTCCTCCCCACTGTCCAGATGCCCTGGGTCGTGGCGGAGCCGATGAGGTAACACAGTAGGCAGGACTTTGTGGACTGAGAAACCATCTGTGAATATGAACCACAGTCAGGGGTATGGAGGCACACTGGCCTGCCAGAGTCATTTGTAAATCAAACTCCTCTCCTTCCACTTCAGGAGGGGAGTTGTGGGAAGGCCAGGAGGGCACCGGCCAGGATTCCCTTCCTATCCGCAGTGATGGGGCCTCCTAGCCACCAAACTTCGTGTCTGTGGTCACCAACCTTTGGTGACAAAACCTCAGCCCCACCTGAGATTCTGAAACCCCTGCAGGGCTGCCCTGGGGACCAACACTACCCAAGGGAGCCGCAGGGAAACTTTCTTCCCCTTAGAAATTTCCCGGACAGGGCAAATGGCCCTGTTCCTGTGTTCAAGGAAACCTAGAGAGGGCGACTTAAATTAGGATCCACCTGCAGACTCAGGGAGCTAAATACCCAAACTACTTCCAACAGCCCTTTGGCTTTCCACATGCAGAAGGCACAAGTCCCCCCACTTTACAGATGAGGAAACTGAGCCCCAGAGGGAGCGGAGGTCGGGGTTTGTGGGGGGCTCACCCTGGACCCAGCATTGTGCTGTCCCGATATTAAGAGGGTAGATAAAACAAGACCTTAACACTGTCAACGTGATCCCCAGCCGCCAGCATTACTCACAAGCTGCTTCAGAACGGCAGGATTTCTGGCCCCACCCCAGAGCTACTGAATCCAAATCTAGATTTTAACAAGACCCCAGGTCACTTGTGAGCTTCTAAAGTTTGAGAAGCACTAAGATATAATAATGTGTGGCACGTGGCTTCATAATTGATGCCTATTTTTTTTAGTTCTCACTACGACCCTGGGAATAGGCTTCATTATCGCCATCTTACAGGTGGTGCTAGGAGGCCTAGAGAAGCTAAGTGTCTTATCCAAGGTCACCTGGCTAGGAAACATGACGGAGCCTGGATTAGAACCCTAGTCTTCCTCCAAAGCCCCAATCTTCCATGCCACAGGTGGCAAACTTGTGGTCCATGGACAAAACTGACCACACAGATGTGCTTTATGAGGCGCACACAAGTCCCATAAAAACCCATGTTTTCACTCTCTTGGAAAATCAGAAGTTCTGGCCACACCAGGCTCACACACCTGCAAAATAAGAGCTGGCCCTGGCGCTGCACTTACCCACCTGGTCCCAGAGCTGGCTTGCTGCCGAGGCCTCTGGGCATCCGCTGAGTGGCAGTGGGCACCACCCAACCAGCAGGCCAAGGATTCAGGTTCCTTCCAGGCAAGGGGTGTGCAGGGTGGGCCTGGGGCACCTCGCGATGCTGGGCCCTGCTCTGACAGGCCTCTTCGTGTACCCCCTGGATGAGTGCACCACGGTGATCGGCTTTGAGGCAGTCATTGCCGACCGTGTCGTGACGGTACAGATCAAGGACAAAGCCAAGCTGGAGAGCGGCCACTTTGATGCCTCCCATGTTCGATCCCCAACAGTCACAGGTAAGGAGACCAGAAGGGCTGCAGCGGGACCTGGGTTGGGCCAGCCAGAGGCTGCCTAGGCTGGAGCCTCAGGCTGACTGCAAGGATAGCAGCAGAACATGAGAGAGAAAGAGCACTGAACTAGTCAGGGATCCTGGATGGAATCCTGTGCCACTTTGGGCCAATAGTTAACTTCTCTGAACCTCAGCTTCACTGTCTGTAAGACAGAGGTAATTGACTTTCTGTTGTCACTCGAAAGTGTGTGAGGATCAAAGGAAGGAAGGTAACAAAAGGATTTTAAAGGTCTCTCTAGAGAAACAGAATAACACATCTTTTAATTTCAGAGGCTGTGAGACAAGTCACACCAGGATTCGACTCCCTTTCCTGTTGCTTACAAATGTGAGCTTAGAGAAAAAATTAACCCCCTCTTTAAAATGGAATAAATAGCTGTCCTCACCCGATACTCAACCAGGATAATGCAGGCAGAGGACTCACATCACAGTAAATACTCAAAGCGTGGCTACTAATGCCTGCTACTGAGGAAACTGAGGCTCAGAGAGGAAGAGCAACTGGCTCAAGGTCAGTGAAAGGCAGCTGTTAGTGCCTTTTAGGCAGCACATCACACAGCATGCTGGTGGAAGAGCCAGGGCAAGAACATAGACCAGGTATAATACAATGTAAGAGATTCTTACTGTTGGATCTACGATCAAGGTGAAGTTTGTTCAAGTGGTTATTAAAATGTTCAATGAACACTCATCCTGTATAAGGTGCAAAGTTGTCCCTGAGTTGTTATGATTTATCACAGTCCAAAAGGTTAGTTAGGATCTGTCTAGGAGTAACCATGATGGGAACAGGGGGTGGAAAGTGACTGTGTCAAAAGAGGTTGTGATGATGTTAGAGAAAAAGACCAGCCTAGATCAGGGACCAGGAAGGTGTTCATGGAGGGGTTGGGTGGGTGGGTAGACTGGGTAAGCAGGGACGAAGAAATGGGTGTTTTGATAAAAGGAAAGAGCATGAGCAAAAGTATGGATCCCCAAGGGCGGGGGATGCTTTTATTTGGTTCTTGGGTTGGGAAGTAGAATTTAGGGGATGAAGATGTGACCCTCTGTTGGGGTTTTGTGAGTCCAAGTTTTCCACCCCCAGCAAGGTCGAGTGGAAAGTTCACAGGCCTAGAGTCAGACACATGGGGGTTCAGATCCTGGTTTAACAGGTTACTTATTCACAACACACACCCTCAAGCTGAGCCTTGATTTTCCCATCAGCAAAATGGGGCCACTCACTTACCACAAGAGCAATCTTAGAGGGGATCAGAGATAATCTATGTACAGCCCCTGACGCCAGCCTGGCACTTAGGGAACGTTCTGCAAGAGGGGGTTTCCATCGCCCCTCGTTCCTGCACACCGGGAAAGGTGACCTTGGATGAGGATTTGGAGCGGATCCTGTTTGTGGCCAACCTGGGGACCATTGCCCCCATGGAGAACGTCGCCATCTTCATCAGCACCTCCTCGGAGCTCCCGACGCTGCCCAGTGGGGCTGTGAGGGTCCTTCTGCCTGCTGTCTGTGCCCCAACCGTGCCCCAGTTCTGCACCAAGAGCACTGGCACCTCCAACCAACAGGCCCAGGGGTAAGGAAGCCCTGCCCAGACCAATCAGAGTCCCAGGTGGGCAACAGAGCGTGCATCAGGTGACATTAGTAGGGGATGGGGTGGGGGAGACAGGGAGGAGATGGGGAGGCTCTGCTGTACGGTTGCCACCCTCTGAGCCATTTGCTTCTCCCCTGCTCACTTTTAGAGCACTTAAAAGCATCTCTGAAATGCCCTGTAATGGTACTGGCCAGAAGTTATGAAATTTGGACAGCTTGGAATCAGCATTTCCAAGCTGTCCAAATTTCATAACTTTACTCAAGAGGTACTTTCTGATCACCTATGATGTGCCAGACACTGGGCTGGTTGTTAGGGATAGAGAAGGAGAAAAACCAGTATGTTTCCTGACATTTTGGAACTTAGTGGAAGACCATTATCCAACAAATAACACAACTAATTATGTGACTCATTGTATACTGGAATGCATTATTGACTGAAAAGTACAAGGAAGGAGAAGTTCATTGGGCTAAGAGTATAAAAGAGGGACCCAACCTGGGGGGTCAAGGGCCGGGCCAGGCTTCTCTGAGGAGTGATGTTTCAGCTAAGAACTGAACGATGAGGAGGATGTAGGTGCAGAGAGGAGCATTCCCGTAGGTGACAGCAGCAGGGACAAAGGCCCTGGGGTAGCAAGGACAGGGCACTGGAGAGGAACAGAAGCACAGGTGGCACAAGATGAGGCTGCAGAGGCATCGGACACCCTTTGGCCCTGGCTAAGATTGTTTCTCCAAAAGCAACAAGGAGCCATTAAGAGGATTTTCAACAGGATGGGGAGAGCAACATGACAAGCCCGTACCTGGACAGTTTCTCTGTCCTCCCCTCGTGGTATGAAGGGAAAATGAGGTGGGTCACAGTCTAAGGCACTTACAGCTGAGATCATTTTCTATGAAAATAAGTGCTGTAGGGGACGGAAGGGGACAGAGTGGGACAAGTGCCATTTTAGCTCCAACAAACAAGAACTAGGCATCATTTGTGGCCTGACCTGAATGAAGGGGACAAGCCATGAACATATACTAGAGGGAATATTTTGCGCAGGGAGAGTCACAAGTGCAGAGGCCCAGAGGCAGCAGCAGGTGCCATGTGTCACGGCAGCAGCAGAAATGCTAGTGTGGCTATTGCAGAATGAGACAGGAAAGGAGAGAGGTCAGATCGGTGGTGATGAGTGGGATCGTGCATGGTCTTGAAGGACGACACTTGGCACAACAGAGAAGCTGGTGGCATAAGCCAGTCTTAGACCAAAGAGCACCAGCCTGTGTGTTGTCTTTGTAAGTGTTGCCGGTGACGATGAGTCTTGTGCATTTGAGAGGCAGGGCCTAGCTGGGACATTTGGGACCTCAGTGGGTCAGGGAACAAGAGGCCAGGAGGCCCTGATACCACTGAGCGGGTGCTAATACGCTTATTTCTGCCCATTCTAGCAGGCAGAGTTAAGAGTGACATTCTTGGAAAAAGACTGCCTCAACCCCCTGTGAATCTCAAAGGAGCTCAGATAGAGTGACATAAGACAAAATCCAAAAACCAGATGACACCAAGTGTTAGTGAGGAGAAGGGGAAGGCTTGTTCACTGCTAATGGAATTAGGAATGGGGACAGCCACCCAGGAAAGCAATCTGGCAATCCTCAGTGTGCCCTTTCCCCCGGGGATCATGAAGAAATTATTTCACAAGTCCAAAGGGAACACAGACAGGGATATTCATGGTGGCGTTATTTGTGGATGTGGGGAGGCCGAGCTGGGAACAACAAGTACAATGTAACGGATGCCCCCAAGTGATATCAAGTTAGCAGCGAGGACTTGGGTTTGCAGCCTCCTGGGCAGAGTTTTAAGACATAACATTGTGCCAAAAAAAAAAAAGTAAGAGATCGAATGAGATTCATAATATAAGGCGATCTTGTCAGCTTAAAGCACAATCACACCCAAATGCTGCCCCGTATTTTACAAGGATGTGTGCATATGGAAGGACATAGATTAAAAGCCTTAGGGGGTGTGCCTGTGGAGACAGCACAGGATGGGAGATGGGGTGGAGATCGCAAAGAAAGAGGGCCCCGAAACGTGAGCATTCAGCAGGTGACAGACACTTGGCTAAGTAGTTGCTCCTGGAGTCCTCAAAGCAACTGCAAAGTATTGTGCCCATTTAAAGGATGGGAAAACAAACACTTAGAGGAGAAATGACTCGCAAGGCTTGCAGCTCACAAAGACAGAGATTCAAGACATGGTGTGACGCAGTACAAACCGTTTCACCATGGAGCCAGACAGACCTAGGCTAGGAGATCTGGGCCAGGACTTTGCTAGTTCTTAATAGTGGGAAGTTGAGCCAGTCACCTCATCACACTGAGCTTCAGTTTCCCTGCAGAGACTCTGACATCTTCCCAGAGCTGTGGTGAGAACGACGTGAGCTACCCCTAGGGAGCACCGTGCCTGATGCCTGGTCCAGCGTGGGTGCTCCTTGGAGGTGGCTGTGCCTTACGTCAGAATCCAGGCTTTCCCTGGGGTCAGGTTGAGTGGGAGAGTACGGGTCTGAGGGCCCCCTTGGTGGGCTGGGTTGCCTGGAACTCATTGTCCTCTCCTTGTCTTCTCACGCTGGTCCCCTGCTTCCACCCTGGCTGGTCTCCTTTCCTTCTCCCGGCACTTTTCCAGCAAAGACAGGCACTGCTTTGGTGCCTGGGCCTCGGGCTCCTGGAATAAGTTGTGTCTAGCGACTCTCCTGAACACTGATGTGTCCAACCCCATGGAGTATGAGTTCAACTTCCAGCTGGAGATCCGTGGGCCATGTCTGCTCGCAGGTGAGAGGGAGATGTCCAGACGGGATTGGAGGGCTTCAGGCCAAAAGTCAAAGGCTGCCAGGGATGGGACAGGGGTGGGCAGGGAAGCCAGCTGGCCCAGATGGGAGATCAACAAAAGTACACAAAGCCTGTGGACCCCCATTCCCCATGGCCCCAACAAGCAGCCCAAAGATAAGTCCCTTCCCAGGACGGATTTCAAGGCCACCGACTTCCACCCCAGTGGCTTCCTCGGGAGAACATCCATGGGGAATGGTGGACCTTGGTCCTCTCCTAGAGGCCACAGCTGTAAAGCTGCTTCCTGGTTCTCACCTTGTCTGCTTGTCAGAAGCACCCAGAGACACCCGAACATCCTGCAGCCTAGATCCCACCTCCCAGAGATTCTGGGGTATGTTCTCGGCATGGAAACATTTAAAAGCTCCCCAGAAGATTCTAACATGCAACCAGGATTAAGAACCATTGCTCTGAAGGTTCTCCCCACAACCACTCAGAGCCTTAAAAGGACACTGGGATATGGTTTCTTGTCAGTGCATGCGCTCCTAGAGCAACATTGCATTCCAGTGTGAGGTGCGTTTATGGAGCACCCATCAAAAAAGCACCCTTCGACAGAGCGCTGAGAGCCATCTGCTTGGCAGCATGCTGGGGGCTGTGCGTGCCCTATAAGAATGCGACTCCTCCAACCCCCACTAGATCCTGAGTTGAGAGCAGGAAAAGCCATCAGACACCATCTATCTAAGCCTGCATTTTACAGGTGGAGAAATTGAGGCAGCCTGGCCATGGTCATACTGCAGGTCAGGAGCCCCTAATGGGGCTGGCATGTCACTCATCTCTGGCCTGGGTCTTGGTGTGCCCCAGCGAACTCCTCTCTCTCCTGACCTCATGAGCCTATATCCCCCTTGCCTTTCTATGCCACTCAGGGGTGGAGAGTCCCACGCACGAGATTCGTGCCGATGCTGCCCCATCTGCCCGCTCGGCCAAGAGCATCATCATCACCTTGGCCAACAAGCACACCTTTGACCGGCCTGTGGAGATCCTCATCCACCCCAGTGGTACGGTGCCCCACAACGGGCCCCTGGGTTGCCTGTGGGAGGGAGGAGGTGCTGAGCCTGTGGGGACAGAACATGTGGCCCTCTGCCCAGCAGCTAGCTAACCAGGGAAAGGCTCGGGGGTGTGTGGCCAAGGAGAGGAGACCCACTACTTTCCTCCCAGGAAAGTTGGCTCTAGCTGGTGGAATCAAGTGTCTCCTGCCCTGATTCAAGCTCCAGAGGCCTAGGGTCTCATCCACCCATCAGGACACTTTACCCCAGGCCAGCTGAGCAGGGGATCTTTGAAAACCAAAGTTCAGTGAGACCCTGGAAATTCTGTAGCCTCAAGGAGAAATTCTTGTCTGTTCAAGAATTCACAGAATGTCAGGACCTGAAAACATCAGAGAGGCATTTAACCCCATCCCACTACCATTTTACAGATGGCTCAGCTGAGGCCCAGAGAGGGGCAGTGAGTCACCCATGGCCACTAGGCTCCCCTGCCTCCCAGCTAAGGAGTCTTCCCAAGCCCTACACTGCTTCAGGCAGCCAGGGCTTCCACCCTGCTTCCAACTGGGAGTCCCACCCCTGTGAGAATCTTGCACCTAAACCAAAGCCTCCAGCATCCTTCTTCTGTGATACCTGGCCAAGTGCTGAGAGTCGATCTCATCTCTGCAGAGCCCCATATGCCCCATGTCCTGATAGAGAAAGGGGACATGACGCTGGGAGAGTTTGACCAGCACTTGAAGGGAAGAACAGATTTCATTAAAGGGATGAAGAAGAACAGCAGTGCAGAGCGGAAGGTGAGGGCAACTGAGGCGGGGAGCGGATGGTGGCAGAGTTGGGGTGGCACTGAGGCCTGGTCTCCACTGAACCAGTGAGGTGGGGAGGTAACCTGCCCGAGGTCATGCAGCAAGCTGGAGGCAGACACCAGGCAAGAAGTGTTTCCTTCTGTGGGCCCCAGGGCACTGCAGGGCACTTTCAGAGGCCCCATTATCCTGGCTCTGTTCCCGCCTCCTGCTAGGTCACCTTTCTCCAGGACCTCGCAGGTGCGTAAGCCAGGAAAATTCACATATGGTGACAGAAATTGCCTTGGCCTCCTCTGGGCCTCTGCATCCCCAGGGGTGCCCAGGACCCTTCAGCTCTTTACCTCCTGGACCTCCCCTACCCACCAGCTGAGTAGCCTCTTGCTCTTCCTCCCTCTGGGGCCCTTGCTTGCTATGACATAAAGGACAAAAGCAGAGTGGGGAAAGCTGTCCCCCACCCCATGAAGCTGCAGGACAAGGAGGCCTGGCCAGGGGACGGGGATGGGAAAGGGAAGGTTGGAGGCTGAGCGTCAACCACAGGTCACACCCTGTGCTCTGCCTCCCACTCACGGTCCTGCACACTGAGCCAGGTCCTGAATGCCAAGATAGGTTTCAGAATGATGGCTCATCTCTTTCCATTAGCCCCTTTTTTAGATGAGAAAACTGAGATCTAGCACCCAAAGATCACCAGTGAGCTGGAGGAAGGGAAAGACTGTTATCTCAGAAGTTAGATTTGGTGACCAGGAGGCTAAGGGATGAGAATGGATTCTGTGGGGGCAGTTGAGCTGGATTTCACAACACCACCCATGCTCTACCCGCCTAGCTGGCACAGGGCAGTGGCAAGGTGAGGAAGTGGACAGAGACCCCACTGGAAGCACCTGCTCTCCCAGAGGTGCCCCTCAGCCAGATGAGTCAGTTGGGAGAAGAAGTTGGAGCCAGGTTCTCAGAGTAGGGGGTGGCAATGCCAGAGCTCTGAGAACTGCTGCCTGTATGCCAGAGGGTCCCAGTGGGTCTCCCAGGCCTGGGGCTGCCTGCCTTGCCTGCCAAGCCTTAAATCAATTAGCTCAGGGATGGTGGAAGCAAATGAGAATTAACTTGCCACCTTGGGTTGGTTATGCAAATAGCCTGTATTCTCACAAACTCCAGGGATGACAGCGATCAACCCACAGCTGCTAAGAAATGATGAGTTTATTGTAATTGGATAATGGCAGCTTGAGGAGACATTAGAGAATCCTGAGCCAGGGTACCCACCCCGTCCCTCTGAGAGGAAGATAAGGTTTCTGGAGGTGGCTTCTCTCACTGACAGATGTGGTTGCTGCTGCCTTGGGCTCTGTCATCAAAAGAGCCAGTCTGGGCTGTGGCCTCTGGTGGAGGGGCTTCACGTGGGAGAGAGCGAGCCAGTTCCCTTGGCAGGGAGAAGAGTGGGTTGCGGGTATCCACAGGGTGAACATCAATCAGGAAGAGTGGGTGGGACAAGCTGTCAGAAACCCTGGTTTAGCAAGGAGAGGGCAAATCACATAGAAGGACACACCACGCGCAAGAGACAGAGATGCCAAGAGAAACAGAGGCTGAAGGGAAAAAAAAAAAAGAAAAGATGCACACACAGATCAGTGGCAGGCAAAAAGGCCCACACAGATTAATTCCCTCACTTATTCATTCAACAAATAAATCTTAGGGGGGCAATACTGAGAATGACACAGTCTTTATCTTCATGGAGCTTGTATTCTGGGATGGAAAGACTGAGGAAAAAAAACAAATCAAGCCACGCGCGGTGGCTCACCCCTGTAATCGCCGCGTTCTGGGAGGCCGAGGCAGGCGGACCACGAGGTCAGGAGATCAAGACCATCCTGGCCAACATGGTGAAATCCCGTCTCTACAAAAATTAACTAGGCGTGGTGGTGCATGCCTGTCATCCCAGCTACTCGGGAGGCTGAGGCAGGAGAATCGCTTGAACCAGGGAGTCGGAGGTTGCAGTGAGCCGAGATAGTGCCACTGCACTCCAGCCGGGTGGCAGAGCGAGACTCTGTCTCAAAAAATAAAAATGAAAAAGCAAATCAAGAGGGGTGATATGACCACAAGTTATAGGTGCTGGGTGTTCTTTAGCTGGGTATCAGCAAAAGCCTGTCTGAGGATGAGACCTGGCAGATGACCAAGAGCCCACCGTGGGAGGAATGGATGGAGAGGGCACAAGGGATGAAAGAGCAGGAAGCAGAACAATGGTGACCTGTTTGGAAAACAGGAAGAAGGTCAGTGCAGCTGAAATGTAGGGAGCAGAGTGGGTAGAGAGGAGGTGGACAGGTAGGCAGGGGTGAGCCCACAGGGGGCTTCCTAAACCATGGTTTAGAGTATTCGGGGAGGGCACTGTTTGAGCAAGAGAATGACAAGAACAGTCACTCTGGCTGCTCTCTGCAGAGTGGACCACAGGGAGATAAAAGTTGGACAAAGAGAGCAGGAGGAGACTATTGCAAAGGTCCAGAGACAGAGACAGTCCTCTCCTGAACATGGGCAGTAGCAGTGGAGACAGAGAGACATGGACGCATTCAGGCTGCATCTTAGCAGCAGGACTGGCAATGCTTTGCTGCAGGATGGAATGTGTGGAGTGAGGAAAAGAGGGGAACCGAGGACAACTGTTAGGCGTTTGGTTTGAACAACTGGGTGGGTGGTGATGTCATCTATTGAGATGGGGAAGGAACCCAAATAGACAGAAACTGAGAAACAGACACAGAGACACGTGTACACACAGAGACAGCCAGATAAGGAGACAGAGAGAGAAAGTCGGGGTGGAGAGTGAAAGCAGTGTGAGAACAAAGGAAATGAGATTCTGTGGGAAGGGGAGGGGGAGAAGCAAGGGGAAGGGTCCTGGCCTCAGGGCCAGCTAGGAGGCCACATAAAAAGATAAACACCAAGGCACTGTCCTTCCCTTAATCTTTACTGATCCATCTCTGGACCAGGCCCTATGTTAAATTCTGGAGATGTAAAAGAAGCTAAGAGATGACCTGCCTTCAAGTATAATAGCAAACAAGTTGGCGGGAGGCAGAGATCGGAGCAAAAAACTGTATTCAACATGAGTGAGAAGTGCCTGGGCCTCCAGGACCAACAACAGCAGCACCAGCAGTGGCAATGATGGCTGCTGTTTAGAGACCATTGCTCTCTGCCAGGCAGCCAGCTTCCCAAATGCACTGAACCCATGCAACAACTCAGTGAGGTATGTCTTCTTGTCCTCATTTCATGGATGAGGAAACTAAGTAATTAAGTCCACCTGGAAATTGGGGAAGACTTTCCAAGCGGGTAGAATTTGAAGAGTGAGTAGGAATTTAACAATGGGAGAGAATCGGTAAACTAGGGAAACCCAGTTCACAACCAAGAGGAGGCAGAGCGCAGTTTACACACTGAGTATAAAAGCGAGAGACCATTACTCAACCAAGGGGCTTCTCGCGTCTGTGCTGACTCAGTTCATCCTCACAACCACCCTGAGAAGCGGACATTATTCGCCCCATTTGACAAATGGGTAAATAGACCCAGGGGAGGGGCTCGCCCCCATGTCACACAGTAGGATGGTGACAGAGCAGGGATTCAAACCCAAGTCTTTCTGTCTGCAAAGTCCATGCTTGCTGTTGCAACCCGTGAAGGTCTAGCAAACAGAGAAGCTGAGCACAGTCAGCCCGAAAGTCTTCTGTGCAGAGCCTGAGCAGGATGTGGGTGCACGGTGAGTGATGGGGACCAGGATGAGTCCCCAGGAGTACCTCTTGACCCCCGATTGCCCAATCAGAGTGTTCCTTTCTTCTCCAGACAGAAATCATTCGCAAACGCCTCCACAAAGACATTCCCCACCACTCCGTCATCATGCTCAACTTCTGTCCCGACCTCCAGTCAGTCCAGCCGTGCCTGAGAAAGGCCCACGGGGAGTTCATCTTCCTCATTGACAGGAGCAGCAGCATGAGCGGGATCAGCATGCACCGAGTCAAGGTACCTGCTGAGAGGACCCCTTCCCAGGGCCCAGGGCTCCAGGGAAAATCAGCTGTGCGCCCCCAACCCAGCTTCCTCAGCACTTTCTGTTCCAAGAAACAACTTTTAAAAATCAGTTTAGGGCCGGGCGCGGTGGCTCAAGCCTGTAATCCCAGCACTTTGGGAGGCCGAGACGGGCGGATCATGAGGTCAGGAGATCGAGACCATCTTGGCTAACACGGTGAAACCCCGTCTCTACTAAAAAATACAAAAAACTAGCCGGGCGAGGTGGCGGGCGCCTGTAGTCCCAGCTACTCGGGAGGCTGAGGCAGGAGAATGGCGCAAACCCCGGAGGCGGAGGTTGCAGTGAGCTGAGATCCGGCCACTGCACTCCAGCCCGGGCCACAGCGCGAGACTCCGCCTCAAAAAAAAAAAAAAAAAAAAAAAAATCAGTTTAAACGGAAACACCCAAACTCCATTTGCATCTCCAAAAAAACGTGAAGTAGTGTGAGCAGAGGCAGAGCTGGCATCCATTTACAAGGGATGGAGTCATCCATAGCTGTCCTTTGCATTCTACAAACTTTAGCTAAAACACCCCGGCAGGTACTGAGTGGAGCAGGGTACGGAGAAGAGAGAAAGGGAAGTAACATTTGCTGAGGGTCTGCTATGTGTTGGATATGGTGCTAGCCACTTAATGCGAAGCTTGGTATCTAATCCAGACGATAATCCTATGCGTTTGATCCTATTTTTGCCATTTTCCATATAGGAAAGCTGATCTTGAGAGTTTCAGTCACCTGCCCAAGGTCACATGGCCAGTGTGGTCTAAAATTAAACCCATGTCCACCTGACTGTTCCCACCACCTGACATCAGAGCTTCAGTGGACATGGCCCCTGCCATCAAGGAATGTATAGAATTTGGTAGAAAAGACTTGGTTTCTCTTTTTTTCAAGTGCCTAATAGGTGCCAAGCCTTGCCCTTGGCCATCTGGAAAAACAGCAGAATGTAAACACATTTGCTGTCCTCAAGGAGCTGACAGTCAAGAGAGAGGCACAGGTCTGCTAGCCAATCAGAATACATGGGAGCTTTGTCTCCCTGCTAAGGAGAGCTCCTCAGGAGAGTGGAAGCAATGGTGATAGAACCCTCCCCCCGACAATCCAGATGCATTTCACCTGCCCCTGCCCTACCCCCAGGAGATTACCGGTCTAGACTGTGGCATTTTACAAGACTCCCTTGTATTTTTGATTGTGCAGATGTCTGTCTCTCTGGAGTTATGAACTCATTTAGGAAAAGGGTCATCTATCCTCTCACCTCTCTTTTTCCATGGCGCCTAGCTCTGTGTTTATGCATGAAAAGCCTTCCATCTCTTTATTGATCCAGGTAAAGGATAACTGAGGTCAGGAAAACAAGGAAGGAGGGGGCAAGAACAGAGAGGGGTTCTGCCATCACCTGAAATTTCATCTTTCCCCCTAGTTTGTTCCCAGAGCAAGCTCTTGTTTCCAGGACAGCAAGCTCAGCAAGGAGAGGAGGGTTGGGCAGGATCTGGGATGCCAGGTATCCTCACGGGTTTGCTACAGTTGTCTTGAAGTATGACAGAGGAGTCATACACAGGACCCAAGTTCCTGTTTGGAACTTGGGTGTAGGGCTGATTGACACCTTCTTCCCCAACCTGCCCACCATCAAAGGCAAACATTGGAATGAGAAGCTGTCCTCGGTGCTGGAGTGCTGAAGCACGCTCCAGGCCTTTGTGGCCATCTGTATCCCCTTCTGCACCTATATCAATTCATAAGATGTCTCAGCTACCCTAGAGCATCACAGAAGCATAAACCTAAAACATGCCTTAGGGAGCATTTAATCCATTTTCCCTCCACTTTCCAGGTAAAGAAATTGAGTTGTCAAGAGGCTAAGTGCTTTTCCCAGCATCACAGGGTTAATGAGAGAGCCTGGGCCTTCTATATCTTGCTTCAGAGCTCATTTTCCTTACACTGCTTATGGAGAATTATGCATACTCTTCCACTAAAAAATTCTCTTCTCTGATGATATCATCTCTGCTGCATGGCATTGTGCCAAAAGCAACACCTGGGTTCCAAGGTCAATCCTGCCACTGATTTGCTCCTTGGCTGTGGACAAGTTGATTCTCAACTCTGGGCTTCATTCGTCCTTTCTGTAGAGTGAGAAGGATCAATTCAGGCAGAGTGAATGTATGTCACATGTCCCTTGGCTCCCCTCTCCCCATCAATTCAATAATTGGTCATGACAATTTTTTTCCTGCTGAGCCTGGACTCAGTCTATATCCTTGTCATCCCAGTGTTCCAGGCAGTTACTACCAGTTAAATGGAATTAGTTCATAAATGGAAATCCACTTCCTGGGCTGAAAGCCTGTCCAATCTTTGCATTCCGGAATTCTCTGACAATAACTTTCTCTGGCTCTCCTTTCAGTCCTCTTTCTCCTTGGAATCTCTCCTGCCCTTCTCCAGTTCAGCTCACTGAGCTCAAGGTCATGCCTTCACAAATGGCTTTGCATTGGTGCCATCCATGCTAAACATGACCCTTTTAGAGAAAGGCACAGAAATTACTCAGGATACCCACCCCTTTCCCCACTGACAATAAGGCCACTGGAAGGTTGCTTGGGTCCTTAATTGTGACCCATTGGGTTGAAGTTTTAGGAAAATCTAGGCTCGGGGGGAGGGAGAAAATAGAAATCCAAACAGCCTATGCCAAAGGGGAAAGTCCAGCCAATTTAATTTCCTGCAGCTGGTCTCATTCTTCAACTGCCGCTTGCTGCCAAAAACATGGCTTTAAAAATTCTAATAGGTGTGAGCAGAGACAATCTGTATGGATCAGCAGAATCTCCTCCTAGCAGGAATATGCATTAGTGACTAATGAAAAAATAAGCAGACATTGACTTCTTTTGTAGAGAAACCAAATGTATTGAGGCAAGCAATGAAAAGAGATCGAGAGAATGTTAATGTTAATGTTTAATGTTAATGTTTACAGGGTGGGGGATGGGACTGGGGTGTGAGTATGTGGAGCCTGGAAATCTACGTGGTGTAAAATTTGCCAGAATCCAATTTTCTTCTAGATCCTGAAGGATGATGGCTTCCCTGAAGCCATGCTGAGATCCCTGGGGTACTATCAATAAACAAGATGGGGGACATGGAGGTGAGGGGCAGACAGACCTTCATTCCTCTGCCAAGGCAGAGCTGACATGAATAAAAATCTCAAAGCTGTGTTTTTTTTGTTTCGGTTTTTTTTTTTTTGGTTTTTTTTTTGAGACGAGTCTCGCTCTATTGCCCAGGCTGGAGCACAGTGGCATGATCTCGGCTCACTGCAGCCTCCGCCTCCCAGGTTCAAGCGATTCTCCTGTTTTAACCTCCTGAGTAGCTGGGATTACAGGTGCGCACCACCACGCCTGGCTAATTTTTGTGTTTTTAGTAGAGACAGGGTTTCACCATATTGGTCAGGCTGGTCTCAAACTCCTGACCTCATGATCTGCCTGCCTCCACCTCCCAAAGTGCTGGGATTACAGGCATCAGCCACTGTGCCCAGCCAGAGCTGTATTTTTAAAGCCTCAGTCATTAGTCTTAGGTTTTGCAACCCAGTGTAATTCTTTAGTTCTCCTGAGCCTCAGTTTCCTCATCTGTAAAATAGGGTTATTAATATTAATATAGATCTCATTGGGTTGATAATGATAACCATTTACTGAATGTTTACTATGCACCAGGCTGAGGCTGAGGGGGGTGACATAACTTAGAATGTTTAGCACATAGTAATTGCTTGATATTTGTGATTGCATTGTATCATAACCATCATCACCACCATCATCATCATCATCATCATCATCATTTATTTTGCTTCTACCATCACCTCCACTTCCTTCATTGTCACTATTTTTTTCAATCTACCTTTATCAAGGTCTCCTGGTGGGGCATAGTTACATGGGTTATGTTTAGTGTCCATAGACTTTGGAGGCAACGTGACATAGCTTTGAGTCCTGACTCCATTATTTACCCACTGGATGCTCACCAACATGTTACTTCATCTCTCTGTGCCTCAATCTTCTCTTCTATAAAATAGGGATAATAGCATACCTGCCTCGAAAGGTTATGGTGAAGATCAGTGAGGTGATGCATGTAAAGTACCTCCTGTGTACCTGACAAATATGAGCTGAAGAGACTGCCCCTGAGGATGTGTCCTTAGTTAGTGATGGTTAGGTTGAGTCTGATGCAGAAGGTCCCACAGGAGGGCCAGAAGCCATTCCATCAACAGTGTGACCTGGACCAGGCCACTTTCCTCCCTTAGACATCAATTCTGCTTTGACAGCAGGGAGAGGGTGCTCCCTGCTCTCCCCACCTCTCAGGATCAGCAAGAGGTTAAATGGAACTGGAAAGTCATAATAGAAAGGCTTTAAGAAGTCAGACCTGCTACATGGATAAGTTTGACGATGATGATGATAATGACAATAATGGTGGTGGTGGTGGTGGTGGTGGCTTTGGTCCAGCCTCTGGTCAGTGTCAGCAAATTTCTTGATGTGAGGGATAAGGAGTTGCTGGGTGCAGACAGAGGAGGGTAAATGCCTGTTTGGAGGCCGCTCCTGTGCTGGGAAAGAGAATATTGGAGTGTGGTGGTTGAATGACAAGAACTCCTTCCCGAATCCTGAAAACCACTTTCTCTCCTGCCAGGACGCCATGTTGGTGGCCCTTAAGAGCCTCATGCCAGCCTGCCTCTTCAATATCATTGGGTTTGGATCTACATTTAAGAGCCTTTTTCCTTCCAGCCAGACCTACAGTGAGGTAATGAGGGGGCAAGGCTGGGACCAGGAGGGTGGTGCATGGTGGGGAGCAGAGGAAAGGAGCGAAAGGGGAAAAAATCGTTAAAACCCTAGTGCTGGCCTCAGAAGCTGCCCACCCACAGAGAACCCAGATCACACCCGGGGGCAGAGAACTAAAGAGAAGCTATCTCTGTTTGGACATTTTTCTGACATCTCAGACTTCTGACATCCCCCCCTCTTTAGAATCACACAATATTTTGGGCAAAGTGTGTGTGTGTGCAGAGATGAGGTACAGAAAGTGGGTAGAGAGAGGACATAGCCCAGGCCTGCCACTCACTGAAGCCTCCGTTTCACAAGGATGACGGATGCGTGCAAGGTTGAGCTAAGGAAGCAGATGATAAGGAGTAGGGGAGTGAATAGGTGGATGAGTGGGCGTGGCAGTGGGCTAAGAATGGAATTCACAAGGCTCAAGATACTGTGTGAAACAAGAAGGCTGTGGCCCCAGCAGCATGTTCAAAATTGCAGCATCCTACCCAGATCTAAGAAGAGGAAGAGAGGGAGGGAGGAAGGAAGGAAAGGAGGGAGGAAGGACAGACAAATGGGACACTTTTCAACTAAAAATAATGTTATGAGTTTTAAAAATACAAGAATAATATATGTTGCATGCGCTTGTAATCTCAGCTACTCGGGAGGTTGAGGTGGGAAGGTCACTTGAACGTAGGAGCTTTGAGTCCAGCCTGGGCAGCAGAGTGAGACCTCATTTCTACAATGATAACAACAAAAGAATAATATGTATTGATCACTCCACAATTTTTAAATGTAGATATCAAAAACAAAATGTGTTTAAAAATCTCCCGTGATTATGTCAGTCAGGAAAAAAGGAAGAAAAGACACTGCTAAGAGCTTAGTATAAATCCTTCCAGCCCTTGTTCTATGCGTTTACACACATTTTCAATAAAGATAGGATTAGGCCTTCCATACTGTTCTGTAACCTACTTTTCTAATGTAGCAGTCTATCATGAATATATTTCCATGCCAGTAAGTATTAATCTGTAATGTAACTCTAATGGCTTCCTAGTATTTCACTACACAGATAGATTGGGACTTATTTAACAAAACCCCTGCAGTCAAGCATTAAAGTTCTTCCCATTTTATTTAGTCATCTTTGTATCACAGATTTTGCATGCATCTTTAATTATTCCCTTAGAATTAATTCCTAGCCTTGCGGGTTCAAAAGCTACACGTACATCTTAAGACTTTTGATACATGCCGTTACTGCTTTTCTTTTTTCTTTTCTCTCTCTCTTTTTTTTTTTTTTTTTTTTTTTTGGAGATGGAGTCTCTCATCTCTCTTACTCTGTCACCCAGGCTGGATTGCAGTGGTACGATCTTGATCTTGGCTCACTGCAACCTCTGCCTCTCAGGTTCAAGCGATTCTCCTGCCTCAGCCTCCCAAGTAGCTAGGATTACAGGCATGCACCCCCACACCTAGCTAATTTTTGTATTTTTAATAGAGATGGGGTTTCACCATTTTGGCCAGGCTGGTCTCGAATTCCTGACCTCAAGTGATCCACCCGCCTTGGCTTCCCAAACATGCTGTTACTTCTAAGGCCCGTCCAAGAGTGGATGTTGAAACAGCATTCCCCTGAGCCAGGAGGAGGAGGTCACTGTATCCAGTGGGAATCTACTCTTGCTGCAAATAACATCCATCCTTGGCCAGTTGGGACCCACACAGTTGGTCCAGAGCAAGGAAATTTGAAGCCTGGATTAGAGAAATGATTTTCTCAAAATGTCACGGGGGCTGGTGCCAGAGTCAGTCTCTGGACTCAGATCTTAAGATTCCTAGTCCAGTGTTCTTTCCATCACACAACCCGCCTCCCTCATCAGAAAAAGAAACCTCATGTATGCCAAGGAATCAGGGGTTTAATGTGCTACCTCTTCCAGGAGTGCTTCTATTTTTAAAGGAGAACCCAGAAAGGACAACTGGTTGGTGTTTCAGGCATTGGTAGGGGGTGCTGTTGAGCAGAATGACACCAAATGAGTGGTCACCCATTCTTCCTGTGAGTGTGGGCAGGGATGAAAGTGGGAGCATTGGTCAACTCTGGTGAGCCTAAAAGAAGATCTAGGGAAACAAAGGCCTCTTCCTTAGGTGGTCTAGAGTCTCTGTGCCATACGGTGACCCTGGGGACTGCCTGCTTCTCTGCAGGAGAGCTTGGCCATGGCCTGTGATGACATCCAGAGAATGAGGGCCGACATGGGTGGGACCAACATCCTTTCCCCTCTCAAGTGGATCATCAGGCAGCCAGTGCACCGAGGCCACCCGCGACTCCTCTTCCTGATCACAGATGGCGCTGTCAACAACACGGGGAAGGTACTGGAGCTGCTGCGAAATCACGCCTTCTCCACCAGGTGGGCCTTGGCTGAGGGTCTAGGCTCGGTGACTCCAAGCTGCTGGGGCTGGGGCACCACAGCCGAAGGGCAATGTGGAAAATGCCGCAGGGAGAGGACAGGACCCACAATTCCCACAGGGCTTTGCTTCCAAGATAGTGTGGGCTGATTTCAAAGTTCATCTTTTTCCCTCTCAAGTTCAGAATGGGTGAGCTACCCATACCTCTGCACACAACTCATAAAAGCAGCCTAGGGAGAGATCCCACAGCCAAGGGAGAGGCTGCTCCCGCTCTGTGCTGGGTGGGAATTGATGGACTGTCTGTGGGTGAATTGATGGATATGTATGTGGGTACTTCCTGATGGCCCCTCTTCTTTCTCCCTCTCCCTCTGCCTGAAGATAGGGCCAGCTCCGAGATCCTGCTGGGCCATGCTCTGTCCCTTTCCACATCAGGAGGCAAAGATGTAGAGAGGATAGGACATAGCAGCCTCTCTTCTCCCCTTCCCCCAGGTGCTATAGCTTTGGAATTGGACCCAACGTCTGCCACAGACTGGTGAAAGGGCTGGCATCTGTGTCCAAGGGCAGTGCTGAGTTCCTGATGGAGGGGGAGCGGCTGCAACCCAAGGTAGGCAGCAGAACCCACTCAGTCCCTTCTGGTGCTGGAACCTCAGAGGCTCAGACCAGTCACATGGCAACTCAGTGGTGGAACTGGAATGTCACCCCAAAGCTGAGCTCTTCACTAGGCCACACTGCACCCCAATGAGAACCAGAGACTTGCAAGTCACAGAGCAGGCAACTCTTGAAGCAATGCCGGGACGCTAGATCCTCTGGTCTCCAGCCACTGAACACACACTCCATCCACTGCTGGACAGGATGAGGCTCCTGAAAAAGCTACCTATATGGGTTGGAGCTGTGTTTGAGGTCCATATCTGGACACATTCCTGATGATGACAAATGGTGGCTCAGAAGAATCTAAAGAACCCAGAAATAAAGGAGGCTATAGTCTTCTTTCCATGTCCTGCACATTTGACACAAATAAACTAAACCTTAGAAAATCCCCTTATCAGTCTAGTAAACAAAGACAGGGCTGAGATTAAGAGTGAAGACATTTATTGGGGATAGTGTCTATGAAAGGTGGAAGAGAAGGAAACTGGAAGAAAAACTCTTCAGTCCAAGAGTCCGATCCAATAGTTGTGAAAGGAAAGTGGGAGCAGAACTGGACAAGAAAGCCTCAGACTGTGATGCCCTGGCAAGGTCTCAGCCGTCCAGCAGGGAGCTCTGGAGCAAAGGTTGCCCATCAAAGTCTGTGATGTGCTGAAATGACCAGGCTGTACTATCCCTGCCATATTAAATCATTGACTTGGGGCTTCCAGGGAGAGATATGGTCTTGGTTCAAAAGCTGGGGTGCTGCATCTGGAAGCTGTCACCTAACTGCACTTCTTCCAGCAAGAAGGCGTGGTCTTTCTTGAAGGGAGATTTGAAAGCTCACCTCTATACTTGCCACAACCCCCAAGTCATTTTCTCCAGGTTTGCAGTACAGAACATCCAAGGAAATCAGTCTAGGTGATGACCACAGCCGTCATTTACTGAACACCTACCACATGGCAGACACTTCAAATTCAATATTGCAAATAATCCTTCAACTACACCCTCCTACTTTAACAGAAGGGAAAACTGAGGGCCAGAGAGGTAAATGAACTTGATCAAGATCATTATCCAGTCCATGGTTTGACACAAACCTGTGTGCCCTCGGGCTACTCACAGCCCTACTTTGAGCCTCAGATTTTCTCATTTATAAAATGCTAAACTGGCCAGGTGTGCAGTGGCTCACACCTGTAATCCCAGTACTTTGGGAGGCATAGGCAAGTGGATCACTTGAGGCCAGGAGTTTGAGACCAGCCTGGCCAATTTGATGGAACCCCATCTCTAATAAAAATACAAAAATTAGCCGGGCATGGTGGCAGGTGCCTGTAATCCCAGCTACTCAGGAGGCTGAGGCAGGAGAATCACTTGAACCCAAGAGGTGGAGGTTGCAGTGAGCCAAATTATGCCACTGCATTCCAGCCTGGGTGACAGAGTCAGACTCTGTTTCGAAATAAAATAAAATAAAATAAAAATGCTAAGCTTAGAAAAGATGACAGCAAAGATGCTCTCCAACTCTGACATTCTAGGAATCTAAGAAGCTCAGAGGTGTGCTCACTGCTGGGCGAGTCACCCCAAGGCCTGCTCTCCCCTCTTCCCTGCTCCCACTCCCCACTAAGCTCATACTTACATGATCTTCTGTACACATCTCTTCTCACACATCCCCCAATCTGTGTTCTGACCCTGCCCTACAGATGGTCAAATCCTTGAAGAAGGCCATGGCCCCAGTCCTGAGTGATGTGACTGTGGAGTGGATCTTCCCTGAGACCACTGAGGTCCTGGTCTCACCCATCAACGCCAGCTCCCTCTTCCCTGGAGAACGGCTGGTGGGGTATGGCATTGTATGTGATGCTTCCATGCACATCTCCAATCCCAGATCTGTAAGTATCCTAGAAACTCCAGGGGTCCATGGGGGCCCAGAACCCATGCCTACAAATCACCCTTAGCTGGAAAGACTATTTGTGACAGCTAGAAACTAATTGGAATTGGGTTTACAGTTGTGGGTTTACAGTTTTCCCAGTTGTGGGTTTACAGTTGCCAGGCCACAGGCATTAATCACAGTGGCATGGCTAAGGTAGATGCCACCATCTCAAAAATGTGGTTCTTAAAAGCCCCTGCAGTAGAACCACTTAAAGAACTTGTTTAAAATGCAGAGCTTTGGGAGGCTGAGGCAGGAAGGTCACTTGAGGTCAGGAACTTGAGACCAGCCTGGCCAACAGGGTGAAATCCCGTTCTCTGCTAAAAATATGACAAAATTAGCCAGGCATGGTGGCAGGCACCTGTAATCCCAGCTACTCAGGAGGCTGAGGCATGAGAATCACTTGAACTCAGGAGGCAGAGTTTGGAGTGAGCCAAGATCGTGCCATTGCACTCCAGCCTGGGCGACAGAGCGAGACTCCATCCTAAAAGAAAACAAAACAAAATGCAGCGCCCTAACTTCCATCCAAGTCTGTTGAATAAGAATCCCCTAGGATAAAGCCCAGAAAACTGCATTTTACATCATCTCCCCTAAGTGATATGGTGCACACTTCAGTTCAAGAACAAATGCACTCAGATTTCATTCTCCACACACTCTAGTAAGCTCATATCTCCTTAGATAAGTTTGTGTTTTATTCCTTTACATGGATGATTCCCTTGTCTGTGGTGGCAGAAGTGGGAAAGCCAAGAACTTCTGAAAGGGAGGTGAAATTCATGCTAAAATGTGAGAGATTGCCAAAGAAGCTGTTTCCTCACCTATCTTTCCTCTTCCATGAGTCTGTCCACTCTCTCCAAAGGATTTCTCATCTTGTTTTGTTTTTCAAAAAAGAAGTCACAAACTCAATGCCTAGAGAAGTTGGGCAGGTATGGAATGAATGAAATGGACTTGGTGTAAAAATAAAAGGGGCCAATGCTGTGATGGATAGCAGCTACCACTGAACTCACAGTTGGAAAGGCAATAAGGAGTGGTGAGGAATATGGCAAAGTGGATGGCACACACCCTGTCTAAACTGGGCAGCCCCTATGCAGCCCTAACAAAGTGTCGTCATGCAGAAATGTGAGTCCTATGTTAAATGTGTGTCTAATTTTTCAGGAGAAATTGGAACTTTATGTGAAAAGCTCCAGATTTTTGAATGTTATGAAATGTGTTCAGAATTGTGATCAGGGTAATGGTTAATGTGTTGTGGAGAATGGAGTGTTCAGCCACAGGGAGAAAATGCTAAACAAAATGCTGACCAAGTCCTTGCACAGTCCAGACCTTCCTGGGAGGTCTAGAAGACACCAGTTCATCAACAGACCCTCCCACAAGAAGGGCCTGGACGCAGTCATCAAATCCATTCTCCTATTGGCAATGTTTGCCCTGCTACTGGTAGGGATAAAGAGGACCTTCACATATTGTTGGTGTAAATATAACTCCACAGCCCTCCTGGAAAGCAACCTAGAAATAACTAATAAAATTAGAGATAGGCCAGGCATGGTGGCTCATGCCTGTAATTCCAGCACTTTGGGAAGCCAAGACAGGTGGATTACCTGAGGTCGGGAGTTCGAAACCAGCCTGGCCAATATGGTGAAACCCTGTCTCTACTAAAAATACAAAAATTAGCCGGGTGCGGCATCAGGCACCTGTAACCCCAGCTACTCGGGAGGCTGAGGCATGAGAATCACTTGAACCCAGGAGGCGGAGGTTGCCGTGAGCCAAGATTGCGCCACTGCACTCCAGCCTAGGGGATGTGGCGAGACACTGTCTCCAAGAAAAAAAAAAAATTAGAGATATATAAACCTTTCAACACAGAAATCCTACTCCTAGGAGTCTATCCCATAACAATAAAAGTGATGTAATAGATTTATTTCCAAGGATTTATTGTAATATTTTTTATGGTGACAAAAATAAATGGCCACAAACTGAATGCTTAACAATAAGGCATCGTAAAATATTGTGCAGTCAAATGCTAAAAAGAATGGTTGAGGCCAGGCACAATGGCTCACGCCTGTAATCCGAGCACTTTGGGAGCTGGGATTACCAAGGAAGGAGCCTGGCTTGAGGTCAGGAGTTCAAGACCAGCCTGGGCAACCTCGTGAGACCACTTCTCTACAAAATATAAAAATTAAAAAATTAGCCAGACGTAGTGACATATGCTTGTAGTCCCAACTACTCTGGAAGCTGAGGCGGGAGGATTGCTGGAGCCCAAGAGTTGGAGGCTGCAGTGAGCTGACTGTGTCACTGTACTCCAGCCTATGTGCAGTGTGGAGACCCTATCTCTAAACAAACAAACAAAATCATAGTTGAAATGCAAAATTTCCAAAATGTTTCAAGTGCAAAATTCAAGATACTGATAAGTGTGAGCAGTATGGCAAAGTTTTTATAATACAAAAAATGACCCCCAAAAGCTGATGTGTTATTTATACATAGAGGTGACCCTTGAACAATGTGGAGGTTAGGGATACCGACCCCCCATGCAGTCAAAATTTCACATATGACATTTGACTCTTTAAAAACTTAACTGCTAATAGCCTACTGTTGACTGGAGGCTTTACTGATAACATAAACAGTCAATTAACACATATTTTGTGGGTTATATGTATTATATTCTGTGTTCTTACAAAAAAAGTATGCTAGGGAAAATAAAATGTCTTTGAGAAAATCAAAAGGAAGAGAAAATACATTTACTATTCATTAAGCGGAAGTAGATCGTCATGAAGGTCTTCATCATCATCGTCTTGACGTTGAGTGGTGGAGGTGGAGGGGTTGGTCTTGCTGTCTCAGAGGTGACAGAACAGAAGAAGTGGAGTAGGTGGAAGGAGAGGCAAGAGAAGCCGATGCTCAGTGTAACTTTTATTGAAAAAAATCCACATATAAATGGACCCACGCAGTTAAAACTTGTGTTGATCAAGGGTGAACTGTATGTTTATATCAGGGAGAATGGAATGGAAGGAACAGATGGTTTATTTTGTTAATTTTGGTTACCTATTTGGAGACAGGAGTGGCATTTAGAATTACATTTAAAAAATTTAATGAAGTCAATGATTAAAAACATAAACAACCTAAGTGTTTTGAAAGATAATTCCATTCACCATCTCTTGAACAGAAGTTTGTCTCAATTCCCTAAACAAACACAAAGCTTTCCTATTGAGCTGTTTCTTCAGAAATGAAAACCCCACCACCGCGGCTCACACCCCTTGCTCCCTGCGGAAGTCCTTCCTGACACCTAGCCCCACTCTTAGCCCTCTTTTCTGTTCCTCCCTCCAGGACAAGAGGCGTCGGTACAGCATGCTGCACTCTCAGGAGTCTAGCAGCTCCGTCTTCTACCACTCTCAGGACGACGGACCCGGACAGGAAGGTGGAGACTGTGCCAAGAACTCGGGAGCACCCTTCCTCCTAGGGCAGGCCAAAGATGCCCTGCTAGTCAGCAGAAACTCCACCACCAAGCACGGTCGGTCTGCGGTTCTAATGATTGCTACCTTACGTTGAGCGTTTACTATGTGCTAAGTACTTGGTAAAAGCCACCTCATTGAATAGTTAGCAGCTGCAGAGGTCAGTACTGTTATACCCAGTTTACAGATGAGGAAATTGAGACTTGGAGAATTTGAGCAACTTGGCTAAGCTCATAGAGCAATAGGTAGAGTACAGACAAAGAGTCTGGATCTATCTGACTCCAAAGTCTCGTTATGGTGTTAGTTTCCATTCAAAGGGTACTTATTGATTCCCTACTAAGGTTAGGGGCTGAGAGCAATGTGGGAAGCAAAGACGACTCAGACATGTCCCCTGCCCTTCCGGAGCTTTCCATGTAGTGAGAGATACATCTGGCACTATCTCTGAAAGAAAGCAGAGTGACAGGGTGCCAGGGACCCCTAGAAAATTTAACAAGCTATAGGAATCCCAGGAGAAATGAGTACGTCTGCTAGATGATATCAACAAAGACTTCACAAGCGGACTGCTTCTTAGAGGTGGGAAGGGAGAGGACGTTCCAGGCAGAAACTGCCTGAGCAGCAATGTGGAGACTGTGACACTTAGAAAGCACACACACAATTGGCTTCTGATCTAGTGTGGTTGACCCACTTTGTACCTTTTTTTTTTTTTTTTTTTTTTTCCCCTGAGGCAGAGTCTCACTCTGTCACCCAGTCTGGAGTGCAGTGGCATGATCTCGATTCACCACAACCTCCACCTTCTGGATTCAAGCAGTTCTCATGCCTCAGCCTCCCAAATAGCTGGGACTACAGGCGCACACCATCACACCTGGCTAATTTTTGTATTTTTTGTAGAGACAGGCTTTTGCCATGTTGCCCAGGCTGGTCTGGAACTCCTGACCTCAGATGATCTGCCCACCTCGGCTTCCCACAGAGCTGGGATTACAGGTGTGAGCCACCACACCCAGCCACTTCTTTTCTTTTAAAAGAAGCAGCAGGGAGAGCAGCTGGGAAGCTAGACTAGGGCCAGATTTGGAGAGGCTCTGGATGCCAGGGGAGGCACCTGCATATATTTCAGTAGGCAAGAGGTGGAGAACGTGAGATGCTTCCAAATATGAAAGGGGGACGCAAGCCCCACTCTTTCCCTGCTGTCCCACTCTGATGGTTCCCCATCACCATCCCTGTCCAGATCCGAACGTCTCCCAGCGACGGAGGGCATATAGCACCAACCAGATCACCAATCACAAGCCCTACCCAAGGGCTACCACAGCGAGTGACCCCATGCCAGCTGCCAAGAGATACCCACTGCGGAAAGCCAGGCTGCAGGACCTCACCAACCAGACCAGCCTGGATGTCCAGTGGTGGCAGATTGATTTGCAGGTACCCAAGCAGGACAGGTTAGGGAGGAGCTGGGGAAGGCGACAGGCAGGGGAGAGCTGTGTCCCCTGCTTCAACCATGTGACGGGGCCATCCACAACTTACACTGTCAAGTGAGTCCCTCCCTCTTTCCTTTCCTAGGCCTTCATCTGCCTTATCTCCGAGTACACACTCCAAATCAAGACACCCACCAGTGAATAAGCTCACTCATTCCCTGAACACACACTGCCCAGTTGGCAAGGAACATTTGCATGTTGTCTTTCACTTGATTTTATAGCACCCCTAGGGAAAGAGAGAGTTTAGGGGCCCACCTTGGCTCAGTACAGATGTGGATATTGAGAACCAGAGAGGCAGGGCACCTATCCAGGGTCACACAGTCAGTCAGAGGATTACAACCTGTCTGACCTTTGAGGGACCCTCTGCCTTCAAAGCCTTTTATTCCCCCTCTATTAGACTGCACCTCCTACAAATTCCAGGGCATATACATTTACCCAGGGCAGAGAGGATTTTTTGTTTATTTGTTTGATTGTTTGTTATGTTGAGACAGAGTCGCGCTCTGTTGCCCAGGCTGGAGTGCAGTAGTGCCATCTCTGCTCATTGCAACCTCCACCTCCTGGATTCAAGCAATTCTCATGCCTCAGCCTCCCAAGTAGCTGGGATTACAGGCATGTGCCACCACACCTGGCAAATTTTTTTTCTTTTTTGAAATGGAGTTTCGCTCTTGTTGCCCAGGCTGGAGTGCAATGGCGCAATCTCGGCTCACTGCAACACCTGCCTCCAGGGTTCAAGCGATTCTCCTGCCTCAGCCTCCTGAGTAACTGAGATTACAGGCACATACTGCTGTGCCCAGCTAATTTTTGTATTTTTAGTAGAGATGGGGTTTCACCATGTTGGCCAGGCTGGTCTCGAACTCCTGGCTTCAGGTGATCCACCTGCCTCGGCCTCCCAAAGTTCTGGGATTACGGGTGCGGCAATTCTGTGGCAATTCTGGGGGCAATTCTGTGCACTGTAGAATGTTTGGCAGCATCCCTTGGCCTCTGCTCATTAGAGGCCAGGAACAACACTATCCCCAATCATGACATCCAAAAATGTCTGCAGACACTTTAGTTCCCTAGGGAGCTAAATCACCTGGTTGAGCACCACTGTCCTAAACCAAATTGTGTTTAATCCATTTATTAAGAATGGGCTTCGCCGGGCGCAGTGCCTCATGCCTGTAACCTCAGCATTTTAGTAGGCCAAGGCAGGCAGATCGCTTGAGCCCAGGAGTTTCAGACCAGCCTGGGCAACATGGCAAAGTCCTATCTCTACAAAAAATACAAATATTAGCCAGGCATGGTGGCACACGCCTGTAATTCCAGCTACTCAGGAGGCTGAGGGAGGAGGATCACTTGAGCCCAGGAGGCAGAGGTTGCAGTGAGCTGGGATGATGCCATTGCACTCCAGCCTGGGAGACAGAGAGAGATCCCATCTCAAACAAAACAAAAAACAAACAAACAAAAGAATGGGCTTTATGTAGATTTGTCCTTGTAAGGCTGTGGTTCCATAAAAGCAGCCTTTTCACTCTCCCTATATGCCCCCTCCCACTTCCAACCACCATCCCCATCCCTCCCTACCTCCACTTACACATAAGCCCACTCTCTAAAGGTAGGGACACGGCCATCTTATCCCTGGAGGCCCTTCTCCGTGCTTATTGAGGGACCACTTGATGCAATCAGAAGGCAACCGGCCCTGCAGTCTGTCTGACTCTGCTCCTCAAACATGTCACTCAACTCTCTGAGCCCCAGATGCCTCATCTACAAAATGGGGAGAATAGCTTAGGCACATGATTGAGCTGCCATCCATCAAAAGACATTTATTGAGAGCCAACTCTAAGTAGAGGACTCTTCCAGGCATTGGCTGATAAAAGATGCAGTGCCCGGTCCAGCACCTGGCACACAGCAGGCATCCTCTGCTGGCAGCTTTATTTGGTGAGAGCTCTGAACAGGCTGGTTCCCCTTTACTTCTTTCCTGCATGCTCCCTAGCTCTTCAGACCCATCTCTGCTCATCTCTCACTCCCTCCTGCCTGGCTTCTTCCCCAACCCAATTCTCCTTTACGCATGCACATACAACACACTTACATGTGCACACACACACACACACACACACACTCCATGCGCCCTCTAGATGGATGTAGGGCTGGATCTTAGACTCATCTGTTGCCATGGAAACCTTACCAACTTCAGTTGCTCTCTGTGACCCAGTGTGGTGTTGATGGCTGGGGAAATCCTAGTGTTTGATTGGGCAAGGAGTGGAGGGTAGGGATCCCCTGGGACTTAGCAGCCCTGGCTGGGGTCATCCAGGGAGTTACCAGTCCTCTCCTTCTCCCACATCCTTGTACCATTCCTAGGACCTCTGGCTTAGAAAGACAGAAAGGCAGCCCCCATTTAATGGGGAGACACAGTCCCCCTCCTAATAAATACTTGATAGGGATGGAAAACCCCCCATGGCTAACTGTTAGCCTAAAAAAGTGTTACACCTGATAAGTGCCTTTTCGTCCTCATCCCCTCCCCCTACCAGGGGATGTATATTGGTCCCAGAGGCTTGAAATTCATTTCTAATTAATTTCATATTCTTCAATTACAAAAGTAATACAGTGTTTGCAATAAAAACCCTCAATTGCAAAAGTAATACATACTCAATGTTTGCAATAAAAACCCTCAAACAATTCAGTCAGGTATAAAGTACAAATAAAAGGCCCCCTGCCCTATTCCCAGACCCACTTGGTTTTGAGTGTTTCCTTCTAGAAATATTAATACTACACACACAAACACATACATACACAGTACACGTATGTATTTTAATAATCACATATGCAAACTGCTCTCCAACTTACTTTTCTAATGTCTCTTTAATTCACTTTTTAAATAAATAACAGTGCACTGTATTTATTTAAAAGTGAATTTAATTACCCTTTTTGGTGAACAGTTCTATGAGATTTGACAAATGTATATGGTCACGTAATCATCGCCACAGTGAGGATACAGGACAATCACAACTTACTTTTTTAAAATAAGTTTTGTCTTGGACATCTTTTCACTTTGGCATGAAGAAAACCACTTCTTTATTTTCAGTGTTGTGTGACATTCCATTGCATGGAATATACCAGAACTTATTTGCCAACGCCGACTGATGCCAACCCCGACTGATTTCAGTAGTTTCCAGATTTTTACATTTACAAACAATACTGCAACAAATATACAGTACTTGCACATCGATATTTGCACTCTTGTGTATTTCCAGAAGATTGAATTCCTGAAAGAGGAATTGCCAGATCAAAGGGGCTTATGCATTTTAATTGATAGCACATTGCTAGATTGTTCTCCCACAACTGTGTACCCATTTACATCAGCACTGACAGTCCATGAGAGACCCTGTCTTTCCATTGACCGCAGGGGTGCCATCAAACATTTGAATATTTGCCAATCTGCAAGATGGAAAAAAATTATAAACTTTTGCTATAAATGGCCTGCAAATGCCTTTAACACATTATTCTATTAAGTTTG